>NC_047138.1:6818974-7135110 GCF_009829125.3 Periophthalmus magnuspinnatus
GGCTGAATAATTATCACATCCCATTTATTGCAGTAAAATCCAAACTTAAGTTAAAACCTGTCTTTTTGATCATAGACCGTATATATACTCCATATATTGTTTATGGTCCTTATTAGTTATTTACAGTTAAGTCACCATACATACCTGAATGATTACCTCATCTTTTGACTGATCCAATGCTCCATGGTTTAATATTGCAGTCTTTGGTGAAACCTAGTAACCAATAGAAAGAATAATAATAGCCAACTCATACCATATGAACTTAAAAGCAGGCTTTAATAAATCAAAAGTTTTTTACAAGACAGACCTTAATGGCAAAGATCTTGTCTATTGAAACATCTTTTATTTTTAATATAGGCCCAAATGATCCTTTGGCAATAAATCCAAGGACCTGCAGGTACAAAGACGCAATAAAAAGTTTTTTTTTCTTTCCTCTTTCTTTCTTTAAAATTGCATTGTTGTATTTGTTATTTTGAGGCCTGTGCACTACCTGGAATTGATTTTTTCCGGGGAATTTTCGAAGTGGAAACTCCGGTAGAAAAGGAGAAACGGAGGATTGCGGGTTGTTGTCTTCGTGTGTGGAGGAGGACGTATTTGTGACGGGCAGCTGGACTGTCTGGGAGAATGGCCCGCGCCGGCTGAGTCTGTGCACCACTGACGCTCCGAAGTTTGAGATGAGTCCATGGCTGAACCTGCGGTGATGCGCAGCGCCATCGGGCTGTAGAGACACAGAGAAACACGCACATACACACACCGACACACACCGACACACACAGACACGCAAACAAGCAAACAAACAAACAAACACACCCACCCACACACACACACACACACACACCCCACACTGCATTATTACACACAGCTGTAGCATAATTTCATTGGTTTCAATTTATAATGTTCATACGTGCACTAAACTCGTCAAAAATAGGCTAAATTTGAGAAGATTTAAGTTAAAACTATTTCTGTCGGCACATTATAAATAACGTGCGCCGTGATGCGCAGGAAGGACACACGGGCACTTAACAAATCAATGATTCTATTTTTACTCCACTTTAGCTGAAGGCATTGCAAAGCCAGAGAACAAAAGTGCAAAGATTACGAATAAAGCTTGATATAGCATCCAAAATGTTAAGTTAATTTAGTTGAACTCCTCAGTCCAAACGCAGCAGCAGCATAAAGTCGCCTATAAACATTTGCACATTGGGTACGGAGTGAACTGTACTCACGTTTCGTCTTCTGCTCTCGTCGTTGCCCATCACATCTTAAAATAACAAAATAAAGGTCACAGTAGTAGGCTAAAACTTATGGGTCTGCTCGGATGTTAATATTCAAAGGCGCAGATGCACATGTGGCTTTTGTGTTTACGCCGCTCGCGCCGCTGTGCGTCACGCTCCGCGGACAGAAGCAGAAAGACTCGATCAAGTTCACGCTCCAGTTCATCCTTTCACATTAATCAATCAGGCCTCTGCTGTTGAACTTTATTGTGATTCACCAAACACACATCATACGCAAGTATTTGACGCAATAAACAGAAAATAATTTTATTGACAGATAAACAAGGCCACAGAGATCATGACAAGTTCCTTATCGTAGACATTTTTTATTCTTTTATCGGCAAGTAAATGATAAGTAGCTTTAGCAGAAATTAGATTTAAGACAGAAACATATTTTGTACAAAAATATCAAAGTACTATGCATTAAAAGTGCTCAAGTATTAAAATTACAAACACCCTCGGTCTAGAAACATGTTTAACCATCAGCACACAGTTACACTGTATAACATATTTAAATGGTGTCTGTTGTTCTAAGTTTATACTGCATGAAAATGAGGCACAGGTGCTTGCAGAGCAAACCAAGTGAAATGTTAAAAATACTTTTGTGCTTTTTTGGCCAATGTCAAGCATCCATATCTATAGTAATGTGAGATATGATAAAACATACAAATATATAATTGGCATTATTTGTTTTCAAGTTGCAGTGTTGTTCCTGAACCAGCAGGAAAAGGTGCTTTCAATTTTGCATTTGATATAGACTGAGGAAATACTAAGCTACATAATTTTTCCCCACTCCAGTCTTCAATGTGAAAAGTGGTTTAAATTTAGAGTTTTGTGTGTGAAAAGTGTGTGAAAAGTGTGTGAAAAAGAAAAATGCATTTGGTCGAAATGGCACATAAAATACTGGCTTATTCAAATAATTGCAAGATAAGATATGGCAAATCAATTCAAGTATTGAAAAATGAAATAACACTATACCCTATGGAAATCTATTCAGCAGGCTATGACTGAGATCAATGCTTAGATGAACACAAAGATGCATTTGAAATAATTAGACCCGTCTCCCCTTACCCTCTTTGAGTGACAGTCACTGTGATTCCCCACACGCTCAGCGTTAGTGTAATCAGTATGTGTATAATGTATAAATATGCGAGTTCACTTGCGTCGGCTAAAGATGCTCTTTTTGCTGGAGCTCTTGTCAGCGGTACTGAGGCCGATAAGGAGCCGAGCCTTCTCGTCCTCCTCCTGCTGCTGCAGACTGTTGTCACTCTTCACCTCCGATGCCTTTCCTCGCACATCAGAGCCTGCAGCCGGCTTTAGCCTCAGCTTTTCCTTTATCATCTGTGCACATTGACGCCATAATATTAAAGGGATGGATTATATAGTTACCATGTTTGCAGTGTCAAATGACAGTACCTGTGCTACAAGCGCTTTACGACTGTCTCTCTTCACTGCCATGGCAAAGTCCAGCCATGTCCAAGTGTTATTGTGATATTCCAAACAAGGCAACACCAAGTTTAGATCCTTCCAGTCTACACTACTCTTCTCTCCCTGTGAAAACATTTTAGTAAATTAATAAACCAGAAAATGTTTTATGGGAAGTGTGATATAACTTGACTGACATACCTTGTAACTGACGCATAGGGGCACTTGAGGAATCTTAATGTAAATGAAAGAGTTGTTCATAGCAGCTCTTTCCTTCATTTTATCAATATCGTCAACTGGGTGCTGGTGTGGAGATTACACAGTGATTAAAATTCTTGTTGTACAAATGTTATAGACAATAAAAACACAGGGCTTGTTACCTCTGGAGGCTTTCTGAATGATCGTCTGACCCCTGCAGTTCTGTTCAATCCCTGCGTCATGCTTTTGCTGGGACCAATGGG
Source organism: Periophthalmus magnuspinnatus (assembly GCF_009829125.3). Lineage (NCBI taxonomy): Eukaryota > Metazoa > Chordata > Actinopteri > Gobiiformes > Gobiidae > Periophthalmus > Periophthalmus magnuspinnatus. Next base: position 6,822,135 of record NC_047138.1, read on the forward strand.
GCCAATGGTGTCCTCCGACGACTGCCGAGGCTTGACAGGAATCCCTGTAACACAGAGCACCACTCAGCACTGTGGCCTCTCAGTGACACTTCACCCTGAACTTTATACTCCCACTGGGCACACACACACACACACACAGTCTTTTAATAGCTGGAGCCATGAACTAACCGGCTATTCAATATCATAGGCACATCCCACAAAGGAAACCAAGAAGTGTCATTGATTGGATAATGAAGAGTTTAGAAGCACTAACAAATCCTTATCCCAATAATTGAAAAGGCATAAAAAGTACATACCAGTAGTGACCAATCTAAACTTGTCTTCTTCATCGGCAACTTCCTCCTCCTCAACATTTCGACCCGGGAAGAAAAATCCCATCATCCTTTTGAAGAACTGGTACATGAGCTGAATTGTTAGGGGAACCACATTCACCTGATAAAAAGGAAATATATATATATATATATTTATATAGAACTGAAAATCTGTAAAATATTAAAAAATAAATAAAATTCTGCATTAATACTCACTTCAAAATGCTCCTTCACTGAGATTCCTCCCACAGGGGGGCGCACTTTACTAAAGATGCGCAAGGCAAACTGCCGTCCTGATTGGCAGGTACTTTGTGGCCGCAGTACAACCTATAGTGTACAGGCAAATTTTGTTTTCCAAAACCTTTATTATTATACACATGTAGGGATCAAAAGCATGGACTATGTCATAATGTAGACAATGTCGTATGAAACAAGATGCCCTTTACTTAATCAGACCTTTCAATTACATGCAACACAAACAAGATGAGCTGCACATCATGTTACTTTTATGCACATACATACCCTCAATCGCTGCACAGGGGGAAACCAGGTAAGAAAGAAAATGCATTATGCAGTATTTAAGCACTATGTGCTGCAAATTATTATATCATATTTATATTACATTTTTATATTATATTTTAAAATTTAATAAATAAATTATTATTATAATTTTAATACCTTGTATGCAGCATTGGGAAGAAGATTGTTCATTGTGAACCAACCAAGCTCCAAAAGATGCTCTGCTGTGTCATCAGATTTGTTCAGCTATAAAACGAAAGGCATTTGTGACCATCTTCTTTACAAGTATGAAAATACATATTTAGCAAATAGTTATTACAAAACAACAGTAGTGTTTCTTGTAGCAAACACTAGACTTTGTAAACTGGCAGTTGTACCAATATAAATCTAATGTCATATGGATGCTGATGCTGACCTTGCTGTACATGAACCTCTGCAGCTCTAACTCTGCGATACCGAGCTGTCCATCCTCTTCGGTCAGACACCAACGCGCCTGAGCAAAGTAGATCTCTGTCCTCCTCACCACACTCACATCTTCAGGGGGCTTCCTCAGCTCCAGCTTGTTGGCCCTCTGCAGCTGGAAGTCCTTGAAACACCTAAAGTTTAAGGGAAAGGATTCATTGTTTATTGTGGGCAACCAAAGTGATAAATTAATAACACAATTAAAGACCTGATTAGAATGTTGAGTTCTTCACTTTTCATCTGCATGTCATTCTTTTCCTGGTTCAGCTGATTCTGGAGTCCTATGTTAATTTCATTCACTTCATCACTGCTAATGTCTTCTGGCTGAGCCTGTTTATAAAATTGTTGTTTTTATTTAATTTATTAAAATTCCCCTTTTGATTAAGCAGTTAGTGTATCAAAAATAGTAGCAGACCCTAATATTTGAATAGATCTGTTTCTCTAGCCGCCTGATCTGAGCCAGGTGCTGTCTGACTGCCTCTTGAAGGTGCAAGATGCTGCTGCGCTGTTCCTCAGGGTTACTTGAAATCTCCAACTGGAACCGCACACGCTGCTTTTTCTCACTGTGCTCCTAGACAGTGGACAAAATGAGAAAAGCACATTAATATTTAAGATTTGAAAACAGAATAATTCATGACAATGGTCTGGGTCAGTTAGCCAACCTTCCTTCTGGGCTCCACGTGTAGCAACAAGTTGTTTACAATATCCAGAATCATGGCATATTGAACAGGGTTTGTTGATATCTCAAGGTCATGGTGAATAAGGGTGAATGTGTCCACCGCACCTGTAATACAAAACAACACAACACCATTAAAAAAGCATATTTGTCTGAATACAAAATTGGCTGTCAAGGACAACCAGTTCAACAATAACATGTACATTAAAGCCGTGGTACACACCAGCTTGTTTCTTCAGCAGGTCTTCTTTCTCATGGGTGTTTCTAAGCTCTGGAGGCTTAATTTGTGTTGCCAGTTCAGGGTTTATGTCATGACTATAGCTGATGTAGTGCATCCTGCAGCTACAACGGGATATGATTCGCTGAACCTGTTGAGTTTCGTTAACCTGAGCAGGCTGATTCCAATCTGTATAAGCAACAAAGATATATGGAACAAACTTGTCAACATGGTCATAAATAACTAATAAAATAAAATCAAGTGTAGCACTGAAACAAAATTGCTCTTTTCCTGAGTATTGCGATTATATAAATATTTTTACATTGACTCACTTCACTGTGCATATTTTAATGTCCCCAAGAACATACCAAAGATTAACTGCCTAAAGAATAACATGCATTTCTGAATATGTCTGAAGAGGTATAAACTACAAGATTATTAAAACCTAACAAGTATGGGATGTACTTGCAGAGAACATCTTTTGTTATTTTCCAATCCAATTTTAATGTCACCATACCTGTTGTAGTGCTAACCATTCCTCCCACTGCCTGGCCACTCTCCATCAGTTCCAGCACAGAGTCTAGATTTCTCTGCCTATGCTCTTCAATATTTTTAACCTGGATATAACAAAAAAATATATATATTAAGTACATAAAAACTGGTCAATCCTCAAAGGTAAAGACTTGTACATACCTCTAGCCACAGCTGCCTGTCCTCATCTTCAGATGGATTGAGCTCCATAGTGGCAAAGTACTGCATGCCGTCGAGCAAGCATGTCCACGTGGTCTTCTGCTTCAGAGTGTCATTGTACCAGGAGGGATGGTGTTCACACTGAAGGAGCTGAGCTTTGGCTGCAGACACAAGCACACAGCCGGCGGTCTCTGTCCCACGCAACATCATCTGTACAAATAGGCCAAAATGTGGGAACTCCAACAGTAAAAGAACAAACAAAAACTAATAGGCTGTAACTTAAGCAACACATAATGTGAGATTGTGAGATTTGATTTTTCCTTTAAATAAATGTGTGTTTTGGTAAGAAATGTAAGTAATTAAGTCAAGTAGAGAAAAAAACAGCAAGGTAAAGGTAATATTGGTCCATTACTGTTACCTGACAGTTAACCAACTCAATGAACCAATTACGATTGTAAACATCATCAGTTTGACAGGCTGCAATCCCACATAGCTGATCGCTCACACCCGAGTCTTCTTCTGAAAACACCACAAACTTATCCGTTTCTTCAATGAGCTTTTGCAGCATTGATGTTCCTATCAAGAGAAAGAATAGGCAAGAGGAATGGTGAGAAATGTAATGTTACTGGGTTTACATCATTAATATGGTTTATTAACCATCTGTAACAAAAAGTAGCTCACCTTCATGTTTTTCTGCTCGACTGAGGGTGCTGCTGGTGGTGGGGGTGGTGGGGGCAGTTGAAGGAGAGTAGTTGGAGGGAGAGCGTTTGAGCTTCTTTGCCTGAACTTGAGTGTCGATCTTGAGACCCTTCAAAGCTTCAGTGGAGAGGTTCCGCTTCAAAACAGAGGCCTTTTTGTAGCCGTCATACAGAGCAAAGGCAATGTTCCTGTTCGTGGTGGTCCAAGATGCACGCAGATCCACAAGACGCAGTTTATGAGTGTAGGAAGCATTAGTCTCATCTTTTGTGTTCACCTCCTGTGCAGAAATTAGTGTTACTAAAAAGATTTAAACAGGTTTATACTGTGGTTGTGTTCATATTACCTCCTCCATGCGGTTGCTTTGCCGTTGGTAGCTCAGAGAGGACAAACTGAGGAGGTGGGTTTTCTTGACCTGGGCGTTGAGCTGGTGGTCTGCAGTCTCGTCCCATGTGGAGGCCATCAGGTGCACAGTCACCTGGGACAGCTCACTCACCATTTGAGTCACGTTCCACTCAGAAATCAGCCTCCTCATCACAGTCCCAGCTGTTGGAGACACAGTTCAACTTATACTAAACCTGGATATACAAATTTGTGTATAAATAAAGAAATGGAGGGCATACCCTGTGGAATGAGCCTCTGAGCGCCTCGAGTGAAGACATGCCCTTTGCTACATTCTACTTGGATTCCTCTTTGTTGAGCAAAGGATGCCCAGTACAGCACCTGAGGAGAGAAACACCAGTGTTATATTTGGGGAGATACCGTAAATTGACATTTCCAAAATAAACCTAACATCAAATTATTCTACTCGCAGTCTAACACTGACCTGTAACTTAGGGAAAGCAGCTGTGTAGGACATCTGCTTGTAATGCTGACCCAGCTTCTTGCGAACAGGTTTGAGGCTCTGGAAGAGCTTGCCTCTGCATATTGGTCGAGAGACACTGGTCCAAGTGGCCCAAAAGTTCTGCATCCAACGCAATGTGCTGCTGTACAGTAGGATTTTAGGTTGAGCGAGCTCTGAAAAATAATACTTGTTAATACTTTTATTACAGAGCTACAAAAATGTAATGAACCTAGAAAAATCCACCATCCAGAAAAATACCTGAGCCCTGATTGAGATCCATGGTGATGGAAAGATTGAGGTTTTCTGAGCGAAAAGCTCGATAAGAGTCGTGCGGTTGTCCAGAAGTCACATCTGCGATGCTGTCTGCACAGCACAGTGTCACTGCATGGTGATCGTGAGGGTTTCCGTGGCAAAGCCATTGAAGGTCAAGGGTCATACACAGGTTAGGCAATTGTAAAAAGCAGATATCATCATACCTATGAATACAAAACAGAACAGACACTATTAATATTATCCTTTGATTTTGAGTCACTTTTTAAGTCACTTTTTAAGAGCTTTACTTTGAAGCGGTCCGAACATTCACATCCAAATCGCCCTTAAACACAAATTGCCCTGGATTCCAGTCAAAGTTGAGCTTAGACCATTCCCAGTGCATGTTTTCTGTAGTGTTGTAAGGGTCCTATAACACAAAATAAATTTACTAAGCTACTCAATGTTCCAAAAAGCTGTTTTCTGAGTATTGGCTTACTTCTGTAGCGAGCTGATGGAGATTTGCTTGCTCAATGTCCATTATCCAGTGACCATGGAGAAGGAGCCGACTTTTGTCCCACCAGGCGAGAAGAGGTGAGGGGTCAGCGGTTGGTTTGGTGAGCAAGTCCACAGACTGACCAATTAGAGTCCAGGCAGGGTCCCAACAAGGTCCCCAGACAATGGTGTACAGAGAGATGTTTGCTGTATAAAGAAAAAGAGGCACAAACAGAGCTTTAGATTACCAGAAAATGAATCTCATGAATCAAGTTCAACATTTGTTTCGGATTTAATATATATAAATATAATATATATAGATAAAAATTATAGCAAGTCTAGTTACATTTAAAGTCATAGTAGAACTTGAGAGGTGGTATATTCCTGTGTACAGTTACATCTCCCCATGGTGGGCCAAGTGGGACAATCTCTTTGCGATGACCTCGTGCTAACCCATCTTGTTCTGTCCCAACAAGACGACCAGAGAGCTGCCAGTCTCGGATTTCAAACAAGTATCGAGGGTAGTCCCGTATTCTCACTGTAAAAGAATATAACCAGTCAAACCACTATAAAGCAAAACAATTACAGAAATGTTGTTGGAACATACCCAAAAATGCTGTAAGTTTGAATTTGACAGCTCGACACCATTGGACCACCAGGGGGAGTCCTTCTCTTGGGAATGGGCTTATCCAGTCGATGTCCCTCAGCTGCTCCCTCACTCTTTCTGGCCCATGAAGAGACTCATCAGTCAGGACCACCAACTCCAGATCTGACACAGTCCAGGTAAGCAGAGACTTCCTCATTGGAGTGTTGGCATAAAGCCGTCGAGAACGCTGGATGTAGATCTCAATGTGTTTTTTCTCCAGTGAACTATACAGCTCCTCTATTTTTCTAGCAGGGAGAAGTTCACCATGTTGCTTACGGAGATCAGCAACTTTCTTGTCAAGTAACTGCAGACGCTTGGCACTTTCTTTACTCTCATCTTTCATGAGCTCGTAGTTATCACGCAGCTTAATTTCAAAGACATCATCGAGGAAGACAAATGAAAACTGACTGATTTTGAATACAAAATCAGGAGGCAAACGCTGAACATCAGTAGTTTGACTTTGGGATAGATGCAGTGTTTTTAACCATTTCTGAACACTAATGGCCATGTCGAATGTGTTGGAGAAATTATACTGGTAAGGAAATTCCACAGCCAACAAGGGACAGGTCAGGACCCAGATGCGGTTGCGAGGTGTGGTCAGGAAGGAAAAGGCGTCTCTGTGCAACTGCATTTCTGCTACATCTGAATGTGTCTCAACATCAAGGGATTTAAAAGTGACGATGTTGTTTCCATCAAAGTTAAATATAAGAGATGGGGACTGTAGATGCATGGAACCAGCATGCTTTGATAGTAAAATAGCTTCTGCATTTAGCATAATGTAGTTTTCTTCACTCACGTGGCCTGTGATGCGAGTACAGCCAAGCTCAAGGTGCACGGTGAGACTTTTGTTTTGGCCTGAACCACTGCCAGCTGGTTTCTCGGGACTTTCCTTTTGAATGTCCAGCCTACAAAGCATTAGCCAACACGCTTGTGCCTCAGTCATGTGTTGATATAAAATCATGTGATCTGAAGGTGCCCATTCTATACTGAGCTCCTCTTGACATTGGACCTAAATCACATTATTATTAAAGATTAGATTTCATTTGGACATTATTGTTATTTTTATAATCTGTTTTGTTACCTGAAATGTGTGGATGGTGATATGATAACAAAAATCTACAGTAGTTAGTTTCAAAATTGGATTTGGAGTCTCAGCGGCAGAACAACACACTTCCATGTTCTCCTTCACCATCTTGATGACTGACAGTGCAGCGCCTTGTAGCGTGATATTACAACTTTCAGCAGAGCTCATAACACTTATGGTATCCATCCGCATAGACACAGCTCCTAAGACCACAAAAACAATCATCAAAATCTAACAGAATTGTTTTCAGATCATATTGTGTGATATAACCAACCAGCCAGATTAGATAGTGTGAAGACATTGACATCCTCCAGACAGAAGTCCAATTTAAAGCGAAAGTTGAGATGTGATGGAGTGGAGGGTTGAACTGCTGACTCGTTAAGGGCAGGTGCAGCAGAAACTTCTGAAAGCTGTTGGTCTTTTACAGCAGGAACAAGCAGCGACAGAAGACGAGAGAGACACAAAGCACAGGTCTCTGATAGCTCCACCTGCAGCCCCTTTAGGCTCGATTCCAGATTGAGACATGGCAACTGATCATAAACTTCAAAGTGGGGGCGGTTCAGACTCCCCTGTAAAAACAAGTACAAAAGAACAAAAGTATTTACTTCTTTCATTCGTCATTTAGTTGTCAGAAATCACAAAATACCTTTACCTTTAGAGTTAGAGAGTCTAGTACAAGGGCTTCTCCCCACACATGTTTACCAGGCGGGTGTGGAGCCTGCTGGATATGGGAGCCTTGGCCCACTCTCCACCAAAAACTGTCCAGAACCAAAGAGGCACGCTGGTGCACGTTCTGTGGCTCTGGTGACTCGTGGTCAGTTTTCATGTCAGGCAGATGCTTCAATTCTGAAACAACGATTACAAAAAAATTTAGGGTTTTGTTTCATTAGTGCATTTTGAAATTCTAAATGTCATTACTTATTTATATAACACATGTCCTGTATTAGCAATAGAAAAACTACCCCAGGTTAAAATAGTGTTTTCATATTGTCAAAACTGTAGCTAAGCGTGTTTAGTTAATAAGTAACACCCACAATTTGCAAACCACCTTATCTAACCTTGACTGCCATTATGCATAGAGCTCTAGATGACAATTCTCTTTATAACACAAATAGTTTAAGATAATTGTCTGTATTTTGTTAAGTAGCAGCTTACGTAGAAAAATAAAAATACATTGAAATAAAGATAAAGCAAGAGTCAATACCTGCACTCACAGACAGGAATCCTAGAGCAAAAGGTGTGGTATCTCCCAGTTGCACAGATACATTCACATTGGTAACACTAGATGTGAGCATTACAGGAGCGTCCAGGTGAGGGAAGCGCCTGAAGAGGAGGAGGAGGTTGGGGAAATAAACTAAGGGGCTACACAAATAGTATAAAGTTTAAAAAAAGGATATTACACGGGTAAGAGCAGAAATAGAAAGAGATACACATTAAATTATCTCATGTTTACAGTTCTGTCAGGTCAGAAATAATAGTCCAATAATATAATTAAAAGCCCCAATGCGTAACATTTCAGTCAATAGAATATGAAAGCATTTATTTAGGATAGCCTCTAGGAAAGTATTGTTAAGTATGAACTTATCCATCTCCAAAAAGACAACCCGGTAGCATGTCCATCACCAAAAATTTTACGCAGTGGGACTTTAAATTGAATGTCAACTGCCACTTGCCTTTTTCTATGGGCGGTTTTTCTGTGCAGTAGTTTTTCCCATGAAAACAGATTAAGCCAATGGGAAAACTCCTGATGTCGGTAGTGTATGATACAAGTGTTGACATTGAACGAGCAGGAAATATCCATGGATGAAACCTTAAACAAGAAACCAGTTAAATGTTTGGCGTTAATTCCAAATGTGATAAGTAAAAATACTATCTCACTTGCAGTGACGTCCTCAGTGTATTCACACAAAGAATCCTTTGTCTACTTTGGGAAAGAAGAAGTCCATCTGCCAAAGGATAAATGATCAGCATAGCCAATGATATTTAATATATAACTATGCTTTAAACAAACCTTCCAGTAGGATATGGAGGTGACTTTGGGGAAAACTCAGTTCAGGTGTAAAGCTTTTGAGTGGGTGCTGTTCATTGTCCCTTCCATAGGAAAGTTTCAAAGACTTCAGAGTCCAGTTCAGGTGCCTGAGAATAGCATGTGGGTCAGTACAAAAAGTATTCAACTCCTATCTTTATGTAACTGAATGAATGTGACCAAAATATTTTGCAAATTGCATAAACCCAACTAGAAAGGTTGGCTCACCTTTTCTGGCTGTGCATGGACAGAGTTACATTTGTATTATCAAATTCCACATTGACTTTCTCAGGAATGAGCTGATAGAACTGTTCCACATCCTCTGTTCGAATAAACTCACCATCTTCACAAACTAACATAAAAACAATAACATTCAGCATAACACTGATTTTCAGTAATTCACTTGAGTAATTGACTTACTAGAATTATCATTTGCTGATATGGTTTTGGTGGGGGTAGAAGGAAGCACAAGCTGACTGAGGAAAAGTCCTTCATGCAGCTCTCCTATTAGTGTCCTCACACACAGAGATAAACAGCCTGGCTTCAGATCAGGCAGACTCACATCACCTGACAACAAGAGGCTCACAGCAACCTCAGCCAAACATATGTCCTACAGAAGAAAAAAAAAAAAAACCTCAAACGCAAACAATCACATACTCGGCATATGTCAAAATAAAAAAAATTCTTACCAACTGGCTGCTTTTCAGGACTTTACTGCTTAGTTGCCCCACAGATAAATCCCATGACAATCTTAGACAAAACACAAATTTTAGAGAAAAAAATCAATATATATATATAAAAAAAAAAAAACAATATAAAAGAATGCATTGCATATACTTTCATCATACTTTTTGCTTTGATGATCAAGTAGTAATGTTATGCCAGTAATAGTCATATGCCATAGTGACTCTGACAATGCGAGATTTAGGACCATAATATTGATTGAGCTGATGTGGAATGATAGCAGCTGAAATTCAAAACAAGAAAGAATAAAGTAGTAATAATTCAGTGACTCGTCAATATCAAAAATGAAAATTGATCATAAGGCAACATACTTGTGAGAAAAAGCGAAGTAAAGTGGGGTTGACTGACATTTTTCCTGATTTCTTGCCATGGCTCTGTTTCAACACTGGACTCACTGGGGAGTGCAAGTCGAACCTTATCCGAGTTTCTCCAATACATAATCCCAAGTATCTCCTGCAAAAACATGTATTTGGTTACTTCCCAAAACTGCCTACAGCCATAGTAGTGTATAGTCAGAATACAAATTAAGTCAGTGAGTAAGTAATAAAGTAACTGTATTCTGGCACACTTACTTTTTTAATTTGGTGGCATTCAGAATTCAGTTACTTAATTCTTGTTGGCACTTGATCACAAAATGTTGGCTTTGTGTGGTATTAGTGAAAAAATAAGAAAAAAACTGCTCTTGCAATCTGTGCATGTGCAATTTTTCCTTGTCTAATTAGGAATAAATTAATGCACAACCAACAAACAAACAAATGTAACAAAAATAAAGCAATTACATTTCCTATTGTCAAGTTTTTTCACTATAATTTAAATGCAACTCAGAGTAAAAGTGTTCTACGTATTCAGTACTCTGATTGGACCATGTAATGGAATATGTTACAAATACAGTATTTTGTAACTAAATACACTCTCAAAGTATTCTTCCCATCACTGTCTGTAGGTGACATATGACTGTATCATAGAATATCAGATTCAGTAGCATGATACTTACGGCAATCCTTGGTTAAACAGTTTACTTGATATCCATATTCTGTCAATTTCCTGTAACCAATAAAAATATTTGTTAGAAAATGTAGCAATGACATTATGTAAGTGTCTGCGTAAACTTTGTCTGGGTATGAGTTTGTATTAAGTGAGTTTATTTGTGCCTACCAAAGTATGCTGAGGGTGAAACTGGATGACCACTCCATTTATAGAGAACAGGCCAAAAGAGTTGATCTTTAACTCGGCATTAAAGGCAGTTCGAAAATATTTTATAGCCAATTTACATAGAAACCACCTGCAAACAAGAGATAAGGGATGTTTAAATGACTTTTTAGGACTTGCAGTAAAATTTCTGAAAATGCATGTCAGTACCTGCATACAACCCATAAGAACAAGGATCCGAAAATAAATAAAAGAGGTAGAGTTGTCAGAAGGAGAGACATCATGTCCCGGATATGGTGAACATGCTGTGGCTGCTCCTCTATCTTCTACCAGCTGCTGGCACACAGGGCTGCTGTCGAGAACAAGACCACTTTACAATAAACCAGACGCCAAGAAGTTTATTTAAAGCAATGACCATTTGTCTCTTTATATTAGCAAGATATATATGTGCTGCTAATTATTGGATTTTAGATGAAAACTAATGCTAAGGCTGCATTTACTGAAGACAACTATGAAGAAAACAAGGCTGGCTACAGTGTTAGCAATACGGAAAAGCAAAATTATTGACAGAATAATGCTGAGACAAATGCTGACAGTCAAACAAATGTCCATCTATAAGGACAGTGGTTCAACTCACATGGTCTCGCACATGAAATAGTTAAAACATTTGCAACCGCGTCACCCCAAAAATCAGTGGCCAATCTGAGCTGGTAACGGTGTATGCTAATGCTAAGCAGCTAGCCCTGTTAGCACTGATCACTCCCACTCTACACAATAAACAATGTATGTACGGTCAAAATGAACCCACCTGACATGTCACAAGTGTCACCCTTCGTATAAGAAGACCCCTAAGAAGACGCAGATTTGTGTAACAGTTTGGGAAGAAGTAAACAGCGCACTGAGGTCCGCCCTTCTGCTGTGCTTTGCTGGCATCTCATGTCTCAGCTCCAGTCATCACTGAAGAGGCTGGAACAGAGCCAAACTGCTCTGATGTCAGCAAGTGTTCATTTTATTTATTATAAACACAAAAAATGACACAATTTAAAAATGAATAATCAAGATTATTTAATTTATCACTATGGAACATTGTCATAAATGTGAAATAATAATAATAATTTTACTAATTTAAGCAATTCAAGGAGATGAGCATAAATTAAGTAAAAATACTGCTCTTCCAAGACTGCTGTTGTGGGGTTTAATGCTTTCAGTACATGATGCCATATCAAAACCTTATCCAATGACTATAAACAGGTTGTGGTGCAGCATTTTCTCAGGCTGTTGCCTTCTGCCTGTTGTGTTTGGCAAACCACTCTTCACTTTTATCGTCAGCCATCGCCTATAAGCAAGAAAAAAATTGCATGAATAACTAGTGTGCAGTTTGTTTTACATATAACAAAAAAAAAATCGAGTTCATGCTCACCTGATTAAGTAATTCATTTCCTTGAGGATCCACCGAAGAAAGTTGCCTAAAAGCCTCATCGCCAACAAAGCAAATCTCATGGCCATCCTAGTAAAAATATAGGCATTTAAGTAAGTATTTATTTATTGGCATAAATTAATGTTATTATTATGTTATAACTAATACATAATATGACTTACTGGATCTGCCAAAATAACCACCTCCACAGTGGCTTTTCCAGGTGTATCAAGACTCACCAATGGTGTTAGAATATTTTGATTTTCTTTTTTCATCAGCGATTCCAGGTCAGGCAGCTAAATGAGTTTACAAATCATAAATATAGTTTTTAATGAAAATGTTTCTACACGGTCAAAGGATTTTTCAATACCTGATCTCTTGGGCATGAAAATGCAATTCTCCCAAATGCTGTTCCATGATCTACTGACCCACAGACATCATGAAGTTCCAGCTTACACTAATAACAAACATATTATGTTATTAACACATATTCAATTATTCTGAGACAAATCTCCTTACTTGTGTATCTGCATATCCCATTAAAACAGTTTTCTTCTGCTCATTTCTGTCCAAGACCTTCATTCCCAGGAGTGTATTCCAATAATGGATGGATTTCTGCAGGTCTGACACAGCCAGACACACCTTCTGCACAGGGTCTTCAGAGTAAAATGAGTGAATGAGTTTAACAGTTTAACATTTTTAGTCCAGCTCTTTCAGAAGGTATCAAAACTGACCAGTGAGAGGCTGCTCTTGGTCTATCAGATAGAAGGGATAACCTCCTGGAGCGTGGGTCAGATAAAGGCCCTCTTCCACCTTGGTAAGAGGCCAGCCCAGATGTTTGGCATTGCTGACAGCTTTACTTGACTGAAGAGTAAGGCCCTGTAACAAACATGTATTCACTTGTAACAGTACTGCAGCTGTAGTAAGCTGGATGAAGTCAATTGTATATTTCGTACCATAAAGTCATTGCCCAGCCGGTACTCTCCCACACCATAATTGTATGTGAGTTCAGCAACAAAATGTTCATCTTCTGGCCCAAATCCAACCATAGTCTTGCTCCACTTTCCGTCATAAGGACTACATAGGAATGCATTGTTTTCACAGCTCATTAATATCCCATTTGCTCATAGTGCAAAGTCCAGGTGCACTGGTGTACGATATTTCATACGTACCCATTACAAGTAGCTTTGCAGCCTTCTTCAAATTCCTCATGCCGAAGAACCTTTAATGCATTTTTGATAAAATGTAAACATTAGCAAGTTAAATGACAGCATAGGGAGCTCAGTGATGCTAGCATTATGAGCAATCCTAAATTTTGACTAGTTTTTTTACTGAGCAATACCTTCATTCCAAGAACATCTCGATAAAAAGTGGCTGTTTTGGTCCTGTCGCCAACTTTAAAAACAAAATGTAAAGCCCTCCTCAAAGCCATGACTGCCGCTGTGTCGCGATCCTTGATCCTTGTGGAATGATCGATTATTCTTCCTGCGATCGATGATTTGGCAATCAACGATCAACCATAACAATGCAAACTATGCTTATCAGGTTTAGTAGTGTAGAATAGATCAAAAGTAGCTTTTTTCTAACAGATATGGCCTTCATTCGTGTGTACAGTCGTAAACAAAGCAAAAAGGCTGCTTTTACAAACTTTATAAATATGACCGCACGGTGGCAGTGTGGGGCATGATGACATAAACATTACACGGAGCAACGAGGGAGAATACAATGATGGCAGCCTACATGAGGAGCGTGTTTTGTCTATTTTCATTTGAGAGTAAAGCTGTATTACTGGGAAAAGGAAGCAGTAGACCTATTGTGGAAAGTAAACGATATGTACGCGGACTGAGACGGAAACCGGTCAACGTGTTATTTACAGAATATGACTCTTCGAAAGTCATAAAGCCAAAACACTCTCCCAAACAACAGCAACCCGAGAAGATGGAGAAACCAACCAAGGACATTAGAAACACTGCAGAAAAGGCGTTTGTCAGTGAGAGGGAAAGTGTTTGTACTGCCACAAAAGATGCACAGAGGAGACCTATCACACAAGATGATATCGCAGGACTCCGTTTTGAGAGGGCTTTCCCTGGAGACAAGAGACTATCGTGAGTTCATCATGCGACATCTCATCTGTCATACTGTAGTGTACATTTATTGTTTGCCATTTTTTGTAGTTATTTTTTCCCTTTTACTGTATTTCTGATGTAGTTTACTGTTATTGATTTTCCATTCCACAGCCTACGCTTTAGAGACACTGAATTAATTTATCCATGTATCTGTAGAAAGGTGGTGAGTGTGGCTCGGTCGAGGACCTTTCGGGAGCACCAGGGTAAGATCCTGCTCGAGGGCAGGCGGCTCATCAGTGATGCCCTAAACGCTGGAGCCATCCCTCAGATGGTGTTCTTCAGTTCAATGGATCGCCTTTTGGAGCTCCCCGTGAACAAGCTGAAACGGGCCAACCTGGTCAAAGTAAAGTTTGAAGATATAAAAATCTGGTCTGATCTAGTGACTCCACAAGGTGTAATAGGTAGGCATGATCTATAAAAGTTCATGAATTCTCTTAACTTTTCATTAATAATTAAATCAATGTTTATTTTGTGATTTCAGCCATATTTTCTCGCCCAGACTCCTCAAAATTAAAATACAACAGTGATTATTCAATACCTTTGTCTTTGATATGTGATAATATTCGTGACCCTGGGAATCTTGGCACAATCATACGATGTGCTGTTGCAGCAGGTTGTCACAGCATCCTCCTCACTAAAGGTATGTTCTTCATCATGATGATCATGTTTGTTTTAGATTACTGACAGTAGCTTGATTATTTTATACACAGGTTGCGTTGATGCCTGGGAACCTAAAGTATTACGGGCTGCAATGGGTGCCCATTTCCGCCTTCCCCTCTATTCCAATCTGCACTGGGATGATATTGAAAGCTATTTGCCTAAATCTGTGACTGTCCATGTAGCAGACAACAGTGGGAATAGACAAATGGAAAGTACAGAGCCAAAACCTGATGAACTGAAAACATCTCAGAAAGCAGGAAATTACGGCTGGGTCAGAGCACAGTCTAATCACACACAAGTGGACTATGAGGACTATGATTCAGATTCAGATGATGAATGTGAACTGCCTCTTCACAGAGTGGCCACTAAGCTGTACCATGAGCCCTGGGCTCAGAACCCCACAGCCCTTGTGATTGGAGGAGAAACTCATGGTCTCAGTGTAGAGTCGGTGCAACTCGCGGGAAAAACGTCTGGCCACAGACTTTTTATTCCTGTAGTTCCTGAAGTAGACAGTTTAAATTCTGCCATGGCGGCCAGCATCCTCCTATTTGAGGGCAGAAAGCAACTAATGCAGCAACTTCACTCCACAAAGTCAAAGTCTCAGGCTGTCAACAAAATGAAACATGTAGTTAAATAATGGACAAAAAACCTCAAAATAAAAAATGGTAAACAAGATAAATAATGAGAAACACAAAATAACTAAAGATGCATTTATACAATTTAAATCAATTTTGCATATTCAGTGACCAAAAGCATGTGCAGATTGGTTGCTTGTGGTTTTGCCTGTTACTGTCAGTCTCCATATGCATTTTCAGAAAAGTAAAGAGAAAAGTATGTGTTGGCTATAATTTCTTATAGTCAAATAAAACATTGAAAGAAGGAAATGAGCAACTGCATTTTATTAGTTTACATAGATTTGCCTTTACTTATAGTACTATTGTGCTTACCAGTGCATTGAAATAAATGAACGGTCAGGTCAAAAGGTAGATACCAGAAGTAACAGAATTAGAGGAATATAAATACATTCAATGCCCTCTATGTGTTTGTGCCATCATAAACATGATTCAAGATTATCACCACCAGAATAAGTGAACGTGAATCACCATTACCACATAAAGCAGATCTTACATTCTAACTTGAACATACAAAAGGATTGAAAGTTTCAGTCATTGGTCTGTAAAAAGTAAGCACATCGTGTTCTTAGGTGTTTAAAATAGGGCCCTGATGCTGCACAGCTACATCCAGCTGAGGTTTAGTGAAATGCGTGACAAACAGGTAACAAAGTGAGCATAGGTCCATTTGGGAATCTTGATTTCTCCACAATTCAGATACATTTATTAAGTGAAAAAAGAAAAATCCTCAGGGAAATCTCAAACAAAATCTCCACATATATTTATAAGTGTGAAGGTTATAGCCAATGCAAGGCACCACAGGAGAAAAGGACTCCATTTAAGATAATGTCTATAAGGTAAAATGTCAGTAAAAAATAGGATGTGTCCAACAGTTTGACAATGGGGGAGAAACAAGGGAAAGACATAGCAACATGTCAGAGCTTGATGATACGAGTCCCATATTTTTCTGCATTCTAGATGGGCTCTGGTTTGAGTTTCTCAGCCAGGAAGTCATTGACAAACTGCTCCACAATAGCTGGTGTAATCTCCTCAGCGTCAAGCACGTACTTGGCCCGGGCCGACATGTCCAGGATGGTGAGCAGAGGAGCGGCCTCTGGGAGGTTTGTGTAATCCCGCAAAGAGTCAGTCATGTCATCCTGTAGAAGTAAAAGAGAAGTCAGATTAATGATTTACAGTTAGTATAATCCTTAGAGTATATTTGCAAACACTCACTTCATAAAAATAGAAAAAGGCACTGGGTCATGAAAGTTTTGCACCTGTATGTTTAAATGTCCTATTTGAATTTCGAATTTATTAAGATATATGGTCTCATAGGTGAGTACTGAGGCTCTATATTGACCGACAATGAAAACTAAATTAGCAAAAAAAAAAGTTGAGTTTCATGGAACCTAGATCATTTTTTTGTTTTTAAGATTAATATACACTTGCCGTCAAATATTAACAAAAGCCTTATATTTTGGAAAATGTACAGTGATTGGTTAAATTCACCCGTCACTGGGGCTCCTATTGAGGCTGACCAATAGGTTAATTTTTATCTCCATGTCATCATAACTTAAAATAGTAATAATAATAAATTTTTTTTCACTGCAAACTCGATCTAAATCATCCACATAAATGTATGCAACTGCTTAAAAAAAACAAACAAACAAACACTAATTCTAAGCACCTGTTGGCAATCCTCAAAAAAATAATTCTTTCAGCTAAACCTTTGTTAGCCTGAGCCCCAGGCAAAATGTCCACTACTGAGGCTTTTGAACAGAAATCAAACAGACAGATTTTAACAGTAATTCAAGTTGTCAGCTAGTAGTCCATGTGGATAGGTAATTCAGGCCAACCGCTTCAATCATATTTCTGGTCACGTTTCAGTACAAGGTTGCATGTTTTCCCTCAGTAAAAACACAGACTTTGAAAGACATAAGTGTAAAAGAAAAGGATCCATATGGGACAAATTACACAGAAAATGCAGAACTGACAAAGATCCAGAAGGTGGCACTGCAACACATTGAAGAGTGGAGTAAACTATGAACTTTCATCCAAATGTCTTAAACTCTTTGCTACTTCAGTATTTGGCACCTTTATCAATATAGAGATTGTTAACTAAATCATTTTATAAGGAAAAAAAAACTTTATTTTCCCAACATTGCAATTATACAAGATCCACTTTATAGTGCATCTGTACAGTCCGTTTTATTTGCTGCCAGAAATTCTTGCTTTTAAGAGGTAATAATCACCTCCATCATGGCGTATGGAGGAAGTTATCCATAGTCTTTTGTGAGATGCACCATTCAGGTCAAAACAAAGGGTCTCTCAACTGCAGCTGGCCGTGTTAAGGCTCGACGTGTGTTAACCGTGAGGAGCCCAAAGGGATTGCTGTGCCTACTGATGCTCTGTAACATTTCAAATAGGCCATCTGATAAGAAACCATATGATAAAACTCCCTTCTGGCTGCTTCATCCATCTTACTTGGTAGCTTTGAAGTGTTTGGCTTACTTTATAGAAACGCATTAAGAATATTATCCATCATCAACTGACAAAAGAGTTGAAGGAAGTGATTTTGTGGCATTGCAAAATATGCATTAAAGTAATATACACTACCCTTCGACTCTCTCAGTAAAATAACAATGGGAGCTAGTGGGGGAAAAGGGGAAGATCAATAATTTGGCTGGCAGCATAAATAATGAGCTTGACAAAAAGGGAAGAGAAGAATAATTATGTAGGCTATCCTCACCAGCCTGATCCAAAAGACGTTTGGTGCAGAGCAGAAGACACAGTCTACTCTGTGAACCAAAGGGCAGTGAAGATCCATAAAATACAGCAGGAGCAGAAGTCCCTCAAAAAATACCTCAAAGAAGCTAGGGAGGAGCAGCGCACTCCATTAGCACAATTGCAAGTTATGTTGAGGAAACCGTGTGCAGAGCAGAATGGCACTGAAGGTGATGGAAGGAGAGAGACAGAAAGCAAGTGTCTTTCATGACCAATCCGTTCAGGTTAACCAAGCAGCTGCCTGGACAGAAGAGGGATGGGAATCTGGATTGCTCAAAGGAGGAAATAGACCGGCATCTGCATAGTGCCTACGGTGATGTATGTAGAGAGGAAGTTGAGCACATGCAGTATCCTTGTAGACCTACCTCCCCTTACCACCAGGGAGCCACTGCTAAAAGAAGTCCAGGAGATCGCTACTCAAGCAACTCTGGAAGATCATCATCATCAGAGTCATATGGAGAGGGAAGAGGGAAGGTAGCAAAGCAGTGGAAATTCCCTGAAGGTATCTGGATCCCAAAAGAGAAGGATTCCAAGAAGATCAACCAGTTCATGATAATCTCACTGCATACACCCAGTGACCCAAGGTTACATCACTGATAATATGTTCAGATGCACCTCCAGAAGATGTATCTGAGAACAATGTTTAGTGAAGAGGAGTGGATCAAGACACACTGCATGTACACCCAAATTTTCATGTAATTAACAGAACGATATTTGTCTGCCACTAAAACACCACATGTCTAACAATATAATTTTCATTTGTAATGTATATTTGCGGCTCAAGACACTTTTGAACTCAGTTTGTGTCTCTCAAATGTTCAATGTTTCCACTAGAGGGCGATAGTGGGTCATTTTTGTACATTCTTCATTTTATGTTGTATTTTTTGTTGCCTACATTTTTTTTGAAAGAATACAATGTGCTAGTCAATTCTTTCTACAAATGATTTTGTGGTGTATCTTACCTCTCCAGCGACAAAGAAAAGAAGAGGTGTCTCTTCTTCTTTGGCTTTGTACTTCGCCATAAGTTTCTCTGCAATTGGTTGGATCAGCTCCTTGGCAGGCTCCAACTCTCCCTCTTCTTCTGCATCTGAATAAAAACATAAAAACTGAGTGTCATTGGAAAAACGGGCAAGTTGAATGCAGAAAGAGACCACCTGTAAGACACTCTAGTAGTGAATAGTTAAACAGAAATATACATATGGGGAGGTAAATTTGGCGGTTCACTGATTTTCATAAAGCAAAGAGGAGAATGCTGTTATTGCCTTTAATGAAGCAACTGTTATTCATTTAAATATTGCCTTTATGCACATTCGTACAATGGAATAAGAAACACAAGGCATCTGTGTGTATTGTCTACGCACCCACAAACAGTACAAGACAGGGCCCCTCGTGAAGCTGCACCGCATTGGACTCGCTGAGCTCCAAAACAGGGCGAGGGTGCCATGGGAAGAGGCGGCACTCCGGGTCGTTTAACACTTCCACACGGCCCTGTCGTGTGATCATGTGACCATCTGTGTCCAATAGAATCAGAGTAGGGATACCTGGAGACAGAACAAAAGATACAAATGTTGTGGGACGGGGCCAACACAGGAGGGAAGTTAACTAGGCAAAACTTTGGATAGTGGTTGAGGTAATTTCCTGTCATTACAACAGTGTGACGCGTACTGCTCACTCTCCTGCTGAGATATGGTCTGGAGTGGATGCTTTTTGCCATTTCAGACTCGTGTCATTCTGCAGTATGGGCTTTGTCCAGTCTCGATAAAACTGGAATTTGTTTCACACTTAATGACCTTGGTCTATCCTTATTAACAGGCTTATCACAAACAGACACCATCTGGGAGCAAAGCAAAGTACATGAGTCACTGGGTTCCTGTCTGGTCATGTGGGCTGCAGCAGAGGTAGGGGGATAGCATGGACAGGGCAGAGTCGATCTATTCTCTGTGCATTCCTTACATTCAGTGTAGGACCGGCCTAGAGCCAAGTACTGCCAGCTTCATCCAAACACTAGGTAAATGGAAAAGGGCATTGGGAGGGAGGAGTAGAACTTCTTTGTCAAACTCCACTCTCTACTTGATTAGTGGCTTACATTCCTCTATAGGCAAAAACTATATATTCTCAAAGCTTATAAAACACACATTTTAAGAAGACAGATTTAAAATGGCCTTCTAAGAGCTTTTCACCATTAGACCAAGTTATAAGAAAAAAGCATAATATGTCTTCTTTAACATTCAAATCAATTACCTTGTATTCCATAAAGTCTATTAAGCCGTGATCGTCTAGCTTCATCCGAGTATGGCACAGCTAGCCAGGGCATCTCACTGAAGTATTGCTTAAAAGACTCCTCTGACCTGAATGTATCCAGAAAAAAAGTCCTTAATGTTTGTCTATAGTTGTAAAATTGATACATTATATTATATATATTAGTAAAGTCACTCACCTATCAGCACTGACAAATACAATCTCAAATTTCTTTCCCGATTCTTTGATGATTCTGTATGATTCAACCAGGACCCGGGTCAAACTGCGACATGGTGGACACTAACAATAAAAAGAAATCACTATTATTGAAGGCAAGCCAGAATTTTCCCTGCATACAGTCTAGTCGTTTACCTTAATTATGCTTTTTTTAAAAATGTAAAGAATTCTACAATAAATCAGCCTTGGTTTCCATGTTTAAATAGCAGGCTTTAGATGGCATCACAGTGAAGTAGCAGTGACAGAAGTATTTAAAGCTTACAGGGGTTTTCATGCCTAATTTGCATTGTGTATCTTTCCCACACTTTCATGCAATAAGAACGCAATAAATAACAGCAGTAACAATGGTAATAGGTGTAGCTCCTGTTAGGTAAACCGTTCTGGCATTGGTACCATTTTCTTCTGGTCACTTGACACCATTTATCTGTAATGCATTATTTGTAGGCATGTGTTTTGCTGTTAGGCGTTGATGAGGTGTGTATTCAAGTGATTCAGTCATGCTTACATACTTGCCATACCAAAGTGTGGGAAAGTGAAAGCATAATAATTAGTCAATTTATATGCATTTATTTAACTGTTAAATGTCCAAATGAATAGAACTGATTTATGGTGAGGTTTAGCACCACATTGCTATTTTTGTACCTTATTTGACACTTACAAAGGCTAATCTGTATTTAGTTCTTTTAAAAAACACCTAGATCTAAATTTAGGTCATGTCTCTTTTGTGTGAGCCATTTAACATCTCTGTGACACACACACACACACTGTTTACATGCATACCAAGACCAGATGCTGCAACTCAACATCTGCAGCAATAACTTCAACTCTAGTTTGTACTAAGTTTATACTAGTATGAGTGATTGTCTACAAAACTTGGAGAAAGGAAATCTGCCTCAACATAACCTCACCATTTATGCAGGTTTGAGACTGGATAAAGGTAGGAAAGATATACTTTTACAAAATTGTGTTTACCCTCAGTAAAAAATCTGTTTCATTGTTTTTAAATGTTGGATGTAAAATATATATATTTTAAAGTGCATTTTGTTTGACAGTTATATTTGCAGTATTTATGTTTTAAGATAAGATAGCTTTTCTTTATTTTTACTTTTAACTTCTCTCTTTTTTTTTTTTAAATCTACAGTTGTTTTTTGCTTTTACCAACCAGAGCTCCCTTCACCTGTGTTTTCAATGTCACATAGATGAAGTGTTTTAAGTGTGTAAATTGGGTAACTGTGTCCTTCACTTACCCAATGAGCTGAGAAGTACACGCCCACATAGTGCCCCTCCAGAGAGCTGCTGTCTGTGGTCTGTCTGTTGTTCCTGAGCAGAGGCCCGGCCACCACCTCCGCAAATGGCTTCGGTCCCCAGGGGAACTCTAAGCCTGCAAGAGAGTCACAGATACAGGGGAAATGAGTAAACAGGACTGCATAGAGAGGCCAGTATTTCTAGACCTGTCACGATAACAGATTTTGAAGTTTGATGTATTGCTACAGAAAAATATCATGATAAATGATAATACTGAAACTACTACTGCTATAATGACCCTAAAGCATGCAGGGGGTTTTACTATATGGTTAAATGAACAATATAAAAGCATGAGCATCAGTAACTGCCAGATGTGCCTCTGGCATTTCTTTATTAGAAAGTTTAATAATTTTGTTCATGCTTAAAGTCCCTGTTTCAGTTTGTTTTTATGGGTAGTGTCCTTGTCTGTTGGTCCAGTGTGAGTGGAAATGTGCAGTCTTAAGTAAAAACCATCAATGCTGCTTTAAAATAGCCCTTTTAGTGAACTTGGTCATCCAGAGTATCATTATAGACCAATGACACATTGGATGTGAGGGAGAGCTGTGGTTTTGTTGTTGCAGATTGTAAAAATGCACTCTTATCTTTTACGCTGTGGGCTAGTCCAGACACCACTCCACACAGGCTTTTCATCGAAACTGAAAAGCAGACTGCTCTGAGTGTTTCAGCTTCCCTGGTTTCATCTTGCTATATTCAAACGTTCAATGAGCTTTTTTTCCTTTTCCTTTTTTTAAACTGCAACTGTGGTTGGTCACGGGTCCAGTAAGAATGATTTCCAAGTCTAATGGAAATGGATAATGCAGTGAAGCTAAAAAGCTGGTTTAAGATTTACACATGTGCCATAATAATACAAATAATAATTATATCTAAGAGAAAAAATAAATACTTTTTTTTTTTTACAAAACCCAAAAGTAAGCTTTACTTCCATTTTTTACTTCAACATTTTGATCAATATTAGCAAATATGAGTTATCGGCCACAACGGTAATGAGAAGTACTGGATATTGTATTGGCTGAAAAAAATCCATCCAATCCATTTTATTTATTATTATATATCCACAAACTGTAAGTTACGCAGATCAGGTAGATGGCTAGTCCTGAGCTGCTGCTACCGTTTGCTCTGTCACTTTGGGCTCACTTTCTTTTAATTATGGGGAACCGGAGGACCCTTGCAAACACTGGCAGAACCCCACGCAGAAAGGCCAATATGAGATTGAAACTCAGGACCAACTGTGGGGCAAGAGTGCTTACTACTCAGCCAACATGATGAATACAGTTAGGACAAAAATACAATACAATTACACAACAACTGCCTACATGTCCAGTCAGAAAATATGATTAATGCCTGAGATGTTCCAGGTCTGTGAAATCTATCCCAGAACTCCTGGGATTCACATTCTGTTCCATGAATTTATAGTTTATTCTAAAAAGACAAAGCAGGATTTTTATGTTTTAAAGCTTTTTGCCACAAACAAGGATATCTTCTGCACTAGAATAGAGAATCATGCAAGTCTGCTCACTGCCTCCACTTCAAAGTTTAGAAATGATTGGCTTTATGCACGAGAGAGAACCATACATGCACTGTGAGGTTTGTGAGACTATAATTACGATTTCAACAGTACAAACAAGGATTAGGTTTGTTTGATGGGTTAGTAATTATAATATACAATTCATATGGCTTGAGGTTTAATACATGTTGTAACTTGAGTGATCATTAAGTGGATGCATATTACCTTTAGGGTCATCTCTGACGACTAGGAGCCCATTTCGACAAACCACCTTCCCAGTCGTGGCATCCACAAACACCAGCGATGGTATGCTCGTAACTTTGTACTTATTCCAGAGCTTCATCTGAGAAGAGAAAAATAAAAAGATGTTGAAATAACAGCCATGAAAGATGACCCAACCTGCTTGCCTGTGGTTTAATTACATCCCAGCGGTACCATTTTCACCTGAAATATTGTAGGATTTAAACTGAATGTTTGCATTGGGGGTTTGGCCAAATAAGACAAACACATGACATATAAGGATTGTATTTTAAACCTGCACTGGGACCTTCTGCTCCTGCAGTCTTTGTAATGGACAGTGACGCACGCATGGTAAAGATAATGGCAAGATTGTGTGTTACATAGTGTATTGTTACATATCCTAAAAAACACACCTGCAGCTCATTTTAACTGTGTTTTTCCTCTACATTTAAACAATCAGAAACAATAGTAGGAAACTACTGTACTTTTATTATTTTTGTTTATATAAAATAATAACTTAAACCCACAAGATGCATTTGGGCTAACACTAAAGTTTTAATGAGAACTGACCAATGAGAACATTAGAAAGTTGAGTTCCAGAGTGAAGGTCATTAAAGGACAGCAAGTTTATAAAATAATCTAATTTATTACTTCTGGACTGAACCAAGACTCACTGTAACTTTAATCTCCCAGTCTGAACACCAAATGAAGTGCGGAGAACTTTCCTCTGGGTTTAGTGAAATCGGCCAGGAGTTCAGTTACAAATGAGCTTTGGGTTGATGAAAACCTTTTGTTGCTGGTTTTGTTAAATTCGACTCCACTGCAGAAGCTTAGCTCAAAGACTTGAATGACATCAGCTCACACATACAAAGGGGTTGCACAATATTAGGCATAACACAATAGCACACACTATGCAGCAATATTAAATGTCTAATATGGGCAACTGTATGCAAAAACATAGACACTCATGCCAGGTCAGTGCATTATTAACTTTGCACTCAATACACTTATTTTAACAATGTAAACCTCTTACTAGATTGAATCCAGCAAAGGGATTTCACTAGACCATGTATAATGCATTAAGTGCCGCAAGCCAAGATACATTTAAATACAGAAATGCCTGGAAATATAAGTTAAATGTAACATATCCCACTATGGTAGAAGGCAGCAATTCTCAAAAAAGGACAAGGAACAAAACAAAATGTAACCTAATTACAAAATACTTTCCCATGTGGATTAAACACACTGCAAATCTCACACAACACACACACACACACACACGAGTTATATATATAAAAACTATGGAGCTCTAAGCTACAATACCAATGCCCCCTTTGCATACATATAGTGACCTTTCTGAATCTATGTTTATTCTTCAGGGCCATGCACAGGACCTAAAGACAGCTGAGGTCAGGCTCTCTTTGGACAAGACGACACGGAGCCTGCAGAAGACATGGTCTGGACAGTCCTCAAAAGCAATGCACCACAGTCAACGGCTTTTCCACACACAGCTCTGGAAACTCAATCACTGCTCATAAATTGATGAGGTTTAAAGCACTAACTGTGACCGTCTCCAAAATCAGGGAGCAAAAACACCGTAATATTTGACCCAAACTGGGGATATGACACTAGCAGTAGATGGCGCATGTCTGAAAATGTCAAAAACAGACAGCAGAGGCCAGATGGAAACTGAAGTTGGTTTAACTCCTTTTAATAATGAAACTTTCAGATCTTTTTATGATTCCACCACAAGTAGCCTGCCCTTTATTCTAAACACCTACACAATGCTGTTTTATGTGCTAGTAAAGTATTCTTTACAAAAATGATACAGGCCAAGATCCAGACACTTCTAATGTTACTAATAATAGTAGCTTTTGGATATAGTAGGTAGACTTACAGCTCACCCTTTTCTTATCTGCTCAAAAAAGAAACCAAAAATAATCTATACAAAAAGGGAAAAAAATACATGTGGCCAGGAAGTACCCTCTCTCAAAATGGCAGATTTATTAAGCTTTTCAATGTCTTACCATTAATGTATAGTATACTAGTTAGAGTCATGCTACAATGGGTTTTGCAGAGAGATCAGAGAAGAGCTAGCTAATAAATCTTTCTGGGGTTTTAGCTGTGCCTTTAGGATAAAAGTGCTGCTGTGATTCCCAGGCGGATGGATAACCCTTTAACTACAGTGCATACATGTCCTGAAGCCAGTCACAATAAAATACAATTCACCTTGAAAGACTGGAATGGCCCAGATTATGATCTCACTATGTACTGATACAGGAAGGGTTAAGTTTCACGGCGTCGGTTAAAGTGCAGGTCAAGAAATTATCCTCTGCTAAGCATGAGGAATTTACAGAATTTCTGCACAGCTACTGCTCGCTCCCTGTCTCTGCACTGAAGGAAAGCAACCCAGTGTTGCAGAAACAAACAACAAATATAGAAATTAAACAAATCAAACTCATACATATTCATGGATTTCAACTTCCTGTGATATCTTCAGGATATATTTTGCTCATTCAAAATATAATATTTTGTTTTGAATTTTTTATTGCTATGGCAACGATGCTAAATTTCCATCACTCCGTAACCCATGGATACAACATGATTCATGTTTTAATCTTATCACCACTTTCCTGCGTGGTTATACGATGCCAAATACAAAGCCACATATACTATTACATACATATACATACCTTATTCAGATATCTTCTGAAATCTTCTAGAATGAACACTGTGAACAGGTGTTTCTTCACACAAATAAGCTTGAAGGGAAAAGTGTGTAATTTCAACAAGACAATTAAACTACCAATGTAAAAAATATTTCTAGACTATGTGAGTGTAGCTAAGGCTTAAACATCATGTCCTGTGATTATGTTACACACCTCCTTAAAATATCAATAAGCCTTATAGAAAGCTCTTTAAGTGGCAGGGCTCAAGGGAAAACTAGAAATCCATACTAACAATCCATTTACTCCTGAAACATAAGCATTAGCCTGGCTGCTCTCCCTGTTAATAGGATAACACTCGGTCTACCAGCCATATCAAACTGCTATTGTGGTTTGGAAGGCATGAGGTTGTGAGCAGAGCTGGTGTGTTCTCATAATACATTTAACTCTAACTCTATTAACAGTTGTGGATATTGCTAAAACAACCACAAAATAATTCCTATCTAGGTTATTTAATGAACCACACATAACCAAACATATTTGAATCAGTACCACTGGTTTCTATTGAAATATCAAAACAATAACAAAATATGATATTAAGTTATTCTAGACACAAGTTGGTGCACTGTGCCAGTCATAAACTTGGATGATCGGAAAGGACCAAAACACAATGCTCTGTACAAAATAATAAGTTGTAACAGTCCTGAAAGACAGACCAAAAGAAAAGATTAAGTGTTCAATAAGAGTACATGATTTGCCTGTGCCACACGGCCGGCGAGGGAACAAAAGATGGTGAATATGGAAGCCACATTTCAGTGGTAAATGTCATGCATGACGAGACCACTTTCATGCTTCACCGCACTGTTGCTCTTTATGGCAACATTTCAGAGTTAAAAGGGGGCTATCTTTGGAAGAGAAACCTCCGTCCCCACACTCCTAACCTCTGGATCCACACACACATCTGCTTCAACTTTAGCCGTGTCCTTTTCAGATCTCGACAGCTCTGACCTGCTCTCAAACCCCTGTCAACAGCAGGAGGGTCCACACTCAGAGTGTCATGTTGAGAGAACTGGAGAGGGGGGACTTTTCTTCACTCAGCGTGGCCAATTCAGTCATCACTGTGAGCACGGTGTCCTCTCATAGATCTGCATTCACCGGGGCAGGGGAGAAGGAAACGGCCCGAGGCGTCTGCCAAACTCTGCTCCTTTTTTCTACAGTGCTGTCACCACAAAATAGGACAGAGAGCCTTTACAACTGCAATGCCTCAACGTGTCAAAGATAGCATTTTATCTAGAAGAGGTATACCCAGGAAATATTGTAGCAGTCTAGATTATATCTTCAAATCATAATATACCACAGTCATAGCTTCAGAAAAGTCAAGGCTTTCAAGTTCTGTTCATATAAGTGGAGTGTTTTCAATTCTGCAGACAAAGTAGATTTGTGCAATTTAATTTGACCACTCAGGAATTCTGGCTTTTATTGCAGTCATGAGGTAAAAATATTTGCCATAGAAGTCAAATGGAATTGTTTGAAAGGCTATTGAACCATCACACACAGTCACACAATATGGCCAAAGATCCAATTTCAGATCACAATGGACTATCTCCTGCCTATGAGATAACATGGTGATCAGTATCTCCTTATAGAACACTGCGAGTGTGTGAGGCCATTGATAAGAGGCTGTCTCAGTTATAGACTAACCAGACCCCTGAAGCTTCCTAAATCCCCCTGAAGACATGTTCAACAAAAGCATTTGTCTTTTAGTGGGACTTCTTTATTGAGTGTGCCTGCAGGCTGTGATCTCTGACAGTAAAGATGTACTGCAGGGGAGGCATGGGCTGTTTGTCTTGGTTACTGACAAAATTAAAAAGAAAAATACCATTATACAGATATGTCAATAGTTTTAACAACAAATGGGTATATATTACAAAGATAGATAGATAGAATAATAATGTATATATGACCAAAAAATAATTTCTTACTGTCTATTTAAAAAAAAAAATCATATGCAGTTTATTTCAATTGGTGCTTGCAATGCATTGTTACTAGTAATTTAAGGTTAATCTGGGATTTCTCCATTGTGGCCTACATAAAAGGTTCTCTTTATCTAAATCATATTTTAGCCTAAGCGATACAGTACTGTCACTGAGCACAATCCGATTTTTTTATGCATTTTTTCCAATACAGAGTCCTCCTGTGTTTATCATATGTGGACCAGATTTTGAGTTCAGAGTCAAAACAGACAGATGCATTTCATTGTAAGCAGCTTGAACTTGTACATCTCTCCCCTTACTCTTCACTCCACACTCTACAATCCTTTCTTTGGCTCGGTCGCTGAAGCCAGCAGCAGCAGCAGCCAGCACTGACTTGCATTCCTATGTGCTCGATGGGCTCTCACACACGGTCTGTATCCACTTCAAAAAGCCTGTTGCTGCTCTTCTCTGCTACAAAGACCACCCTCTCCCATCCCCTCCTCTCCTCTGCTCCTCTAACCGCGAGTGTGTGTTACTTAGCATGTCGGTGTGCGCCTCCTGACCCCACTATCGCGTTACTCTTCTGACAGAGGGCGGCTGGGGATCCCCGGTGGTGACATCTTGGCTTGGCGACAGCTGCAGTTGCCTTGCTCTTTTGCGATTGATTCGAGACCTCTCGCTTACTGGGCGTCCCATTCGGCATATCACTTTGCCTTACATAAACAAGAATGACACTTTCATCTGTCTATAGACCATCAATCATGCATCAAGGGATAGTACATGCAAACGTTACAATATTTTTGGAGGCAAATACAGACACAATCTAAAGTAAACTTGAGTTGGTTAGGATAGGTTGGTTGGTTGATTGATTAGGAAAGGATGCAATGTATCTAAGAAAACTTGGTGTAATTTTCTTAATTAACTGTTGTGTTCAAATTTATAATCCATTCAGGTTTTGTTAATCTCCTCAACCAATACAAGCAGGCTTACCACATTTCAGAGGTACAGCAAAATGATCAGATTATTGGGAGTTGAAAAACAGATTTGCCCATACTGTGAAATGCCCTAGTTCCTATATTTTAAACTGTTTTCAGAACGACAAGTCAATGTGCAAATCCCTGCTAAAATAACTGTTGTGACCCTCGACTGGGGAAAGCCAAAGGGAAATATTTAAAAGATCATAAGCTAGTTGCAGTTCATAAAAAGTAATGGGCACTACTGACATTACACACCAATAAATTCATAGAGCAAGTCTACAATCACAAAAATATCACAGCTATCCCATGCATTTGGACAATCTTGTAACACGCTCCATCCAGCCAAGCCTCTTTTATTTTATTTTTTTTTGGAGCGCGTCTCACTTGGCGGAGACACAGCCCAAATTGCTTTTTCGATGAAGGCCTCTTATTACCATGGCAACCACACACCCCCGCTGCTACTCTCTCCATTCTTCTCCGCCCTCCTCCCAATGCCAAAGTCAGGACATGTCACCAAATGCCAGGCATATTGTGGGCCTCTTGTTTAAAAATTCTGTGAGAAATTAGAGCGGTTTTGTGAATAATAACAGGTGCCATGAAGTAACACACAGCTTAAGGGATATAAGACGGTAAAATGTGTAGAAAAGCCGCAGCAGACCAGACAGGCACAAAAAGGAGAGGTCATGTACAGCTCCCCTAAAGCACAAAAGGCAGTGTCTGAATACAGGCTCTAAATCCTAACTTGGACTCTCTATGGTGATGGTGAGAAGTTTTTTCTTTTTTTTTTTTTCCACAAGGGGGATTGTAAAACGAGTAAAAAGCCAGACCTCAATAGCCATCCACAGCATTGTCCCTCTATGAGCATATAAGCTGCCCTGGAGGCCTACATTTGGTGAGGTCACAGGTCAAGACAGCAGGGGGTGCATGCATCACTCCCGGCTGCGTTAGACTTGCCTATTGCTGTGCACAATTTCACACATTTTTACCTTTTTATTTTGGGAAATTCTAATATATCGACACATGAAACATCTCTAGTTATATTTGCCATTCGTTTTTTTGTACTGCAGAATTATATTTTTGTTATGAAGTAAATTATTATGTGTCTGGTGACATGGCAGCGTGCAGTGGTGCAGCGGCTTCTCCAGCTCTAGGTATCATTATATTGTTTTTATGCTGCTAATAACCTGGCCCCAAGTACGTTTTTTTCATTTCTGTGTATCTTTTAATACTAAAATGACAAGTAAATTCTGATTTTGATTCTTATTGTATAATTATTGTTGATCCTCTCCACTTCATACTATAGCACAGAGCATAGAGGAGGATTTGACCACAACAACCCCAATGGCAATAATCCTACATAACGTGCAATCTGCCAAATAGCCTGGCACTGGTAGCTTAGAGATATCAACTGTTTTGATTAAACAGGTAGGACTATTCAATTATACCATATGGAGAGAATTCATGACATGTCTAGAGTAGTGATCACCTAATGATTTACTGCAGTTAGTCAATGTCAGGTACT
Organism: Periophthalmus magnuspinnatus; assembly: GCF_009829125.3. Taxonomy (NCBI): domain Eukaryota; kingdom Metazoa; phylum Chordata; class Actinopteri; order Gobiiformes; family Gobiidae; genus Periophthalmus; species Periophthalmus magnuspinnatus. The sequence continues at coordinate 6,853,203 of NC_047138.1, forward strand.
TGTTTGGCACATGTTAAGAGTGTGTTTTCCCACACTTTGGCACAGCACATCATCTCCATATCAAGTTGAGGCCTGTGGTGTCTATCCCTGATAAGAGCAGATATAGTAAGCCTGTCATGCACTGCACCAACTGGGCCTGGTCTGCCTGTTACCTTAGTCCGACCTTTAAGCCCAGTGAAAAAATCCACAGTTGGAAAGACTACGGCATTTTTGTCGTAGTTTTGCAATGGAGTAACAGTATAACAGAGGAATGCATTCTGGCAAGTGCACATGTCTCCAAAGCACTTAGTTCATTAAGAGTACTGCTGTGCCTGCTTTTGCTCATGCAACAATTATGTGTTAATAATAAAACCACACATTTGAAAAACGCATGGCTTTTAAAGTTACTGCTCAATTAGCCATACTGACAAACCAAACCCCAAACTGAGGGGAATAAAGTCCACCAAAGCCATAAGCCACCGTTTCCTGGAGTGCCCGCCATGGGGCTTAGACCCGGCTTCCTCAGAGTAACCTTTGTTTGACCTCACATTTAAGTTCTCCTCCTTCCTACTGGGACCCCGCATGAAGTCTGCTGCTCAGTCTCAGGGCTCACAACACATTAATATTTATAGGCATTTGTATAGGGCATTATCAGTCTGGCTTTGTGCAAAATGTAGAATTATACACATCTTAGAGGGGTAAAAACATAACATACATTTAAAACAGAATGAAAAAAATGGTACCTTGGATTAAATGTTATAAAACATCAAATGTTTTAAAATAGTGATTGTAAACGGATAGCTTAATGGGTTGATGACGCCTTGATCTAAAGCAGTTGTATAGTAAAATAGAGTTTAGGGCTACATCATGTATGCTTCTTTAATGAACAACATATTTATCATGTGTCAGTTATTTCATGTGTAGTGCATACAGCTTTGCGTACATGTTGGGGACATTTAAGTAGACAGGGTGCTGCTGCTATATTCCGGAGCTCATTGTAAACTCCACAGGCGGTGGAGAACCTCATAAATCACAATGGCACCCTTGGTCTGCTCAACCTCATAAAACTAGTGGGCTAGTCTAGTGACGGAGGAACTGTACATTCTACTGCAGCTATAAATAGCCGGGGATATTTGACGACCACCAACTCTCCCAGGTGCTTCTCCAAACACGTCCTTGAAATCCTCACTAAAGTATAGAGTTACTACTATAACACTACTGTGGGCAACGACACCATGAAAGCTATCACACAAACAATGGCTGCCGTGCCCTGAGGTATGGGGCGTTCTGCCTATTACCTGGGACTGTCTTTACGCCTCTCCGGTGAAACTTGTTTGCACGGCGCTGATTTATAGGCTGCACAATATCAGTTGCTACAGTAACTAAAATTGATGGCATACTTGATTGCAGAGGTGGGTGATATGGCAATTTTTTTTCTTCGTATTGATCAATCATTGAATCAACTTTTGATTCAAATAAAAAAACAAAACAAAAACAAAACAACAACTGGCTTTCAATATTAATCAGACTTCACATCTGACATCTACTGGTAAAACAAACTCAAATACATTTACAGATAGCAGCTTTAAGTCTGAACTCTGCTCCAAAATCTGTAGACCTCTCCATTAAAGACACCCAAGCATATGACTTACAATTAAGAATAACAGAATCTCGATCAATTAAAAGTCAGGCAAGTACACAGCCCTAATTAAAACTACATCTGGACAAAGCCCCTTTAAACAACCTCTTCTTACAGTTTGTGTGATTGTATTTGCTGAAATCCCAATATATCCTTTACTGATTAATAACCTGTTACCTCCTCTGGCTTTAAACTCATTAAAGTCACATCTGTTTGGAAATGTCTGCAGACTGTAGCATTTTACAGCCAAACTGTACATGTGGACTACCCCCTCTTCTCCTCTTTCTCTCTCAATGTCTCTCTTTCTCCACCCCGCACATGCTTGAGTGTTACACAAGGCTTATCCCGGCCCTTGACAGTTTTCACAGCACCAGCAGCAGACTCCCATAAGCCCCCTCTACAGCAGTACTGCGAGCCATGACAAGATGTTCTCAACACAGAGCACACAGGCCGGTCTCCAGACATATGCTTATGGATTTAATTTCATACAGCTTGTCTAATAAACAACAAAACACTATAAATCAAACATACAGCAGAGTTAAAACACATGGCTTATAGTTTGCAGTGCACACATTTAAGATTCCCACAAGGTTCTGGGTTGGCCTGAACTAAGAGCCAATACAGAACAGATCAATAACCAAACCGAAAAACGTATACATTTCAAAATCATCAGGTTCAATAATAAATGGCACGTTTCTCTATATAAGGATGCATTAGGTGGGAATATTTGGAGGGCAGCCACAGTTGGTTTAGGGTCATGTCACTCCTGTGCAGGTCAGACTGACTCCCCAGACACAGTTCAAAGTTCAAGCCTTTAATTGCCAAACTGAAACAGCATAGCCTTCATTTCCACTTTAACTCCCACTAACCCGGTCATTTCCCTAATAATAATAATAATGTTACACCTTTTAATGTTTCCCCTTTATAAACTCCTTTAAAATATCCAAAGCAGTCTATAAATCCCAACAGTGCTGACGTTTTTTCGCTGAGGTAAGGCCATTTCTTTCTTCACAAAAGTGTGTTTGTGATTCAGCTGAATGAGGCAGACAGCTCAGATCTGAGGCCTCCTGCTGATTCTGACAGAGGTCACTGTGCACGCCTCACTTCAGCTTCCTACACGCTCCTCTCAGATCACATTTCAGATGCTCTTTTTCAACAGGACTGAGCAATCCCCTACTCAAACACATTTCTATTAAGGTTTTTTGGAGGGAAAGACTGATATGTTTATGCTGCTTGCAGGTTTGTTATATTTTAACAATTAGATATAGATCAAATAGGTTTGGCTTTATCAGTTTTGTAGCAAAACATTTTACAATGATCATTTAAGCCACAATGACAGCATATGTATTGTAAAGAATGAGTATTTTACTTCTATGAGGTATTAACTGCTAACACATAACATATTTAGATGACCATGTCACTTTTCATTGTTAAAAAATGGTATATTTGCCCCCAAAGCAGCATATTAACATGTTTTATAACTTTCACTTTCACATTTTTGACGCTCTGAGTCCCACTCTTTTCCCTGCACAATGTCACTCCCCCTTCACAGCTCTATCACAACACAATCAGTGTGCATCCTGCTAATGAAACTATTGCACATCGCATCAAGTTTATGAAGTTGCTGTGCACAATTTTGTATCAAGTTTTGGTATATTTATGGAGCATTGATATGTGGGAGCATGGGTGACGTAGGCTTATGAGCTCAGCACTGCACAGAATCTTACAAATAACCATAAGGAGTGTTTGAACACGACCAGAGATCACTAAAATACTCAAACATGCATGAATGACATCTAAAACCTCTTCAGGCAGGTTTTTGATGAGGGAACAACAGTATAAAAATAAATTAAAAAATGATTTTGCATAATCTTTAGGATAGGATCCAAAACTATATAATTCAACTTATTCAGCTACTATTTCAATGGCAAAAGTAAACTTGCTTTTGGCCATTTTTAGAAATGACGACTAAATCAAAAGCCTTTAATATTGCAAGGCACAGAGCAGAGACCACTTGGCTCTGTTTGAATGTTGAGAATGTGCATCACTCTTGGACTTCCTCCAACAGCTCTACAAACACAACAGTAACCTGCACAGGAGTCAAAGGACAACTCTCGTCTCCAGTATTTTTATAGAAAATGTTATAACAATACATTCACATCTGAGGTTTACAATCATGTGTGTATGGCATGTGTTTAACCAGCAATGAGTGCAATATTACTTTGAAAAAGCTGTCCAGGGAAATGTGATGAAAGTTTTCCACAAACTTGCAAACGCATCAGGATGTTGGCAAAGAAAGAGACCAAAAGTCATACTTTTCATTGTAGTCAGGTCTTGTAATAGCCCGCTAATAAGAGCCATCAGCTAGGGAAGGCCCCCATAATGAATAACTAAGATACATATGGCTATCATAAAGAGCAAATGAATGCCAATGATGTGAGGGTCTATTTCAGTCTTCCATTTGGTGGAGAGCTGAGCGAGCATCGTGAGACAAAGACGCCTCACACGGCAGAGGTGCAGTGCTCCTGGCAGTCAGTGTGCTGGAGGTTTTACTGGTTTAAAAATAACCGTAGTGAGCAAGCGCAGAGCAGACACAAAAGGAGCTGCTGTTCTGAGTGGGACCACTCTGCCCGGACCACTACAGTACTGTCTTACTGCAGCTATTGGTGCCTGGCCCGAGTCTGTCCCAGAGCCTGCTGCGTCAGGGCTCCCCAGCAGCACTTTAGCTGCACTGACAACAGGCTTTAACTGCACACTGCTCTGTGTATAAAACCACCACAGTCGCTTCAACAAAAGGTGGTTAATTTTTAAACTGTATTTATGAGTGTTGATAAGGAGGTGAGTCTAGCTTTAACCATATGCTTTCTGAACAGATGCATATTTGTATAAGGAGACAATTTTTAACAGACCATTTTTAACACACTTGGTAAATTTACTCCGACTGATCGTTGTTGGTTTAATTTCATTTTATCAATTTAGAATAGGAGCTGAGGCTACCACTGTTGAAATGTCAGTCGTAAGAATGTTCATTTGTTTCTGTTTTTTTTATTTATTTTTTTTATTGCAAATGCAGCATATAGGATTTTTAAACAGGTATGGTGTCTGGTAATTCCCTCACATTCCTAAGCTCTCACTGCAAAGTGTAGCTTTTTCAATAGCCTGCTATATAGATGTATTATAGAAACTCATTTTGTCTGGGTTGTATGAGACTATGCCTTTACCTATATGGAGATGGTTCGTCTCTATATGGAGACTGTGTGAAACAAAGGTACATGAATAACAGCGGCAGGTTATATGGATCCAGAGCCTATAGACAATGACTGATGCTCATCACAATCTCATCTGTCACCAGTGCCACCGGAGTCTTCATTTCCTGGTGTGAGATAGCCTGGAGCAGAGATAGACATCACATCAGCCTGGTCTTATCTCCGCTGCTTTTCGTCACCTCTCCCTCTCCTCATCCATCCTCCCCCATCCCCCCTCCCTCCTGTCAGTGCACCAGGGACCTACGGAATGAGCCAAAGATGAGGTGAAGAGGTGATGACTGCACAACTAGTCACATAGAATTTTAATGATTTTCTCCAGCTCTTACAAAATGGAGGGCGAGGTCCACTATATGAACTGTTCACCGTTTTTAGACTGAGGAAAATTGGACAGTGATCTGCATTTAGGTTTCCAATGTGATCTGTCAGTGACACACAATTTTCTTTTCAAAGAATTCCCCAAAATGTAATTAATCAACCTCAACTTTGGCTGGTTTCTCTGGGTCTTTGCTTTTATGGCAGTAACAGAGTCAATAATAGCCCTGGAGAGTATAAATAAAATGCCTGTGTCAGATCAATCACACAGGGAAAAATTCACCGATCCATTTCATTTACATTTATACAAGTAGTGTATACAGGAGTATTCATTATTGTATTTACCATTTTGGAACACATTTCTGTACAGTTTCAACTCTCCAAAACAAAACTATTATGGTTAGGAAAAACTGTTACAACACATAAACTTCTTTTTAAACTCTAGTTGGTTCATGCTCCCCTCAAAAGAATACATTTCCCTTTACCTTTTAGCGATTTGCAAAGTGGCATTGCTCTTTGTACACACATGCAGCACACATAGAGCGGATCTAATTAAATGCTGTTCCACACTAACAGGATTGAGGAACATTACACATTTGTGACTTCGTCCCATTGCAGGTTGATTGGCAATCGGTGAAATGCAGAGGAGCAGAGAGAAGGTAGAGCCTCAGCAGGACACAAGCGAATCCGACATGTACACACACAGATGACCAGCGGACAATGTGTGAGGCATGGCCCAGTTTTACAAAGCAGCCCTCACAGTTACTCAGACTCAAAACTACACCATTTCTGCAGTAGAGAATCAACAGCAGCTCCTCCACCAGAAACGTTACACAGTGCAGATTACTTTTACTGTAGTCATTATAAGGTATACAACTAGTCACTGTGGTACAACACGACAACATATTCCTTTTAGCTGAGGATCAATTGTCAAATAGTTGTAGAATCATGTTTCATGCAAGCTCTTCTAATGCTATTCCCAAGGCAGAATTTTAAATATCGGATGTCTGTGGCAAGATTTTGAGTGAAGATATTGTCATGAAGTGTTCCAAAGCAGAATGTGATGGTTTGGGGTGGATTTTCTGTCACTCTAATTGCAGGTTTAGCGCCATCTCACATCTGGGCTAACCATAATACACTCCATATTTGCCTGTAGTCATTTTGTTGTCACTGGATTTCAGGGCTCTGGATCAAAACCTGTGTAAGCTCAAGTTCTTCTCCCCTCTGCTGCTAAAACCCAACCAGGAAACTGTGGTCTGTCTAACTCCCAGTGTATGTGGTGGCTTCATACAAAGACTGTTTGTGTGGGGCTGCATTCCCTTACATAAATCAGAAAGTGAGTTTGAATATGGTTTTGTATACAACGTTGATGCAGTGATAGTAAAAACAAGTTAAAACCTCACAAAAATAAACACTTAAAAGTCAACATCTGTCCCTCTTCCACGCATCCCTCCATATAGTCCCAGTGTGACGTGAACACTAGTCGGACTATAGTTGCCTGCAAAACTCAGACTTTATGTTATTTCTACTCAATCACAACTGACGGGGAAACTGCTCTACATCTCATTAACTGCTGCTTCACACGACATACTGCTGCAATGTTTATTTCCTTCAATAATATTTGTAATTTCTGACATAGGCTAATGTAGCACAAGAGGAATGTATTAATGAAACAGTCTGTTTGCAGCATGTAGTCCTGTGCTCCGTGCTTTATGGGCCCAGAAATATTCCTGCAATTTCATTTACATTTTACACCATGTTCCACAGTTAAAACAGCGTGAAACCAATTCAGCTTTGTTAGTGTTAAGGCTGCTTATATACACTTACAATCAGTAGTCCTGTTATAGCCCAGTGAATCATAGCATTTACACAAAACAGTAATTAAATGTAGAAAGATGCACGTCTGGGAACAACCATTTAGAAATGAAAAGTCCATTGTTTACATTGGCTCAAGTACAGAGAAAACTGTATTGTCCATGCCGTCAGATTTTATAATTGTTGTGTCATCATCATTTTCCACTCACTGTCTTATGCTGGAGTATTGGAGCAATTATGCTGTAGATCATGGCATTTTAATGTGTATTTATATGTAATTATTACAATGATGCAAAACAACAACAAAAAATACTGGAATGACTGCATTCTCTTGAGTCTTCTTGTTTATCTTTCCACATAGATTCACTCTATAAAGCCATCACTGGACAGTCAATATTTCCCATGTATTCCGTGTGTGCCTTAATAATTACAATTTTCTACAACTGGACCTTTTCCCAAGCCACAATTTTGGTAAATTACCAGGGCCAGGGGAGCATCCTCACATTGTGCACATTTGTGTTGTTCATTATTCCTTTTGTTTGTGAAAAATAATTTGGTAAGCAGTTCTGCTACATGGCGCTTCTCCCTCAAGTAATACAATGTTCGCCTGTGTCCATTATGTCCACCTCCTCTGTCTGGGTGGTCCAAGTGTGTCGCAAATGAACTGTCCCGCATTGGTTCAGCCCACACTGGACTTTTGTATGGGACGCTTTTCTTTCAAACTCCATGCATTTTCTCTCCAGCAAAATGACAAACCTGACAATGCCGCCATTTTTCTGTTTTAATGAGCTCACAAACATCCTGAATTGCCATAGTGTTTCGGGGGGGATCTAGTCAGCACTTTTCGAACATCACTCCCAAAGCCTAAACTGTAGCCCACATGGAGTTATTGTAGAAACTGGAGACAAAAGCAGTCATGATGCAATGCCGTTTCAATAATTGATTTTCTTGCACAGTCTATTCCGCAGAAATCCAATAACCACTAATTGCTCCTCGACAACATAAGCGCCGGGCATGTAATGACTCCACGTCTTTCACACTCTACTCTTAAATCTCTCAAACTGCAGCTCAGAGTGCGCCTCAGCCCTGTAATTAATTCACAGTACAGCAGCCCTCCCCTCCATTAGAGCTCAATGATTAAGTCAAGTAATTGGCTAGGATAGGTCTGCACACACCTGGTCCTTAGCAACAGCAATCTGCAGCCGCAAGATGTTTTCTTTGTCAGTTAAAATGCAATTGCAGTTTATTTATATTATTATTTGCAAGAACTCACAGAATAGTTTGAGAATTGTACTTGGTGCTAACAATAAACATGGACATAGTAGTAGCGCAGCTAACATCAATTTGATTGTGAAAAGCCCATGAATCTGTGATTGACTGATTTTACAACATTTCATCTGTTATGGTTAGTTAGCTAGTTAGAGGTGATCATCATCTCTCCGCACATGGCATATTAGAGAATCAGATAACGATTATTCGATTCCCAAATAATAATGACAATAATCATTTGGTTGCAATGAATAATTTTTTTCAGCCCTTATTATATTGCCTGTTTCTTTTTGTAACACACACACACAAGGTTGTTTTTCACAAATTCAACACAAATGTGATTGCATGCGATTTCATTTCTATAGGTGTGCATGGATGTTACTGTCACAATTAATTAAAACAATCCTGATTCCTAAAATGTGTAGCTTTATAATGTCCTAATTTCTAAATCACTGATTACATATTGCTAATGTTTCTTACAAAACCTTACATATAGTAGCAGTGTACAGGGACATTATACCGTTGGGAAGACATAATGTAGAAACAGGCTTTGTTCTTTATTTGATCTAATCCAAAAAGTTGTTTAATTGCTGTAGTGTTGTGATGCATTAAGCCAAGAGCCAAGCAGCGTAAGAGGAAAAGTAGAAAATCTGTTAAAAGAGGTCTTTCATTAGTCTAATAATATCCCAGGCTAAATGTGTCGAACTGATAAATAAGAATATGCATGACACACTTTTGTTAACATTCTTACAAGGAACATATACATTACAGACTTAAAACACCAGCAGTTTATTTCCCATATTTTCTATAGCAGTGAACAAAAATTTCCATAGGAGCCAATGACAGCTGTACAAAAAATGGAACCTGGGAAACATATGTAGCTTTCTACTTTCCTTTAAGTAATGGGAACTCACAAAAGGTGTCCTCAAGCGGGTAATTTATCAGCAGTAATAGACCATAGTAAAATACATCTCTGGAACAAGGCTCTAGTATTGATGCTTAACTAACCTTGGAAAGAAGCAGCTTTGCATACATTTAGCAACATTGTTTTAGTTTATGAGGGAATGCAGCATTTCCTCCAATAAGATGAAAAGAACTTCTGGTCTTAAGAAGACCAACACACATAACAATCATAATCAAGCATGAATAATTTTACCATTTGTTTCCAGAGTTTTATGGAAAGTCTGCCTCCGAGACCCTCATTTGTTTCTTGTTCAGCTTGAAGGAAACAGGAAATGAGTTACAAATCAAAGTCTGTGGCAAAGAAGGGTTTTGGACAAGGCCAAGCAGCGACAGCAGCCACTAGAGCAGGGTCTGACTTCTTAAGCAGCACATAGCCTTGATCTACAATTAGCACACGTCACTCGCTATTACACCAAAGACAGGCCACTTGACTTCATCAAGGGTAAGTGACTGAATAATTACATTTTAATCACATGAAAGCCAAACTGAGGGGAAATTCATTTATAAAACATGGCATTAAAAGAAAAAAAGCACCTGCAATGCATAGTGCTGGTATAATTTTGCAATTGCGTGGGTACCATTTGTGCACCTAATTATGCTTAAATGGTTCAAATATACAGATGACATCTTTTGCATTTTTAATATCAGCCTTCAAGAAATAAACAAGTTTGTCATTTTGCTTAATAGTTTTTACTCTAACCTGGTCTTCACACCACAATAGAGCACTGTACAAGTTAGTTTCCTGGATATGCTGATCATGAAATCAAATAGTAACATCATTACATCACTATATAGAGAAATGGGACAGATAGGAATACATTGCTATTGGCCTCAAGTTTTCATCCCCCTCCTTTTTAAACTCGGACAGATTTGTCACTCTAAGGAGGACTTTATCAAACTAGTGAAAGAGAGGAGACTTAGGTTTACACAAAAGGGTTATCCTACAACATGGATTGAAAAGGCTTGTGATCCTGTGTTTAAGAAGCCAATATCTGAACTGTTAAAAAACAAAAACAGGTCTCTGCCATCTGTATAACTCAGTATTCTCCTCACTCTGCAGCTGTAAAGGACATTTAAAAAGCACAGCCAGATCTTTACATTGGACCCTGAGCTCTGTGACACCTTCAAACATCCAGATTTGTGCACGGGGGGAGGAAGAAAGAGACATTCGTGCAGCACAAAAGCCACGTCCACTCAGACTCTGCTGACACTCATTCAAACTATCGATGTGGAAACTGTGCCCAAGGTAACAATACCCACAAAACCAGATTTTTCCAACATCCCCATAGTGGTAATCAAATACTCATAAAGGAGGATAATAATTTGTGCATCCACTCATGTGGTTTATTTACTAAACTGTCCTAATGTTTTGGCATATGGGAAGAAAACAACAAGAAAACTAAAACAAAGAATAAGTGAACACAAAAGTGTGATCCGCCGAAATGACAGAGAGTACCCGGTGGCTCCACATTTTAATGATGCCCACAATGATGCGAGTGCACTTCGCCGTGTTGGCATAGACCAGGTCCCTCCTCCCCCTAGAGTGTGTGGCCACGACAAGCTTCTCAAACAAAGAGAAGCTTATTGGATAGACACATTGCAAACCATTACACCAAAGGGACTTAACAATTAACTCATTTTACATAATATAGAATATGGTTTGGTGTCTTGTGTATGTATGCCAAAATGTATACATTGTGGCTTTTTTTTTTTTTTTTTTTAAACATTATTTTTTGTATAGGGTTGCCTTCTCATTGCATTTGTATGTATGGGCACTTTATTGGGCACTCTATGTGTGTGCTTTTAGGAGAGCATCCTCTAGCGTAGCCAGCCACACTCTATTTAAAATGGCTCCTCCACCTTTCATAGCATAATTTGCCTGATGAAGGCTAAGGGTCGGAACGTTGCAACTTTATAAATAAAATCAGCGATGCTGCAAAAATGGCAGTGTGCAAGAGACTTGGCAATTGTACGCACATATATATTCCAACACCATCTTGTTCAGGAATAAAAGCATATTACATTCATAACTATATCAAGAGGCTATACCTACTAGAGTTGTTCTCTATCCCAATTTTCCTCATAAACCTCTAGGATTGGAACAGTAATTTGTAATCACTCGATTACAATTTAACCAAGTGGGCGCAGCTGTCTTTTCAATCCAAATAAAAAGACAAACCATATAGACCCAGAGAAATTGACTTCTATGGGCTGCTTTCATTAAATAATAATATGGATAAGAATGGTATTTACTGCACAGCCCACGCAGCAAATCAATAATGCACCATCCTTTGTTTTGAGGTTTAATGGACAAATCCACAGTCAAAGCATTTAACTTCCCTTTAAGAGCCTGCCATTGTTTCCGAACATTTCAAGGAGCTGCAGTTCTGAGCTATGATTGGTTGGTGTTGACATTGCAGTGGGAGCGTGGCCCAACAGACAGGGGCCACAGCAGAAGGTGGATGCACGAGGGGACCAGGGGGTGTTAGCACAGAGGATTACGAGGGGCCAGAAAGCAGGGACCTATTGTTGTACGGCATGAGAAAGTGTGCAGGAAGACTGGCACACAGGAGGCAGGAGGTGTCCCGGGTTAGCCTCACTGAGGAAAGAAAGAAAACAGGAAATTCACAGATATGCTCTGTTTGCATAGTTTTAATACTGCTGTTCCCAGTGATGCTATACAATGGTCTGATACTTTGAATATGGTATGGTTGAATATGGAACTGCCATTTCACTGCCAAAAAAATATTGAAAGGTCACTCTACAAACAGCAAAACAATGAGTAGTATCCCTGTACAACACTGTCCTCTGCATTGCACAAGTTGTAGGCACAGGACCAATGATGTCATTCTTTGTTTCCTGTCTAGTTGAGCGATCATGTCCATCACTGACATAAACAATTTTAGAATACTTAAGGCTTCTTGTTATTACAATTATTATTAAAAAAATAATAATAATAAATAAGAAAAAATCTTCAAAAGCTTTTTACGAATAGTTTTGAAGTTTATGTATATCTTTTTTTGAAGCACATGACCATAACACAGAGCCTTAGTCAAGGTGAGTTAACTGCATGACTTGTGTCACTGAGGTAGCTGTCATAGAGTAAGCACATTGTTTAATGACGGATATGGATTTTGGTCACTATCTTGTTTATATGACCTGACCAATTCAGTTGTTCATTTATAGTTATTATTAAAAGATCAAATTCAGGTACTTGCTCCAAAGGAAGGCCTTTCAAAGTGAACAGCAAAGGTTCAACATTCCTTAATGCAACCAAGAACCTAGAACCAAGAATTAAACTTTTGGTTTTAGTAGTATACAACATGTTTGTTGTCTACCCAGTTTGATACATGATCTAGTACATTTTGCAATATTCTCTTTAAATTTCTGAGGCTTTCTGTTAAATAGTATAATGCAAAGTCATACCGTTAAAGAGGCACTATATAAAACTGGTGGGAGATCGTTTGTAAAGATGGAGAAAAGTAAAAGGACCAAAGCCACTGCCCTGGGGGACTCCACATTTTAATATTCTAGTTGTAGGAAAACTACCGTTAAAATACACAGATTTTGAAATTGTGCATTAAATTGCACAATTTTTAAAACCATATGTAGGTAGCTTTAACAGTAAACCATGATCAATAACATCAAAGGCTGCATCAAGAAAACAGCACCAACAGTTTTTGGTTGTTTTTTTTTTTTGTTTGCTGTGTCAATCTTAATCTGTTGCCATTTTAATTGTTTTACATATTTTGTTCAGCCCTGAAACATCTTTAAGTTATATTTTCTTTAATTAAAATAGCCTATAAAAACATTTTAAAATATGCAGTCCCTGAGTCTGCAACAAAGTTTTGTTCCTTAAAGTAGACTCCATCAATGCGCACTCACATAATTATTCCAACTTTACTTGTACATTGCAGACAGAAGTATTTTAAGGACATATTACAGCATTTTAGGGAATTACATTTTTTATCATAATTTGGCCAGTGCATTTGCCTCCTGGAGCGTGGCCATTTTATACCGGCTACATTTGGCAGACTGGAATGACAGAGTGCTGCTCATCTGGGAAAATGGCCAGACAGGAGGATGTTTCTGATATGGAAAAAACCCACCATGCCTGAAAATGCAATTATCAAACCGACCCCATGTCTGAGCTTCAGCACAGTCTGTTATTAAAACATGGACATGGTAATAATCTGACACATAAGAATGGTTTTGTGTTTTTGAAAGACAAATATTTTGTCATTTGTTCTACTGTAGCTAGGGCTTCTACGATGCAGTCAGTCAACTTTGCTTGGTCAAATTTCTCCTATATTTATTTTACTGTAACTAAATGTGAACTTAAACCAAAGCAAAGTTTATGATATTTTATAAATGGAATTGAATGAGATGCATGTCTAATTGAATGCTTTTATCTTGTTCAGTGCATAAAAGTCTTAATGGATACATTGCATGAGTAGGAAATAAATAGACTGCATAAATTCAACGAAACCTGACAGAGATCCTTTGTGTTGCTCTGAAGAGGTAGATAAGCTCACTGCTGCAGAAGTGAAGGAGCTTATGAAACATCATAAGTAAATGTACTTGTTTAAGTAAAATAATGAGATCTGCAGCAACAAACTCTCAGCATCGTATTATGAATAAAACTTTGTAGTTAAAACAAAGGTTGAATTCTGTGAACTGGAAAAAGTAAAAAGGCAGTAATATTTTAGTTTGGCACCATTTACTCTAATGTAAATGCATAAAATAACTTCAAACATGATTGCAATGCCAAACTAAGAGTTAAATTTGTATATTGTTATTGCAAGAAGGAAAAAACTCATTATAAGTGCGGAATATATCAATGTGGCCTACCGTATAAAAGCATTTACCCTTGAACCATGCAATCTATACAAAAGCGTATATGACAACAGTGCATCTCTGCTGCTGGGAGGTCTGCGTTCGCCCAATGCTTGTGGCGTTAACAGCATTCATCCAATCCCAGTGTGACAGTGAGAGCTTGATGTTGAAAAGCTTCCCGGAGCTACAGAACATCCTTTGAAAGTCTTTCAAATCAAACAGCTGCAGATCGGTGTTGTTGCACTGGTCTTGCATATTACAGTATAATTATTTCAGTCCTCTGGCATCCTCTTGCAGCTGCTCATACTTCAGCACAACAAAAAATGAGACCAGGAAACGGCATGGTTCAGCTTTGGGCTTATTTCTCAATCACACAATTTACATCATGCCAAAAGCAGACAACAAACAGCAGTCAGACACCTGCACTATTGAAGCACAAAAGTCGAAGCATAAAAGTTTTCTACTGGCTTTGGTACAACACGTACTATGCCAACTGTTTAATGTTAACAACAGAAGCAGCAGGAAGTACTTTGTAATATTTTTGTGGATTATCCTGATCCTGCTGGGGATATTCAGACAATATTATGACAAATCCATCAGAAATATGCCAAAACATGTCTGTAAATGTCAAGTTTGAGGATCAAGTATCGCACCAAATGGGAATGAACTGTAAATGAAAGTGCAAAAACCTTAGTTGAAAGACAGTTTTTTTTTTTTTTTTTTTTTTCCAAGTATACATCGCTAACCTTTCTTCTCTATTAAAAGACTTTACTTTTACTTAGAGGTGCATGACCAGCTTGTCTTCATGTTTTTGTTTTGCCTGGAATGTTCTCCAGTATAGCATTAACTTTACGCCTGTCACGAAAACAAATTTTGAGCATGATATATTGTTACAAAGATATACTGCGCTAAACAATAATATTGAAACTACTTTATGCCACTGATATGAAAACAATAATGCAAGATAATCCTTGTAAACCATGTGCAAATAGACAGTATCATTACATGGCATGAGCTGCAGCAAATAAATAACAGAATCAAGCAATAATTAGCCACAGAAGTTAGTTTTTCAAGGCCCCACAGCTAAAATCTTATTGTATTAGAACAAAAATACCCCAAATCTCCCCACAAGAAATTATGAGCCTCAAAATATATTGTCCCAGTTTTCATATATTGAACAATAAGCTGATATAATAATAATAACAATGTCAATAATAATAGTGACAGGCCTAATTAACTTCTCTATGTCCATCGAGGCAGACCTGTGACCCCAGCAGGCCAAGTTACAGGTGAGAGCAGTATTTAAGTAGATAATTTGAAAGTCAGGTGAATGCATTTAATCTCAATTTATAATTTTGTCATCGTATCTGTCAGTACTTGCCATAGCTACAGCCAAAACATATGTTAAAAAGTACAGAGAGTATTCAAAAGCATGCTAGTCTGAGAAGTATTATAACACAACTGCAGCGCTTCAGACATCAAAGACATTGTTGATGAGTAATGTACAATTCCTTCCTTCCTGCAAATCATTCACTGATAGACATAAAGAGCTGACTCCTTGACCATGTGGCAGGATAAAGACAATAGAGAGAGAGGCTAATTAAAAACAATCTTGTTACAGAATAGCCGTCGGGGATTAATAACTCAAGCTTCTCAAGAGGAACAAATGCTAAAAGACAGAAAGACAAGACCACCTACAGGACTCAGGAAATTCTAGTTGAAGGTTTTATCTGCTAAACTGCACCACCCACCTGCTCAATCCAGACAGGAAGTCAACAGTTTCCATAGGCACTTGTTTTTCCTGGAGCGGAAGAAGACAAAGGCATTTTTCCACTTAAAAGATTACAGGTTTCACAAGGTATTCATAGAGAAAGTTTCAAATGACCATGTGTATTATTGTAAGATTAACAAAAGTTATATGTGGGAAAGAAGCAGCAGAAAAGTGGCTACAGAAATATGCATTATCCTTCCACACACTACCAAACTGTTATATTTGCAGTGGAAATTTTTAAAGCCTTGGGGATAAACCAGATACTTGAGTTGACTTTTTGAGAATGGACTTGTAAACACAATTGTGCAGACTTCTTCCACACCTTTTTCACAAGGCATTATGCACTCTAATGCTAAATGACAAAGTACTCGCTATGATTTGCCTGCTGGGAATTATTTAAAAAGACACAAATCACAAGCATGTACTAGCCGAGATAAATATTTAATGTTTGCCAATTATATTTAATACCAGTAATAAGACACCATAATGGCAGGGTAGAGAATGACAAGACTTAACCAGCATTCTTGACACAACAAAGTTAAAGGGATATCACATTCCTACAGTAAAGACATTTGTGTTGTTTCAGGCTATAGCCCAATATTGTATTATAGTGCATTGTATAGACACGACAGGCTTCATCCACAGCTCATTTTTGCAGCCAAGAAGAATAATTTAATAATTGCAAAGTTACATTGTTATTCAAAACAACACATTGAAATCATCATCTTAATAATATTAGAGCAGTCTTGATGTCAACTCTTTTTAAAAAGTGTTATTGCGTTGGAGTTGACACCAGCTCATTCCTGAGATTCAGGGAAAAAGCACATACCTTCTGGCTCTTGGTGTACACTGTAATCAAAGTGGGTAATAGGTATCGTGCTTGGCAAACACACTTACATTTCTGACACAAGACTTTCATCTCCCCACCAGCCCCCTCTCCGCTTCAAGAGCTCTGTAACTGCTCCATCACTGATGTGGAAGAATAACGTCTATAGTGTTACTTGGGAGAAAAGTGAAGGCCAAAAACTGCTGCACACCTGCTGTGGGCCCAAAGCAACGGTGCTGTTAAATGAGCAGGTGCTGAGTGACAATACTGAGCTGTGAGCGGAAGAAACGCTAAGTATTTAGTCTGTTTACATTTAACTGACTCACGAAATGAAGCGTGAGTCTGAATCCACAAACCAGCAAAAGGGCATATCAATTATTAACCATCATCATTGTGCCAAACAAGCAGTAGATTTTCATACTCATCTCCAGTCTTTTCCTGGCCTTAACATTTAACTGGGAAGTTAACAATGCAAGTCTTGTACTGTAACAATAAATCTATTTAATGTCATTTTTAAAGGTCACCTTTAGATGGAACAAATGAAGTTTTCCAAGGCACTGTTGGCGCAGTTCAGGGAACACACTCATTACTGTACTAAACTGCTATTTGTTTTGGTAGAGCGCTGTGGCACAATATTACCCATTTCTTCTACACATTGAAGTTTCTTGAGCTAAATTTGTTGATATTTTCAAAGCAATGGCCAAACTTGCAAATTTCAGTGTAACCAACACTTATTTTCACCACTGTACTAAAGTATGAAATCAATCAATAAAACTAACATATTGCATTAAAACATGTAATTTACAACACCCTAGTCAGGAAGGACATTTGCATTGATTCTCAAGGCAGCTGTGGTTACTGTTTCTTACCATCACTGAGTGAATAAGAAGATCCTAAAAAGAATAAGATCACAATGATTGATGATTATCTTAAATTTACAAATACAATAATACCCAATCTCAATAAATGCCAATCTACGATAAAACAATTTGTTAGCTTGAGATCTGAGGTCCACTTTTCCTTATGATAGTATCCATTAGTGTCTTTACTGCCTGTCTGATGACCAAAGAGCTGTTGTTTTTTTTTTTTTGTCACACATCACGCGACTCACAACTCCATCTGTGTTAATCTCTCTGGCCCTGCGTCTCTAATTGCTTGAACTGTAGCATCAGACAGCTTTGCTCTCATCCCAGTGAAAAGATGAGACCTCTGCTCGCTCTTTAAACGGCTTAAACTGGTTTACCCTTTGATTCAACATGGCCATGGGATTGGGCGCCGCTTGCAAACAGATTGGGTAAAAGGACGACTGGATGAATAATCAAAACAGCGATTAGCTCCCAACTCAGCACAGAGCTAAGCCACAGCAGGGGGTCTCCATTCCCCCCTCTGCTAAAAGTGTGTGAGACGGTGTACTCAAGCATTTGCAGACGCTGTAATGAAACAACATGACCAAAGATATGCCAGGAATGTGCACCACAAGATTTTATTAAAGAACAAAGATGTAGCAAGGAAAACTTTTAAATGGGAAGTGACAACTGGAAAAGGGTCTACTGTGGAGTTAGCGGATAAAGTATAATCTATATCTGTAATTGCTACTACTACTGTGTGGTTATATTCAAGGCTACACACCCCTCTAAGATAATCACCACTTTTCATGATTGCAGCTAAGACAAACGTCTATTTTGTGTCAATGTGCTAAGCCACCTATGGCGGACTGGGCGATATGAATAAAAACTAATAAAAGATTTTTTCAATATTAGGTTCATAAACATTAACAGATTTAAGTTTAAGTCAGTGCCAAATGTCAGTGTCAAGAAAGTAAAGATAAAAAAGCTTATTCTCTGAACTCTGCTTTTACTGACAGAGGACTGAATCTAGTTTTGCCAATGAAAAAGCCCATTGTGATAACTGACGATGTGAAATAATACAATCGCGACTCGATCTCGCCATGTGTTGTTGTCTAAAAATCAATGATCTTAGCTTAGGGTAAATAAATAAAATCATACACTGATCTAGATAAACAAATAATTGTATATTTTTAATACCTTTTATAGGACCTAGGAGTTAACAATCAAAAGAAAAGCCATAATGCAATGATTTGTGAACTATATTTATGAACAATGAAAAAAACAATCATTTGTTTGTTCAAATGTTTGTGTATTTTAATGAATATTATTCTGGTAACAGTAATGGCAGGGAATGCATGTTTCCCAACATTCATTCCAGAGTTAAAGTCAATAATTATTGTCAAGACGAACAGTGAGCCCTGCATCAGACTGTTTAAATATTATAGAAAAACCAGGGATAGCAGTGACTCATAACCAGAAGCGCTCCATTATTATTTGTGCACAAGATTAGCCTGAACAGAGGTGACCTTAACTCATGGACTAGATCCATTCTGTGGCGCTGAATGGAGACAAAAACAGAACATACAAATATGCCAAGATTTTTTTATATAAAATGCCAAATTGTAACAAAAAAGCAGCTGTTAAAAGTCAATAAACCGTGCTTTGTGTCTATAATCGTGGCGCTTGTGCTGCCATTTGATCCTTATTAGACATATGATATTTACTTAGGCTGCTCATTATTTAGTTGGAGATTAAGAGTGCACTGTGCACGCAGCATCTGTCAAGTCTAAGAGAGGATCAACAGCCAGTTGGTGTTAACTAATTTGAATTGCAAAGGTCAGCAATGTCAATACAGGCAGCCAAAATCTGTATTATATGACATTTTATGATTTAACTTTGATTTCTTTTAATGTACACAAAATTAAATAAATGTATATTAAATGAGAAAAGAGAAATAAATAAATGATAGATAGCCTAGATGTTACCATTTTGTTACCAAAACATTGGAACACTGACATTAGATCGAAATAGAAATGCTACTAATACAGTATATCAGAGAGCGGTGCCATGGTGCATGCAGAGACAGTGGCTCTATTGACCTGAAACCAGGACAGTGAGGTAGGTGGTAGTGCTTAGACATGCACATACAAGAATGTTTGCGTCATCCAGGAAGCTGATCACATGGTGAGTAATGGTTTATCAAAATCTCTATGCAAAACCCATCACTCCATGAATAAATTTACATCAAATCAACAGTGTTATCATGTAGCACAACTCCCAAGTAGGACATGCAGGATACAAACAATTGGTGCTTTATGTCAATTTCATTTAGAAACAGAGTAAACAGTGATGACGATGATGATGAATAGGAAACTGCAACCTCAAAAGCAACCAACATTCAGCTGAGGCGAGTTAACAAAGGGAGGACGAAAGAGGACAGCCTTGGATGGAGAGATGCCCTGGGGGTGGCATTACTGTTATTATGTTGGCTAGGGCTACTGAGCGGTGGTGCAGGGCCATTAGAGCCACGAGGAGGATGGGACAGGGGGGAGGAAAGACAAAATAAACGGTCTGTGAAAAGGAAGAGGAACTACCCTTTTAGCTCCGATGCTTAAGTGAATATGGCAGAAGTGGATAAAACAGGAGAGACGATGCAGAATTTATTTCACTGATTGGAAAAACTGCCATTTTCCACTGAAATAGACGGAGCCATTTTCCTGTCATCATCATCAGCATATTTCGTAACTGGTATAAATCTACACCATGCAACATTCAAAGCTGGAATGGTTTAGATGTGGCCCACAAGTATGTGAGAATTAGCTTGGTTGGGTAAAGGATAAATCTGTTATTCTCATTTGGAGAAATGCAGATACTGTGTACAGCTCTTTAAATGGTTACATCATTGAAAATCAACAAAGGATATGTTCACAATTTATTCATTTAAATCCTTTATCAATGATGAGATTCGCAATGTCACTTCCAACAATAATGTACAACATGTTCCAGAAAAAGAGAGAAAAAAGGTGAGATTTAACACCGACCAAGTCATCCCTGGCTTTTCTGCCCTCTGGCCTTGAGCAGTGTCAGTGGAGCAGGTGTCTCTCCACATTCTTCATATAGTAGGCCCTTGTTAAACAAAGTCGAAGCAACATGACATTGCAGTAACCCACACTAAACTATAACCACAATCAATTACTATAGACTACATAGGTAAATAAGTGGTTCACTGCTGCAAGCTCAATAATTATTTTTTAAGAAACTCAAGACTTATTGAAAAAAAAAAAAAATCTGCTTTTCAACTAGCCTGGTGATTCCAACCACCACACAAGAGTTTGGTTTCCTTTAGTTGCAGTTGCCTGATTGAGCAAAACCAAGTAAGTAATTTAAACTCAGTGAATCTCGATGTATCCTTCAATTATCCTGCATGCTCCACATCACTTAGGCCTCAAATATTTCACATTTTGTTACCCCACCAACCAAATATACACACAGATTGGCCTTGAAAGTCAAATGCGCAACAGTTGTAACAGCAGGCTACACTAGACATTTCAGCAGGTCAGTGACATACTGCAGCCACTCGCACAGCTCCTGGCACTGAGTCAAGGGAGCAAGTTGGCTGCAAAAGTCAAGGTGTGCAACAGAGAAGAGCACAATAAGAACAGGAGTGTAATATGATCTTTGAAGTTTACGTTTAATGAAGTGAGCTGCATTGATTTATATTGAACGGTCTTTCTCCTTCAACAACTCCATGTAAGGCAGTATAAGACAGCCTAGACACACAGACAGCTGGTCAGCTACAACTGTGCTATCAAGGACCCCCGATGACAGGCACTGCAGGACACAAAGTAGGTGGTTTCCAAAACAATTTAGATACAGGGCCACACCACTAACCTCACTCAAAATATATAGAAAGAAATGATAAATATGGGACTCTGCACATTAATGCCTACGGTTTATATTGTGGACTGGTCTTCCCTCTGTAATCAAGACATTATCCATTCTTGATTAAAAACAAACATTTCCCTGCAACAGGAAGACATGGTTAACCCTTAAGTATGACAATGTGAGCAGCCTCCACACAGGTCTGAGCAGGGGAGGTGGTGCAGTAGGAGATTTGTAGGAGGAGAAATTATTTTGGAATAATTGCCTCATTTGCAGGATGAGCTCTGCTTGGGTGAACCCTGAAGATTCAGATGGAAAGATGATAGGGCTACAACTATCTACCCGTATTTATGCAATAGGACACACTATAGACAAACGGCAAGGCTAAATTAAACAATCACTGGGATAGACGTCAGTGTGAAACAAATCCAAACAGCAGGCCTTAGTATAAAGTGCAACTGCAATATTTCCATAAAGCCAGGACAGCTACAATCACTACAGGAAACCCATAAGCAGTGCTATGTTAATGCCACTGTTCTTTTGCACACAATAATGCCACATGAACACAATGTGGATGTGCTCCACCCACATGACAACACCACCCCCTGCTCCCCTGTCATTTTTCACTTGTGCCTCTTCTCTCTCGCTTGGCCTTCATTATGGAAATCATTGTTGGATTGTGGATTTAAATTAAAGACAGCACAGCCAGCCAAACTGCAAAAATGTATTGAAAAGTGGTTTAACTGAATACAACAGTTATAATATTTTTGATTATCTTATCATAAGATTTATTTTATTTATTTGTTTACACTTGCCTATATTGTTTTGTTTTACTTTTATAGAGGCTTGGCATCTACAGTTTTATAGGGTACACTCAGAGGAAGAAATAAATAGCACACGTTAAACAAAAATAAAATAAATTGTACTGTAAAGTGCTTACACATTTATATTTTATACACATATTGTGTCAATTTCTATACCAAATGTGAGCATTGTTTGACTTAGCAGGCCAAGAATATTTAATTCACGTTAGACTGCAGATGAAATTAAGACAATAGGAGGCCTTCATTTCTGCAACAATGTGAATCTGGAAATTACTGAAAATGGGATAGCTTCCTAAAACAGTTTTACAATCATTTCACAATAATAGTCTACTTTTTCCCGTATCTTGCTCAATGTTACGACTCTTGTGTGTAATGTACATTTTATTTCCCTAACTTAATTAGTCTGGTGTGGCCTGCACACCACACCTACACTGTGTGCAACACTATTTATGGGATTTATATGTAATTCATGTGATGAGAGATGAAAGATATGAACTAAAGGCCTATTTAAAACAGCATTATGTTAAACAGCCTTAAGTATTGTATTTTGTTCATTCATTCCATACAAGCATCGTTCAAATTTGTACATTTATTTAAACTTATGTTTGCTCATTTGTCTGTCTTGTCTATTATAAAATTGTTATAATAAAGTGATCTCGTCATGAAACACTCTACTCGCCCATGTTCCCCAGTGACAACTTCTGGACCATCTCTTCCTCATCTTACCTTTTTGTGTCTATCCTTGAAAGGTAACGCGGGCCATGGCATCTCTTGTAAAAAGTCTTGCCAATGTTTCTGGTCTTGATCAGATGAAACAAAGACGATTTCCAATTTGTCCTTGTGTTCCGAGGTCTTTTTAAACCTGGTGTAAAACTCGCATAGACTGCCATTGAACTGCTTGCACGGGGCGTTCAGGCTGCATCCAAAGAACAAGCCGACCAGGGACAGCCTGCAGCCCAGAGACTGCACGTCCACCTCGGCTTTCTCGCTGTTGACGAGCCGCTCTCCGAGTAGATTCACCAGAAACTCCGACATGGCAGCCAGCAGTCCAGATTGCTCCTCATATACCCGCTGTGCTGTGGGTTGTTAGCCGCCACCTCCACCTCGGCTGAGCGCTCTGAAGAGATCTCCTCTCGCCCCGGTCCGTGCCGTGCCTAGTGCGGGGTGTAGTGCGGGGTGTAGAGCCGTGTGGAGCCGCTGTGCTTCCTCCTCGATATGAGCACAGTGCAGGAATGTGCTCAGCTTAAATGGTTCTGCCTGCAACAGCGCCTCAACGTGCAAACACTTCTTAAAACGTGACATCTGCTGGTTTGACTTCAGAGGCTACATGCTAATGCTTTAACCGCCATAGATTAGACCAATGATCTTTGAAATTACTTTATGAGCAAAAATTAAACTTGACGCGTAAAACTGTAAGATACAATTTACTTTAATGACCAGTCTATAAGTGATATTTGATTTTATATTTATGAGAGAAATTGATTTGATTTCATAAATAAATAAATAAAACATTTCGAGGTGGCAGTTACGGGAAGAGTCTGCCACCTAGTGTACAAAGTAGAGAAGTACAACTGGGTTTAAATCTGGGAAATGAAAAGTATTTAATAAACTCTAATAAATAATAAATAAATAAATAAAAAATAATACTACATAAATAAATAATAATAATGATACATAAATAAATAATAACAATAAACAGTAGGCTAAGAAAGAATGATTACCAATTCCACCTTCCAACTGCAATATTTGACTTAGTGTATGTGTATCTATGTTGTTAATTACATAGACAGGAGTGATATATGCATACACACTTAATAAACACAATATGTAATCACAATTGTTATCTTTATTCCTATTTTCCAAGGAGAGAAAAAGAAAGAAAAAACGTTTTGGGCGTATAAGGCACTTCAGTCTTCAGTGAACATCATCCGCACTAGTTCTGATTTGAAGCATTCCTCCTCCACAAGTTTTTGAGGCTGTAAACATGACAAAAAAGGTGTATTAAGCCTAATGCACAATAAAGCACAGTTGTCAAAAAATGGATATCTGATTTTATAACTATGGTATCAAAATTGTTATTGAGTATATTGCATTTTCCTGAGTATTAAGATAAGAGGTTGAAATTTTAGTATCATGACAACACTACAAAAACTGCAAGTTAAAACAATAAAAGTAGTAACATTTGTGTGAAAAGTATAAATAGTCTGATTTAACAGAAAAAAACAGTGCATAAAATGAATCTTACTGTGCCATATCGTAGAAGTGTTGGAACCCCAGTCAACTTTAATGTCTTCTTGAAGTCATTGTTTGGATCCTTCCAGCTGAAAATTACATAAAAGCTTTGACAATTATAAGTGCATAAGAGCCAGAGCAAAGCTTACACATTCAATTTGTTATTAACTTATTGCAGACATAATATAGATATAGTCTATGGGGTACACTCCAGTACATAGAAATGAAACAAAACAAATATCTAAAATGGCAGCAAGAAAATATACTGACTAAGCTCTTTCTCCGACTTGACAGTAGATGAAAACAGAATCCTCAGGAAGATGGCCCATTTCCCCTCTGACAACAGGTTCAGCTGAAGGCAAAAATTGTGCATTAAAACAGTATTACCAATTGCAAAGTGCAAATTTCTGGAAGCACATTTACATTTACACATTTACCTTTTACACAGTCTGGACACCAGCTATTCCCACTTGCATCTTTATCACCAGAGAAATATGCAAAGATATCTTTTCCTTTCCTGTTAGCCACTGCCTGACAAAACTCTTCATAGCCATGCACGCTGACTTCTTCGTACTTAGACATTGTTTAAAGACGCTATATACCTCAACCTCCGAACTACAGTTAATGCTCTGAAGTCCAAATGTTTTTATACTGTGGGTAGTGTCAGGAGCGTATGGAAGCCCGTTTCCGCCATGAAAAAAAAAAAAAAAGCCCCACAGAAAGTCGAAATTACGAGTTTTAAACTCGTAATTACGACTTTTAAACTCGTAATTATGAGTTTAAAACTCGTAATTATGAGTTTAAAACTCGTAATTATGAGTTTAAAACTCGTAATTATGAGTTTAAAACTCGTAATTTCGAGTTTAAAAGTCGTAATTATGAGTTTAAAACTCGTAATTTCGAGTTTAAAACTCGTAATTTCGAGTTTAAAACTCGTAATTTCGAGTTTAAAACTCGTAATTTCGAGTTTAAAACTCGTAATTTCGAGTTTAAAACTCGTAATTTCGAGTTTAAAACTCGTAATTACGACTTTTAAACTCGAAATTACGAGTTTTTAATCTCCTCATTATTCCCCCAAGCGTCACCATCCATCATGCACATGCACATGGGATGTTCCAACTAACTTCTCTGAACCAGATCCACATACAACGTAACTGGATTGTAAAGGCAAGTAGAAAGTTTTTAAGACAATTTATAGTAGTTATGTTTCATGAAGTACTTTATAAAATATAGGGTAATTTTCCCAAAATGGAATGTACTATGTAGTACGAAGTGTAGATTAATTTGAGAGCTCTATAGGTTTACTAGCTTTGAATTGAAGTTAGATAAATGAAACACGCTTTACTGTTTACTGTTGACTGTTTTGTTCACATCCACATCGGTGTTTGTATATATGTGCGTTAGTGACTCGTAACGCTGTAGCTCGTCCACATGGGGTCATTGTTCTATATTTATATGGGTAGGAACCTTACAGATGATATGTTTCCGGGGAAAGGCGCACACGATTTGTTTGCTATAGATATCAGTTACGTTTTACAGTGTTTTCATCGATTTTCCCAGGTAAGTCATGTGAACTCAGTAGTTTATCTTTTTGCGGTTAATAACGTTTTTGTTTGGTTGTCTTGCTGGTATTTATGCAATTCTGTATTGAAAGTGAACCGCTATTATTCCACGTTACCATAGCTATGTTATACTACAGCAAACCTACGATACCCCAGCAACGCATTACTGGGCTAAATCAAAATGGTCTTTTTCGTAAATACACCTTTTCGCAATAGACGGGATTCTCAAACTGATGGTTTACAAATTTTGTTGAAACTTTTCCCTAAGTGAACCTACCTTACAGTACACAATTAGATCTTAAAGTTGTCACATTACCTTTACCTTTATTCTTATAACATTTATTAGATTTTATTTTAAATTTAGAATTACCTTCAAGTTATTGTATTAATTATGACCTTTACATGAATTCACAATTACCTTGAATTGTTATATTTATTGTTGTAATTTAACAATCATTACATATAGTGCAAACTAACAATCATGTATATCAATAAATTCCTTATTGTCCTATTTATGCCTTGTTTTACAATAAGCATTTGTTTTTTATATAAAAATGTTGCCAATTATATTAATATTTTCAATAATTGCAAAACATCTTAAAGTCATTTACACTATATAGATACCATTTTAATTGAACATGTTATTATCCTCATTACAGCAGAAAAAATGTGAAGATGGATGAGCTGGCAGAATATTTGAGATCCAGGCATGTGGATGAAGAGGCTATACAACGAATGGAACAAGACAAGGTAGTAAACTGCTTTTAGTATTATGACTCCATACAGACCAGTAATAATAATGACACATTTGGGTTTTTTTTTTGTTTATAGATTGATCCCACTGTAATAAAGCTGATGAGTGATGAGGAACTGAAGGACTATCTACCATCATACGGTGATCGAATAGCTGTATTTGGACACTGTAGACGACAAGAAGAACCAAGTCGAAAGTCAAAACTCTTTGAAAGACTTAAATTAAAGTTTAGCAAGAATCAAAACGGTAAAGTAGGAGTGCAAAAAGAACATGGGAAAACTAGTATCAGAAGAAAGAGTGACAGAAAAGTTGAGCTTGGGTGGTTAAATTTTAGAAAAAAAGACAATACATATGTGCATATGCGCACTAAAAATGGTGGAGGTACAAGGAAGGAAAGTGTGCCTAAAAAGAGTACAAACATTAACCTAATTGAAAAAGCATTGGAGTTGTTTTTTCCTGGAGGAGAAAATGTGCATGGCAAAAGCTGTGATTTTGAAGTGGATTTAACTGACTTTCAGGAAACCCCTTTACCTGAACATATAACAGTTGAGGAAATGTATGAGATGACAAAGTTGCCAGTTTTGCGATTTTACTTAAAAACGAAAAAGAGACAAATTGTAACAGAAGGAAACCCTGAGGAGAGCAATGCTGAATCTGACAATATGGTCAGCCACTCTGTTGTACCACATGAGGCATCAAGCAGTTCTACAGTTTTGAGCCTAAACAATTTGGATGTTATTCATATTGCAACTTTTTACAACACTGAACCTTTAGAAAGCAATTCGAGTTTAGACATTCATTTAGAAGGACAAGAAAGCACACTTAATTTGAATGATTTGGATGAAAGCGGTATTGTGACTGTACGTTCTGTGGACCACTTAGAAATGGAAGCCCCCAATCTTGAGGATACCTTGCCACTAATTGAGGAAGAGTTGCCTATTTTTTTGAATATGCCTGAAAATAACAAAACCATCATTGTGGTTCATCGAGGCCAGATTCTTCAAGAGCTCATTCAAGTGTTCAGTAACGATGAGATGATGAACAAGAAAAATGTCCGCTTTAAAGTAATTCTTCCTGATGGAAATCTTGAAAAGGCTTTAGATGATGGAGGTGTAGTAAGGGATGTGCTGTCAGAGTTCTGGCAAGACTTTTATGAACAGTGCACCATGGGAAGTGACTTCAAAGTGCCATACTTGCGACACGACTTTGGAAAGGAGGAATGGGAAAGTGTAGGTCGAATCATTGCTTTTGGCTGGAAACAAGAAAAACAACTTCCAATAAAACTTGCTCCTGTTATTCTTGAGCAAGCTATTCTTGGAGATGTGGAGAGTGATCTTTTAGATAGTTTTCTCAAGTATGTATCACACTCGGAGCGAGTCATGTTTCAAACTTGCTTTTCAGATTTTGAAAGTATTGATGAAAATGAGTTATTAGAAGTTCTAGATCTCCATAATTGTCGCAGACATCCAACATCAAACAACATTGAGCAAATCATAAGAGAGCTTGCTCACAAGAAACTTATTCAGGAGCCTGCATTTGTCATTGAGCAGTGGAGTACTGTGCTTGTGGAGATGAAGTCAGAGCTGAAGGGTATAGCAGCAGCTTATGATGCACTGCAGCCAACATCACGCAAAATTATGCAATCGCTCACTTATCCAACAAATCAAAATGCTTCTGAAAAACAGATGGTTAAGTATGTCAACACATATCTTCGAGAGTGTGACATGCCTCATCTTTCCAGGTTTCTTAGGTTTTGCACAGGGTCTGATGTATTTACAGGAAAAGACATCACTGTCTCATTCACAATGATTAATGGCCTTCAGAGAAGA
This sequence comes from Periophthalmus magnuspinnatus, assembly GCF_009829125.3. Lineage (NCBI taxonomy): Eukaryota > Metazoa > Chordata > Actinopteri > Gobiiformes > Gobiidae > Periophthalmus > Periophthalmus magnuspinnatus. Next base: position 6,881,810 of record NC_047138.1, read on the forward strand.
CCTGTTGCTCACACTTGTGGTTGTTACTTGGAGTTGCCAGTTACTTATGAGAGTTACCCAGATTTTCGGCATGAAATGAACAAAATACTGGAGAGCAATATTTGGGTGATGGATATTGTGTGATTTTCATCCTAAATCAACAAAAAGGTTCATGTGCGTAGTTATTGGCACAATGTTACATATACAACTATTTTAAATATTCTTGTTAGAACTGTTATTGCAACATTTTACATATTGCACTTAAATTGAAACTATTATTTGCCATAGTAGTATCTGAAAATGTTAAGATACTGTTCATCTATCTGTTGAGGCAGAAGTTGGTGTTTGCTAAAGTATGAAACAACTGGTTTGTTTATATAGAGCAGAAATGGTTCTGTTTATGTGAACAATTATTTTCTGGAAGATGGAATGTTTGATAGCATAAATAAAACATAGTTTGTGTTTGAAGTATTATTTCTGGTTCATTTTTATTGATTAAATTGTCTTTGCCTTCCACGTGCACGAGGGGGGGCTTGTGACCAAACTAGCGCTCCGCTGAGACCACGGAAGACAAGCGCTCACAAGTGGTCGGTACAGCGCTCATGGCACAAAACATGGGTCAGAATTACGCTCACGGCCCACTGACTTGTTCAACACGCCAGAAACTTTACTGGAGCTTAATTCAGAGCTATTTGTTTATAAAAAATACGTAGGTGATAAACACAACAGTCCTCTTGTCTCCTCTGCTCTGTACAATCATATTCTGGCAATGTGCCCACTGGCTACAAGCTCAGCATGACCTCCGCGAGTCATTCTGGACACGAGCGGCACCTGTCCAGGCCTCTGGGCAAGTAGCGCACTGGAACGAGCGCTCATCATCCAACTCCAATACCTTGCATCACGTTTTGCATACCAATCAAAGCTGCTTTTTATACTTTATATATACTATTAGTCCATGTTGGACAAATTTTGACATGGAGACTAGAGTTGAACGAAGGCCTGTCTTTCAGTGATTGTAGAGTTAATACGCACTCAGTTGAAGATGTCTTGTGTAACAGGAACATGACATAATGTGACCACTAGATGGTGGACTTGTTACGCGCCTTATCAGACCTGGACAGGTGCCGCTCGTCCAGAATGACTCACGGAGGTCGTGGTGAGTTTGTAGCCAGTGCACACATTGCAAGTGAGTGTACAGGGCAGAAGAGACAAGAGGACTGTTGTGTTTATCACCTACGTACTTTTATAAATGAATAAATTTAGCTCCAGTAAAGTTTCTGGCGTCTTGAACAAGTCAGTGGACCTTGAGCACTATTCTGGCCACTGTTTATTTATTATTAATCTGTTTTTGATGATCAATTATATGTTTGTTCATTGCTGTTGCAACTCATCATTGATGAGCTCTCGTAAACGAATGTATAGGTCAATAGTTTGATACACATCAATTGAAAAAGACAAATTATGCTCAGACATCAAGTCCACACAGATATTAAACACATCTTCGTCACAAGGAAAATCTCTGAAGCTGCACTCCTCAAGGCAGAGTGAGACCTTGTCCATAGTTATGGGATGTAAATAATTTTGACCACCATATAGTTGTGGAACAGCATACAATATGGAAGGCCTTCCATAAGGTGATCTTGCATTGTTTACTGCACGGATGCGATGGTTGTTCCAAGTCAAAACGACCTCATTAAGTTCTTCCTAGAATACAAACAGAAGTAATCATTGCATGTTTAGTACATTGGTCATTACCCTAACTCAGTGGGGTCCAACCCTTTTGCAATTCATTTAATTAATTAATTTAATTCAATTTAAAATCAGGTCTACATCAGGACTAAAGTAGACCAATTTTAAAATATTTATGTCAGAAGGTGTAAAAAGTGAAAAGAGCCTACCTGTATTGTTTTCATGAAACAGAACTGGATCAAGGATTTATCCAGAAAGTTGTCCAAAAAATGTCCATCTTCTTTAAGTTTGTCAAACAGCTCCATCCAGTACTGAACACACTCACTTCGCAGGGTGAGCCACCATCGTTCAATTCGCTGATTTCCCGTGCTAGGACCAAAGGTTACTGGACCTGGGGTTGTTTCTGCGTGATTTCCAGAGTAATGCAAAAAGTGCTGAAGCTCTGCAATATGTCCATTTTCTGTTCCCAAATCAAGCCTCACTCTTGCAGGACAGCCATTTGCAGTGATTACAGCATCCATGAAGTACCCAGCAATAATTTTTGGGTCATTGTTTGTTTTATAGGCTTCAAGCCAAATGATCTTCCTAGAGAAACCATCTATACACCCACTGATCGCTATTCCAAATGGCTTGAGTTTGTCATAGCCATCTATATGCCAGACAAAATTTGAGCCCCGGCTGTGGTATATCCGTCTTCGTAGTCTGTTTCTTGACCGCAGATCAACACCTTCACTGTTCAATAAACGAAGTAAAATACGGACAGTTTCTCTGTCTGTCACAATATTGTTTACCCAGCATTTTTGGTGCATCCATCGATAACCATGGTACTGACCAGATGTCTCCAGTTGTTGCTCAATAAAAGCTGCCACTTCAGCCACATTCGTTTTATTTTTTCTGCGCCATAGACCCCTCTTGCTTAAAATGCGTTCAAGGGTGCGTTTGCTCACTGTTATTCCATGTGAATGTTCAAGTAAACGTAGTATTTCGTTAGTTGTAAAGCCGTCTCTAAAGTACTTCTCTGCCAACTCGGAAGTCATTTTGTAAATACTTAGAATGGGATTCCTATTTATATACGCAGAAACTCGTAATTACGAGTTTTAAACTCATAATTAGTAGTTTTAAAAGTCGTAATTACGAGTTTTAAACTCGAAATTACGAGTTTTAAACTCGAAATTACGAGTTTTAAACTCGAAATTACGAGTTTTAAACTCGAAATTACGAGTTTTAAACTCATAATTACGAGTTTTAAACTCAAAATTACGAGTTTTAAACTCGAAATTACGAGTTTTAAACTCATAATTACGAGTTTTAAACTCATAATTACGAGTTTTAAAACTCATAATTACGAGTTTAAAACTCGTAATTACGAGTTTTAAACTCATAATTACGAGTTTTAAACTCATAATTACGAGTTTTAAACTCATAATTACGAGTTTTAAACTCGTAATTACGAGTTTTAAACTCATAATTACGAGTTTAAAACTCGTAATTTCGAGTTTAAAACTCGTAATTTCGACTTTCTGTGGGGCTTTTATTTTTTTTTTCATGGCGGAAACGGGCTTCCATAGGGAGCGTGAGTAAAGGCTGACTCCGCTGTATCCGCTTTGGTCAACGGCTCTTAAAGGGACCGTCTTCCCAGATTTAATTTATTATATTCATTTGACATTATTGTAGTTACGATTTATATAAAATTGTGCTGACATAATAATAGATATGCTCTTGATACAGTTTGCCTTTACAAAGATGCAAATTATATATAAATGAAGAATAGTTTTTCAACTAATTTTGATCTGTTCGCGGAACCGTAGTGAAAGAAATCTACTTCCGCCTGGGGCGAATTGTTGTTGTCATGGCGGCGTTTCAAATTATAAGCATCGGACAGAAAAGTAAAAAGATAATCATTTTATAACAGCTATTTTATTTATACTTGAGTTGCTTCTATACGTTGGTTGGCGGTACCGGTACAATTTCCAAGATAAAGTTTTACGAGTTTATGAGAAAGTCACCCTTATTAACTTATTATTAACTCTCAGCTACAAACAAGAGTTTCTCGCTAACGCCAAACAGTTTCCATGATGTCAACGCGGAAAATGAAATAATACTGGCTATTATTCTCAAATGTTTTTGCAATCATGACGGCGGAATACTTCCACGGTAGTCCTGTGGCAAGTCAGCAGAAGGGTTGGGTTGTTGTTAACACAAATCGTAATGTTAATGACTCCAGAGACTTATCACCATCAAAGACAGGATCAAAGGTAAGCGATAAAACGAATACAATGAATGTAACCAGGCCATGCGCACTGACACTGAATGTGATGTATTGCACAAGCAAACGTTACTGGTAAATATAGCTGCTAGTATCAAATGGTGTAATATCATCACGTTAGAAATACCATGAAGTAAAGTAAACACAATTTATGAGCATCTACAGGAAAAAATCTGTATGATGTTTTGCCTTTCAGTTATTATTCAATGAAGCAATCCCTGCATGTACTAGCAATCGTGCCACTCGTGTTGATCTACCAGCTTCAATTGTGATTGAGAAGCTGATGCCTTTGCCTGAAGAGCACACATTTGAAGATAGCAGTAAAAGCTCCATCAGCTTCACAGTTTTGTCTGAGGAGCAGCTGAATGCAGCGGTAAAACTGGCCAAAAGGGACTTGAGACGAAGGCGCCTTGATTCACTGAACAGATCTTCCCCTAAGCACATGCAAAAGTCCTCGCTCCTAGAAACAAGTGATGTAGAACTGTTGCAGGTATGATTTGATGGGTTAATTTTAATGCAATATTCTTATTACATGAGTTGTTCTGGTCCTTCTCTCCTTTCAGGAGCTTGGAACTACACCAAGTAAGATTAAATTAATGGCCTCTAGTCCGAAAGAAACAAAACCTAGAGGCAGATTGGTAGGGCACTCATCCCATAAGTCCCCTACAACTCAAGGGCCAACCAAACAACATGGTTTACCAGAACGCAATCATTTAGTCCACGAGATACTCAGGCTGCAACATGAACTTCAAATTTGTATCCAGAAAGCTGTGGAGCTTGCCAGTCGAGGTAACTGTCCAGGCCTTTTCATAATAGTATGTTATTACATTTAAGCAAATGTTGTAATATGTCTTAAAACTTCAAACACATATTTCCTTCGCATATTGTGAATAGAGCAGAAAGTGGGGGAACCACTGGAGCCAGATGAGCAAAGCAAGCTGGATATTCGCAAACAGAAGCAAGCTGCCCGTTCTACAAGTATTATCTATGCTCTTCAACATCAGGTATCAGATTATTACATAGAGCCTTGATCTTATTTAATGGACTTATGACATACATCTTTGTAAATAGGTAAAAGAAGTACAAGAAAATTTAGAAAAGGGACATTATCAAAGCACAAAGGTATGTTTACAAATCAGTCATTTATTTATTAGTAATCAGTACTATGTGCTGTTAATGCATTTGCCATCATTTCATTCAGTCAACATCGCTGAAGAGACTTGCAGCAGCTCATCGTGGTGCTCTCCGAGCTCTGCATGTTTTCATCCAACACCTTTCAAACACAACTCACTGTACAAATCTACCTAATTTTAAAGATTTAGGCCATCTTATTCGCCAATTGTGTTTGTGCTCTACTAAAGCTGAGCTGAATGAAGGATCAGCTGTGCCTCAGTCTGCCCATGGCATTCTGCAAATGTTAGAGGTGAGACTCTCAGTGTTTTATTAATCATATCTGTATTATGAACACATGTTGAGCATGTAATTTTAACAAGAATTATGTTTTTCTATTGTCATACTTTTGTCTTTGTTAGATGTTAGATTCAGCTCTATGTAAACAACATTTGCTCAGAAAGATGCAAGTGCAAGCATGCCCTCCACCCAGGGAGACTCACCACAGCACATCAATCAAGACATCCAGAGGAGCCAATGCTTTTATTCACCAGACCTCCTCTAAACCTGTAAAAGCAGTAAAAAATGTAAAGGGTAAAAAGAAAATTATTTGACTCCTACTGTTAGAAAATGTCTTTTATGCTTCATTTATGCTGAAGATCATAAAGCCTGACAAACAAATGATATAACAAGAGCAGCATGTATGCCCCCTGCTGTTTTCGTCACTTGACTCCTGCAGGTTCTTATTGAACTGGGAAGGTCCCTGTGGAAGAGATGACATAAACACATTTATTAACGTTTGCCTTGTGTCTCCACAGACCAATGACTTTGTCCCAAGTGCACAGTCATGTATATTAGGCTATGCAATCATTTGGGACTCAGTCACTGTAGTTCTTAATGCTTTTGCCTCTAGTCACCCCACATCCAGCTCTGTATTTTTATATGAATTTAATATGTATGATTCATTGCAAATAAATAAAAAGTAAAATTTTGTTCATACCGGCAGGTAAGAAAAAGGCCCCAAGAAAACCCAAAGCTGTGTCACAAGTTCTGACACACAGGGGAGACCTGTTACGAGTTGGTGTGGAAAAACTTGCCCAGCAGAGGGAGCAAGAGAACAAAGCAGAAGGACATTCCAGGAAGACAACCTACAATAAAGTAGGAGCTAATCCAAGAAATGATTCTAATTTTTTATTATCTTATAATTCATACATAAATAAAGAAACATGTATTTTTTTCCTAGTATAATCAGGTGCACAATACAAATTTCCTTCAGCCTACAGTTTCATCTCGTCTCAGAGAGAATCAGCTCCCCACGAAAGAGCAGGCTGTGCCCTGGATACCTACATCACCTCACTCTCCTCCTCGACGGCAGTGAGTCTTTTGTCTTTGTTCAAGTTGATTAAACTCTGACACTGTTTAATCTTTCCTATTTGTGGTTCTTGTATAACTACACAATTTACAACACACATTCATTATACTTTTGCCCTTTTATATATTTTATTCAGATCCCATCAACCTAAAACAAGACCAGAGCCTCGTTGTCTTTTTTCTCCTGAAAAGAGTCACCCATCCACAGCCAGGAGCAGGTTCAAAGCAGAGCCATCTTTAAACTTAGAAAAGAAGCAGCAGGCCCAAGAAGAGGCAATGAGGTATACAGCTCAGTTCTATACCTAAATTATGAATTTTACTAATATGAAATTCTTTTTCCAAATGTAAATAGAAAAGGAAATGTTCTTTGATAGGTCACTTTTGAAAGGAGCATTATCTTTTTACTCATATTTCAATCATAATAATTGAGTGTATTGGGAAGGTTAGATGTATTCAGTTAACTGTTGCTGGTGCAGGAGAGTGTGGCTGGATAAAATGACAATGCAGAGACTCAAAAAGCTCCAGCAGCTCAGTGAAGAAGAAACACAGCGCCTCCAGTTGTTAAGGTAACCTAATTATGTTTTAGCCTATTAATGAAAGATATTTGTTCCTCATTATTATTCATGTAGAATATATCAACCATTTGAAATTGGTCAATATATAAGACCTACTTTGATCATTTATAAGCTCTACAACAATGGTTAACTTGACTATTATCTCAAAATATAATATTAATTGATATATGTTTTGTAAGCATAATGTTTCTATCTTTGTATATGATGTATAAGACAATCTGTGACACAGTTGCATTGTGGGTGTTCTTTGGTTGAAAGGTCTAAAGTGATCTCGCCAACTCGGTGGGCTGAGGGAGAACAGAAGGCCACTGAAAATGTACAACACCTTCTAGACCAAGCACAGGTTTGAGATTGTTTTCATTACATTTCATAACATTTTTATGAAAACTTTGAAGGATGTAAATGTTTGCTTTTGTTTGTTAGCAATTTGGAGATTCTAGTAGCAGAACTGTTCTCTCACTAAACAACAGACTAAATGAACATGTTGCACATGGGGTAAGATTGTGTAGCTGACTTTCCAATCAATGAAGTTGCATTTACAGAACAAGACTTATTTTGATTTGTGGTTGTAAATATACATTTTTGTTTTTCAGTCTGCAGAAAGTGCAGATCAACTGAGTGAAGCTCTCCTGGAGGACCTGCTAGAAGACACAGCTCGCGCAGCGTGGGCACTGCAGACAGATGGACAGTTAGAGGGCAGGGCCCAGCGGAGGATGCAAACCAGCACCCTGGAGAATATGCTCGTTCGAATGGAGGAAATCCAGGTGAGGCTCCCATCTGAAGCACCCACCACTGAAAGGTCACAGTGACCAAGAGAGGCCATGCTCAGCTCTGATTTATTTATAGCATCTGTTATGAGTTTCTGACAAAGAAGCCAGTCATTGTTTTGATCTCTGTTGATGTTTTATATATTTTGATGTGTTTGAGCAGAGGGACCAGGAAGAAGTGAGGAGGCGAGTTACATCTATTATATATTCAGATCCTCTTAACTGGGACAAACCAAAAGACCCAGGTAACAGATTATACACAATAGTTAAAATGGTAATCATATGGCTGTCATTTCTAATATAATAATGCTCTAATGTTAGTTGACTCGTCACATTATTGCCACCACTCTTCTGTCCACTCTTTCATACTCTTTGATCTTTTAGACAAAAGCCCTGGCTCAACACCATCTTCTCCTCAACCAATTAGACTCACACAGCCAGAGCTGACGCAGGGGCCCATTACCGATATAATCTTAGCGAAACCTTTGGAGACAGGGTATGTACTACATACACTTATTCGGCTCATATTTTATTATTTCCTTGTCTTTCAACATATAAACAGGGAAAGCACACTGAATAACCGCATTGTCTATTTTGTTTGTGTACCATTTCATGCACCAGTATTTTTTAACATAGCATGCTCCATCATCTGGGGTTGTATTCATCACATAGGCCACACTGAGAGTACTAAACCTGGGGCAGAACTGGTTCAGATGGTGACAGCTCCCTCTATAACTATTACAACTTTATACAGCTGCTCCACTGAATCAGCTAATGAGAATTTACAGAGTAAAATAAAAGAACTGGAGGTGGTTGATAAAAGACAGAGTTGCTGATGTAATGTAGATACAGTAGAAGTATATGTAACTGATATTAATACCTGTGTTTTATTGCATGCTTACGAAAAAGTACTACATAATTTCAAATAATTATTAGTGTAAGTCAAACTGAAGTAATCCCTCTCGTTTAATTAAAACATAAGCAATATTGAATTGCTAAATGATATTGTCACTTGATGTTATAGATGTTTTCAAGCTAAAATCTAAAATCCCAAGTTAGTGATTTGATCTTTTGTATGATATGGTTTGCTTTGTAACTTATGGTTACAAAAAAAAAATTCATTTATTTATTTATTTTTTGCACACGGAGTCACTTCATGCCGTACTGAATGAACATCATTAGCCTGTCACTCACCATCTTTTGTTCAGTACAGAGCAAGGGTGGAGCTATTGTTCCTCCACACTGAGGCTGACAGAATCATATTACAGAGTTTTGTTTTCTGTTTGTGAGAAAATTTGGTCATGGGTGAAACATGTCTGAATGGATTGGCACTGAGCAGCAGAGATGTCATTGCTGTGAAAGACAATAACAATTTGTCTAATTAATAAATTATACTTATTCAAAACTGTATGTGGGCCTACAGGCTCTATTAAATAAAAAAGTGTTTTGCCTGTAAAATAGTTGAAACCTTTAGTTTTCATGTATACAGTGTTGTTGTTGGTGTGTGTGTGTGTGCGTGTATATACATATATATAACACATGCATTAAAATTTCTTTTAAATGAAGGCACTAAAATGTACCTTCTCCCATGCTAATAGATCAGTATGCACCTGTACAATCAATCCAGCATTGCTCAGATGATTGAAGAGCTTTTGTCACTGGAAAGATGTGGATGTGTGCTGTTTTATTCATGGCAGCAGAGCACAGAGGCCTGGAATAAAAGAATGTTATTTCAGCTGCAGCAGCATGTGGCGTCTCCTCACATGTGCTGACTGCTTGTTTATAATGACCATCTCATCATACACGCAAACACACCGGATGCAGCAACAACACAAGCCAATAAAGAAAAACATATAACAATTATGCAAAAGAAAAGTATGCCAGCTTTGAGAGACTTGGATGCTGCTTTCTGGAAGCAAACACAACAATTTGGATAGAATTGCTTCTGTGTCTCATTGTATTATTTTTAAGGCACACATTATCAGATGCTTATTACCTCAGAATAAATACATGGTAAAGGCATTGTATCCTCATAAAATGGCATGCATAAAGTATAAGTGATTACTGTGACGCCTGGCTGTGTTTGTGGTAATAAATTACCTCTTAAATTACCTAATAAATTACCATCTTTCCAAAGATGGACAAAGCAGCAGATAAGATGTATGTCTCCATGGTGAGGAGATGAGCCTTTTGATTGTTTACTGACCCATCGCAGCTCTCACAGCAGGTCAGATAAATTGATGAATAGATGAGTTCTGAGATGGTAGATGAAGTTCAGCTCAGCTATATTGTAAATATTTTATGTCTTTTATGTTTTGGTCTAATATCCATACATTTTGGATTAGAGTTAATTCACCATCTTACTGACCAAAACAAGGAAGATTTTGGGCTTTCACAGTTTGCAACTTTCTTTACATTTATTTTCCACATAAGCTATACTGCATCTCAGTCTCCGGTATATTAAGCTGATCATGAAACAATGTGCCGTATCAAGCAACACACTGTGTGTCAGTATTAAGCTTGTATTAGAATAAGGTAGGGTATTTTACATAAAACTATCTGCTGGTTGGTATTTGCACGTAAGACATCTGCTCTGATAAAGCTCAAAAGGGGGACCACTGAAACACATAAAATATCTAAATAGAATTTGCGCTGGGCTGTATTGTGCTCCTGGACACATTCGTCCTCAGATGGCCACTCGACTGTAAATTGACCTATTTTGCACTCACAGCAGCAGTCGCCTGTGCTGGCACTTTCAAATTTATGGCAGCCCCGTGCTGTGTAGCCTTTACAATCAAAACAGAGGGAAGTTCAGTTGAGGCCCAGAAGCACAATGGAGCGGCACTTTGCTTTGGGAAACTGCAGCGACACTAAATATAGCCCTGAGAGTGGCGTCGCCCGGGCAGGCTGATTTGTCCAAACAGAGAGGATTATAAAACCAGACCGTGGCAATGCCCAGCTGAGCCCCTTCTCACTGCGTGCACTCTGACACCTCTCCTAAATTCATCGTCCTAGGTTTTGTATTGAGCACTGCAAGTGTCTCTGCACCATCACAGCACTACACTCCATTCTTGTCTTCTCAATAAATGAATTTGTTTCATCTCCCCAGCTTCTGTCCTGAACAGACAATTCAAGCAGGGAGGATAAAGTTGATCCATATGATGAAAAGACCTGTTTCTCTATGTGCATTTTTCTTTTTTTTGATTCAGAGCCTTCATAGAGGCCAGGTCACCAGAGGATGAGGGGTCCCAGGTCAGGAGAAGTGCTATGTTCCCAGCCGCAGTGCAAAGAGGCAGAGGTGCTATTCTTTCTGTGCCAGGACACACACTGAGAAACATACGGCAATATCGGGAAGACTACGAGGCTTACCGGAGTGCAGTGGGTCACGGGAGCACTAGGGGTGTCACTCCTTGGGCCATCGCTGACAGGTAATTACAGAATATAAACACAATTGCATTTCCTAAGCCACTCTTATACTTTATTTAATCAACATAAAATTTTGCTTTTATTGGATTGCTGTCATGCTAGCTGCAACAATCCAATATCAATACGCTAACGTCCTTTCAGAGACACTGCAATTACCAACTCATTACAACACTCCCAGAGGTGCCATACTGAGTTTATGGTTTGTATAATTTCTCTCCCTGGTTTTCGCTGTTGTTCATCTGGCTCGCCCACTGCATTTGATTTGCATAACTAAGGGAATTCTTAAGTTACTGCAATGCACAATTCAGAGGGTTTTGAACTTCACCATAGTGCAAAAAACACTGGAGACCAAGTTAATCAAAAATGTATAATTTTACATGTACAGTAAGTTGACAGCTACGTGGAAAAACTGGTCAGAACTGGCTACTGCTGTCCAAGCATGTTTGCGTCATTTAGACATTTGAAATTGAAAAAAAAAAAAATCTGTCATCCTAGTCATCTGTTCTGCACAGAATTTAATTTTCTGTCTAATAGATGAAGCAATAGGAGCAGTTTCTGTCCCTGGTTGTTCATTCCAGTCACAGGAATGTGGCTGGATGGAGCAGGTAGGGCATCCAGTGTAAAAAAAAAAAAAACACTGTACAACTGGTTCACTGTAGTCACATGTGATGAAAAAAAGATTATTCTAATATAAAAATCAGCATAATAGATGGATTGCCATGATATTTTACCCCCAGGGATAAATCTGTCTGACAGCTCTGTCACAATCGACTGTGTTCTTGCATGATAATGGTCTAATTGATGGATTTCCACTAAACATGAATCTTTCCCCGGTGTAAGTTTAACCCTCTGTCCTTGTAAAACTAGCTTGTCAGTTAGTCTGATCATGCATCTTGTTCCTCAGTCTGGCAGAGGAGTTGTTGGCGGAGGCGGTAACCGAAGTGGCGGCTGAGTTCCAGGATGTCGTGGAGGAGTACGCCGAGGCTGTCTTCACATCAGAGTTCCTTCAGCCTGTCCAATCACCTGCCCCACCAGTCCAGGAAATAACATAATAATAATAACATTAACTTTTGATTTTTGATTCAGGGTTTTTTAAAGACACTTTTATTTTTCTACAGTATTAGTTTTGTATGTATGTATATGTTGTATGCACTTATGTCAGTATTTAATTTTTGTTTTGCTAATTTGAAGTCAATCTGACACAAGACGCATTAGTCACATCAGGTGTCTGTCTCTACCTGTACCTTTGATTTAATGGTGATGAGTTATGTTTTGTGAGCTGTGAGGGTCCATTAAAACATTATTGAGGATTATAAGATTATTGCATTCCCTTTCCACTTTGTATAAATATTTCTGGGGATTACTCTGCTTCCATTTTCATGGTATTTGAAAAGAAATTACTAGCATCTGTCCCTGCATTAAATAGGAGTAGCTAAAACCATAACTCCATTTTAATGTTGGAATTTGAAAATAAATGAGTAGCATCTGTTTCTACATTATAAGCGTGGCTAAAATCATAACATATTTAATGGATTGTTTATCTCAACTTGTGAAGAATGCTTAAAAGATGTTATCGCCACCTCATTTCACATAATCTGTACTCACTGGGAGTACGAGAGAAATGTGAAAAGAAAAAACAGTTACCAATTGACCATGAATGCCTTGGCGCCATACTGATGGGCCAGTTCTGCCAACATAATGTTTCTTGATTATCAGATGAAAGCAGCAGAGTAGTGGAGAAAGCCCAGTAGCTGTGGTTGTCTCTGGGGACCATGCTCTGACAGGGGACGTATACTGACTGCATGAATTAGCTCACTTTGACTCAACATCCCTTATTTTTACACAGGCGGGGATTGTGTGGGTGGCTGGATACGTGCAGGCTCTCACACTAAAACAGATTTTTTTTTTTCTCGGACAATTAAATGAGAGTACACAAAGCGGGGGGGATATTGCGATGTGATTTGCAGGATTGAGGCTACGGATAAGGCTGGGGTGGGCAAAAACAGATGTGTTCATTTCCTGTTTTAGAGTGCTTTGCTATATTTTGTTCTTTTGTTAAATTGATGACAAGGTTTTTCCACTATCCAACCAGTATTGCGCCAATCTAGTCTATGCATGCTGGGGCAGAACAGCAGTACAGTAGTGTCACTTATAGTTACAGACAATTAACAGTTTTAAGTCTACAGCATGCTCACAAACACCACACAACATATAGTCTTTAATTATAGTTTTAAATGGTTTTCTCATGTAAAATACAGCTTATTTCACCAGATTTAACTGACCAGTATTTACAAAACCAACTGTCTTTCCACAGACAGTTAACAGTAGAAATGTGTTTTTATATTTGGATACTATGCCAGCCAAATATCACACCTTATGTAACACCACTGAGTAGGCTGAAGTGTATTTGTTAACGCTCATTATATTTTTAAATGTGCTATTAATATGGAGCTTTGTTTGTTATCACTGACTCAAGTTGTTGAGCTTTTGCACCCACAAGCAGGATCATTTCGTCAGACACATAACAAAAACAAATCCTCACTTTAGGTGCTATATTGAGCCTGTTGATGCCAAGTTTGTGACTGCGTAATGGTTCTCATAAAACCTTAGGCAGCAGAACAATGGTCACATTCATTTATGGCCTTATTGTAGTGTGACAAAACGTTGAAGCTTATTTTGTTAAAACTGAAAATAGACTGTTTTGCCACTGTTATGTTCAAGTATATTTGAGAATAGAAGTCACTCCTATCAGTGAACCTGTTGCTTTTTAATGTTCTTTTTCTCTAATGGGGTGTGAGAACCATAACATAGTCTGCAGTTTGTCAGTAGTATTGTTTTTGTTTTGTTTTGTTTTGTTACTTTAAGCAGTCTTATTAAGGAGACATTTTAGGAGACAGGTTTATGTGAATATACGCTTGGACATTATAAATAATAGTCTCCTTTTAACATGAAAGCTTCTTGTTCTATTGCATAAGCAGAGCAGGCAGGACATAATAATGTATAATGTGTAATGTGAAGGTTGACTGTAGTGTTTCTGCTGGATGACCAAGGTGACACCTGCTGCTTCCCCATTGCCAGGCACAGGTCAGCCAGGGCAGTCTGTATCCTGTACCCTGCTATTCTAAAGTGGTTTAAATACGATGCCTTGGTCTTATAAACACACTGCACAATATCATCACGTATTTACAATGTCATTACGGTCAACTTTTGCCTGTCTCTGCAAAGGCTCCCGGGCGCACCGCTGGAGGCAGTGGCGCTGCAGAGGAGTCTCGTTTGTTAAAACTCTGGCTGATAATCGCGACGGACGCAGGAAAGAGGCAGAGGTGGGTGGGCTGGGCATGCCATGTGAGCCAAGTCTGCGCAGAGACAACTATGTCTGCGGCACGGCAGGTACTCTGCTCTGTGAGGTTTGGAGCAGGTCAATGAAACATCAGCATATTTAGATTTGTCTCGTTTCATCTTCCCGAGGCAGAAGAGGAGACGGACGCGTCGTTGCAGCAGCTCCCGTATCCTCCAGGTCTATCCAGGTCTATCCAGGTCTATCCAGGTCCATCCCGCAGCAGAGGCTTCAGTCCGGGAGACGACAAGGTGCAGGGGGCGGGAGAGAGGGACCCACATGAAGACTGTCTTTTTTTTAATTTAATGCTCGACACAACAGAGCTGCGCTGAAAAACGTGACGGCTTTTCTAAGTGAGCCCAGAGATAGACCCACAGCGGAGCCACTATGTCCAAGGAGACAAGAGGCAAAGGTAAGAGGACTCCCGCTGCATGCACGCTCACGACATGCGAACAGGTAGATCTGCAGGAATGTGCCGCGGTCAGAGCGGTTTAAACATCCAGCCTGCAGCGCTGTCATGTGCCACACTGCTCTCAAACTATGTGCCCGTGCCCATGTGTCTGTGTGCCCATGTGCCCGTGCCCATGTGCCCTGTCCGGGATCCTGTAGCACAACGAGCTGCTCATGACGCGTCTAAAGGCATCACTTATCCTTTTGGAGCACATTAACTCGATCAGTATTTGCTGATTTCGTTTTACCCGAGACACATCCTCTTTGCCTTTTCTCCACAAACCCTGTTATAATTGAAATATGCTATTTTTAGAAACTGCAGTGTATAACTTCAGCACACAGAAGAAGAATAAAGCACATTTTTCATATTATTGTATTATTTCATTACTTGAAGGTCATTCTAATCACGAATAAAAGTTCACTGTGATTCTATTAATAGCATCACCTGAATCTAGGGCCACATAACCTGCACGCCTACTTGCCACAAATCCATTTTTTTATTATAGCTATAGCTCCTGTGGTCTGTGGACAATTAAAAGTCTAAATGATTTATCTGTAAGCTACTTTTTTACCTACACACTATTCAAACCCATCCTAATTCCATGATGTTTGTGTCACATAACAGGTCTGTGATGGGTTTAAGTGGTTTAAGGGCAAGGTCGTGCGTAGCCTATACATTTAGCTGAAAAAGAGTAAAGGTTTAGTGCTATAGTTTTGTTAAATGAAATGATTGCAGTGATGTGTTTACAGCAGTCCAGTAAAACCTCTTAACAGTAGAAAGAGTGATGTCTGTATGTGTCTAGTTTGCCCCTGTTTCATTTGGTATTTAGTACATGAGTGGCTGAACTAATATCAGTGTGTCAGATGTGTCACTGGTTTGACATGGCCCAAATAGCAACAAGTTACTGTAAGGCTGGCAAACAGGTAAACCAAAAGCTCAGTTTGTTTACTTAATATCTATCTATTACTTAATTTCTATCTGCAAATGGATGCAAATTAGTCCTGGACACATTTGCATCTCTCCTTCAGTGTGGTTCTCCTCAAGGTTTCTCATTTTCCCACTGGTTTTTTTTTTAGTTTTTCCTTGCTGAGAAGGAGGGTCGAAGGACAGGGGATGTTCTGAGACAGTTATCCATTTGCTTGTTTTCTGTTGATGAATCTGTTTGTCTGTTTTCTGTTTCATTTTCTAACTTTCTATTGGTTAAATCAGTTCGATGTTCAGCCCTAAGAGGCCCTGTTGTGATTTTGGGCTTTACAAAAATAAATTGAATTGAATGGAATAATATATGAGTCTCCAGCACGACAATTCTTCCATGGTAAAGATAAAATAAAAGATAAATGCGTCACTGCATCTTTGTCAGATTATGTTTACAGGAAGTCAAAGTAACTACAAAAAAGTGGGTACCATCTCCTGATCTATAGGCTTGGTCAGGACCTTAGCTGAAGGCCACGATAATTACTATAGTGATTTATTGTTCAATGCATGATAGATGGAGCAATATGTTTTAGGGGCAGTATTTATCGTGGATACTCTTTCTTTGCTGTAGTGGGAAATGTTTGGTTATTTTTCTGCGATATGATGAGATTTGAGCTGAAGAAGGTTGAATAAATAACTTCTATGACTCATTTTAGATACAAACTAATTACTTAAGTGTTGCATTCTGCTATTTTAGCTCATGTTATTTTTATATATTGTACATTTAGAATCTTTTTTTGGGGGATAATTCTAGTTTACGGTTTGGTTTCAGTATTATCGTTTATCATCTATATTTACTTCAGCAATATATCGCACTTCAAAATGTGTTTTTGTGACAGGTCTAGGTCTATACTACCCATGGGTTATATTAAAGCCTGCATAATTATATTTGACCTCGAATGGTTTATTGTGTGGACTGGAGACTTGGGGTGAGGGTTAAACATTTCCTCCATATACCTTTTTGGCATAAGCCTTTACATACGATAATTGTTCCTTTCTTCTGAACTCAAGAGGCATTTGGATAATAATGCATGTTCTGCAACACCTTTGAGCTGTGCCCTTTTCGGTGAGACAAGAGTTGAAAAGACTTTTATCCTGCTGAGATCAATAAAAGGCTGGGCTGTTGTTACTTGAAGCCTCAGCAAAGTGTCAAACTGGCAAAGACCTGTGTGTTTTTCCTTCAAAAAGCAAATTTAAAGTCCCCTTCCCCTCAGCACACATATGTTTGCTAACAAGCTTTTTCGGGTAAATCCATATTTTTTATGAATACCATCAATACCATTTGAATGAATATCATCAAAAGATACATATGTTGTATCTTATGTTATCCTATGTTAAATAGAACCAAAACCAAATAATTCATTATATAATTCACCTAAATGTAGGAAATGCACTCACTGATTTAAATTAATATTTCTGCAGAAGATTAGATTCGCACATTGTAATATATATGCTCTAGTTAATCTTAAATATAAAGGAGAAAACGTAACCATGAAAAATGCCCGTTTTAATCTTTTGTAAGTCTTTGGCAATAAAGTTGTCTCACCATTGGCAAGTTCTAAGAGCAGGGCAATAGATTCATGCAGCAGTACATTTGTGAGGTCGCTGTAATTTCATATAAATGATTTGTTTTCATTGGGAACAGCATGAGCTCATCCAGCAATAAAATGCAGTTCAATGATCTGCTAGTCTCTGTAGTATTGTAGTCTATATCACACTCTTTTTCACATTATTCAGTGTCTGAGTGTTTATAACTTGTGAACTAAACAGAAGACATGGCTTTCTCCAGCCACTGAAGAGCCCTGGCTGTTTGCCCAAATGTGCTCACTGTGTCTCAACAACTCAGTACAGCAGTTTTAAATGACACTGAGCAGAAGTCTTTCAGTTATCTTGGCATAAGGATTCCCAAAGTGTTGTGTTTTTCAAGTATGGCTGAGTTGGAAATAGGGCACCTACTATATCAAGGAAAGAAGCAAATCTCTTCCCCACTCTGGCAGGAAGATGGTTTTGGACTCATAAGCAGAAAAAAGAAGATGAAAATAAGTAGAGTAGACTTTTCTAAGTATGATACATTTTCTGCATCAGTTGTTTGGACGTAGCAGTGTGGAGCCCATTAGTCCACCCGAGCCTTTGTATGAAGCACCCACCTTTGAGCATTGATATGTCTCCTTCTTAAAATTGAAATAAGTTGAGGAAGGCATTTTTCCATTGCAGCTCAAATAGATAAATAAGTGAGTTGGCTACTCGCTGTGTTGGCTGTATTTCAGCCAGAGCCCCAGAGGCTGCTGCTAAAATGTGTGTTTGTTTCAGTCTCTGTGTGTGTTTGATGAAGGTGCTAAACGCTTTTGTCACTGCCATATTGGGCTGGGGGATATTCCAAAAAATAAATTGACATTGTCTCATTAAAGAGGATCTATTAGACACCATGTTACCTTTTATTGTTTTGAAAGGCTATATTGACTGAAAACAGGGTATTAACATGTTTAGTTTCAGTTAAGGGTTTGAGTCACTCTGGAAACTACTGCATGTGACATCAGGTTTGTGAATTTGCTGTGTTTTGTATCCTGCTCTTGAATATTTATTTTAAAAAGGCTAAGTGGGAGCATGGGTGGCTTGTGGACAGGCTCATATCCCTAACCATAACGAGTGTTTGAATAGTGCCCAGGAGAGATCACAAGATTACTCAAACATGCACGAATGACATATAAAACAAACCACGTCAGGCATGTTTTTGATGTGGGAACGTTATAACAGGGTAGAAAGCTCCAAAAACTCGATTTTGCATAATACCCCCTTTTATCAAAAAAATAAAATATATTTCATTGTTAAAAAATAGTCACATTTCCTCCTCAAAAATATAAATTCTGCTCCAAACCACATTCTTTTACGCACAGAGGATTGACTATAGACGATCAAAAAAGACCCAAGCTGATCATTGAAGATTAGAAATTAGACTGAATTTCTGTGTTGATTAAAATTCATTTGTTTGCTGTTAAGTTCTTCATTTGTTTTAGAGCATATTAAATACTTTACAGCCAGTGTGATGACAGAAGAAGAACATGTTCCCGAAATACAAACAGCAAACGTGCATTAATTCATTCAGACTGTGACCTCTGTAATTGTATTTGATGATAAAACTATGTAAATTCAGATGTAATATGAGTTTATTATGTGTGCGCACACCTGGCCTGTCTACTCCGGTTGTTCGTCGCAGCGGTGGACCGGTCAGACAGAAGATGTTCACAGGGGACCAGCTCTCCACCTCTTGTTTGTCTGTCGGTCAGTTTGACGTCACGCTGTGGATAGAAGCAGGACCATATTTGGCATTTTTCTTGACTCTTTGGTGAGTCACTTAATATCCTGCCAAAAAGATTGTTAGAGGAATAACAAAGATGAATGTACATTGAGTTATATATTTACGACTCAAGGCATTTTTTGTTTTGTGTTACTGTTGCATTCCTGGGTAGAGCTGGTAAAAGTATCGTATTACTCTAAAGCAGGGGTGCTCAGACTTTTTCAGTATGTGAGCTACTTTTAAAATGATCGTGTCTGAAAGATCTACCACCTAATACAAAAATGTTAAACATATATTTATTTGTAAATGTATTATGAATTCTTACATGTACAGTGCATTTTGATGTACCTTGCACAGCGTCATGAGATAATACTGCACAACACAATTGAACTTCTTACATGTTCATAATTACTTGAATAATGATTAGTGCTCTGATGACTTGCACTGAATGGGATCAGTGGGGGACGCATAGTTCGGGCAGTAGCTTCTGACAGCCAGGAGTAAAATTGCATTTTTCATTTGAAAGCGATAAC
The DNA here is from genome assembly GCF_009829125.3 of Periophthalmus magnuspinnatus. Taxonomy (NCBI): domain Eukaryota; kingdom Metazoa; phylum Chordata; class Actinopteri; order Gobiiformes; family Gobiidae; genus Periophthalmus; species Periophthalmus magnuspinnatus. The sequence goes on from NC_047138.1 coordinate 6,901,584, forward strand.
AGAGCTAATCATGTTGATTACAGTTTTGTCTTTTTTTTATAGCCATAAAATCATGTTAAACGAAGTATCAGAATTTACTGCATTTTTTCACACAACTACTTCTATTTTACACATCCATCTGTATTTTTTCTTTTACACATCGAATAAATGACTGGGAAAATCCCCGCAGCCCCCGCGCTCTCATTTGTCACCTTCGAGGGACAACAGAGGCAGATTACCGTAATGATGGTAAAATATTTAGACAGCCCCATGGCCGTGTCCCAATTCACCAAACTGGCCTTAGGATCACGATTGGAAGTGTGCGTCAAAGGACAGTTACGTAATTTCTGGCGCGACAAGGGCTGTCCCATTTCAACCCACCCTACTGAATGCGCCCACAAACCTGCCCTCCCCTTTCCACCATTTCCATGGAGATCGGTCGTGGCCGAAGCGTGCATCCGTGCACACTTCACGCACTTCTATATCCCATCATGCATCGCAACTACGCAAAAAGAGAAGAAAATGGAGTCCGCTGTGTAATACACATTCAAATATTCGTACTGGTTTACCTCATCTACAACAGTGTGACTTGAAACTGTTAAATCTGAATAAAGATAAGTACAGGCCGTGTGTTTAATGATTAAAAAGGAGGGGAGGTACATGGAATAAAGGAATGTGCAGTTATTGTTAGACAATAAGAAGACATTATTATCATGAGAAATTATTATTGCAATAAGAATAATGTAAGAATGTTCGTTTCTATTGTAAAAGACCAAGAGAAACATACAGTCAGAAGGTTTAATGAGTTCCACGAAGGTAATGTGAACAATGAAGCAACGGACTCTCCAGAAAGGACAGAAGAGAGTCCTGAGACGTGCACAAAATCTTCATGTGTTCCGGTACATTCCATATGTCTGCGCCCCTCGTGGGCATGTGTCATTTACCTTAGTGTTAGTAAGTCAAGATCCTAGTTTGATGTAGCGCTGCACTGCTAGAAAATACTTTACAATAATAATATGAAAAGAACTGGCAAGGCATAGAAGGGAAACAGTGCCCTCTACTGTATTAAAGTGGTGTAGCAACTGGCCAAAATACCGAATGTTAAACTGCAATATCCCACTATATGTACAACTAATCAGTGTTCTCTGGTTTATAGACTATGAATGTAAAAATTATATTGTTACCTCTGTCTCTGTTATTACGTTTTCACAAGGTATATTTTGTTAAAGTTATGAAGTAGCTACAATTGAGAAAAAAATCACCTTGAAACTTATATTTGCCTATTGATATTCAATCTAAACAAAAAGAAACAGCTGTGACGACGACATCTTGACTTTTCTTCTATTAAATAATAAATCATTAAAAATAACGTACGTAATGTACGTATCGTACGTTCAAAGACAGAGGTGGAAGTGCGGTCCCTGGTTTAGGCCTGTCCCACTTCAGCAAGATGGCGGCTACACTGAGGAGGACACACTCTCGACCGGAAGCTTGAAACCACACTTTGAGGAGTACCTCGAAGGGTCCCTTCAAAAGGTGCATTTGGCGAATTGAGACACGGCCCATGTCTCCGCTTTGAGACGCCGTTTGAATTTACATGAGAGCACGACTGGGCGCGGAGTTACGCTGCTGGAAAGTCCGCTCTATCGGCGACGATAGGATCCAACGCTATAGGGTTAAGCTAACTCGCGCTTGTTTATGCAGCGCCCATGATGTGACCTAGGGTCAGGTGTAATCTGACTGGTTGTTCAGTATTTTATTCATGTGACTGGATGGATGACGGGACGTGATCTACCCAAAATGCCTTCGCGATCGACTGGTAGATCGCGATCGACGTAATGAACACCCCTGCTCTAAAGTGAACAGTATTTCTGTATTTACAACATGGGTCTGTCTAGCTTTTATGCACAATGACCTTCCTAGTGCAGCTCTCCTTGCAAAAATATCAGATTAAAAATAAAAATGGAGCAAAATTATGTAATCTTTCAAACACGGGTACAAAGTGACATTTCAGGACTTCGTAAAACCTCATCTGAACAGTTATAAAGTCACATGACACCACACATGCCTACATATCTTCTTTACATTCCTGCAAATATCACTCACCCTAACAGTGCACTTCAGCTCACCCCACTTCCCAATGCATGTCTGAGTGGCACTTGTGAGAGCACATATCTGGCCAGATCAACACCTCTCTTCACCAGTCTTTTATACACAAGATTGATATTGACACATAACACTCCCATGAGGCTTTGCTGTAGTGTAGTGCAGGCTGCGTCCTTCAGAATGAGCAAGTGAACATTTTATTGACACCATAGTTCACTTGTGGAGGTCCTTTGGGTATGGAAAAAACAAATTAGATATGTATTATAATGCTTTGTTCCTTTCGTACTGGAATAAGTTATTGAATATTTGAATAGTTAATGTACTGCTTGTGGAGTTTCCATTAGGTATAAAAGAATATATATGTTGCTCTGGGAGATGCTGATTCCTCTTGTTATTGACAAAACAAGTCTGTGTACAGGCACTTATACAATGAGTAAATATATCATGGGATTAGGTTAGAATTGTTAGAAGAGAAAATTAGTCCAGGCAATCAACTGAACTGCCCATATAACAGATTCATAAGCTCTTATTTTGTCAGTATCTTTCTTTTTTTTTTCTTTTCTAAAATATTTTAACAATTAAGAATGTTCTACTTATATTTGTAAATGTCTTGATTGAGGTTCAAGAATCGCATGAAACGTGACTCAACCTAAAAACTAACCACAAATGTGCAGGAATATCACTTTATGCTTTATTTGGAAAAATTGTTACCTTTTTTTTTTGTTATTATATCCCACCTCTACTTGTAATACCTGTCTGTCTTTGAACAATGGAAGGAAGCCTAAAACTACCAGAATAGGTCCAATTTCATTCCAAAAGCAGCTTCAATGTCTTTTTCAGACTAAATAACTCATTCAATCCCAGTAAACTGCGTCTTATGAACTGCAATTTCCTACTTTTGACTCTTTTGTTTTCAAAGCACATGATGGCAATATATCTAAATGGTTTATTGAATCACATGAGCAGACTATCCGTCATGATCCAGATCCTCCCTAATCATTTGGCACACACTCTATTATGTTAAAGAACGGCCTGGACTGGGACATTTCATACATCTCATTTTAAATAGGATTGTAGATAAGTAATTGCCTCTTCATATGCAATTTAAATTTAAAAGTGAAAGAGTGGACTAAATGCTCTCCCTTACGGCAAGCGCTAGTGTGAATGTGCTGTCTTGTATTTGCCGCGCTAGACAGACAGAAGTGGGGCCAGGCTCTTTAATGGTGATTATCAGATAGTGGATGCAGTGCAGTCCATTAATAGGAGAAGTCGTTGTGGTGTGCGAAGCCGTTGTCCACATAGATAGACATCTGGATAGTGAAAACGACACATTTAACATTAACAGAGGTTCAGTACAATCACAATTCTCATCTGTTTTAACACTTTTTATTATGTTTAATTGAGTTAAGCTGATTAGATGTTTTTCATAACTAAGTAGTTTGCCTAATGATCTTCTTGTGTAGTTGTAATTAATTATTTTGTGATAAGTTAGTGTAATTTTGTCTGTGTAATCCCTCAGTTGTGTGGAAAAAGGTAGGGAAAAAGTTGAATTTTTCTTTTACTATTTACTGTGATTTTGTAATAAGATATTTTGATTTTACTCAAAGGAAAAAAAGAAGCAGACACCGCTCCCTGAAACAACTAATAACAGATTCATATTTTCTTAGATTCATAATTACTCTAGTTTTGTGGGTCGTGTTTTTGTAGCTCATTAGAATGTTTGTGCTTCAAGTACTTCTCGTTAAGATTGTTTTGTTGTGTATTTTTTATATGATAGATTTGAAAATACAGGGTAGAAAAACACATTGACGTATCCGCTGTTTTCTGGATTTGTTGTCACCATCTCTGCCCTCCCTGTGTGGCTTTTATCTTTAGCAGGGACACTTTGCTTGTTGAAATTAGGGCTGTGGGTTTTCTCATTTCCTCCTCTTTATCCGCGCTGTAAAGAAAAACATTATTGGATTTCTCTCTCGACATGTTAAATATGATAGCATTTTGGGGCTTTGGGTCCAGTTTTCTGCAGCAGCTTTCCCCTTCCTTCTGTCCACGTCCTCCATGTGGCAGAAGCAGTTGCTCTCACAGGCTTCCCAGTAGTGAGGTCTTCTGGGTGTTGTTAATTGCGCAAGTTCATTGGATATTAACTAGTGCTGATTACAAATTGAACAGATTCAGCTGTGGTAGGTGGCAACACAGGACCATCTGTGTGAGAGTTACGACTGGTGATGCCGTTAAATCCGAGGCAAGTGGAATAATGTCTAAATGTTGGATTTAACTGATAAATAGTGAATGAACTTGACAAACGCAGCCATGCTATGATCAGCGGGGCTTTCTCATATATAGCCTCATTCAATACCTCGAAATGTGTTGTTTAATCAGTTGTGTAATGAAATATTTCCCCTGAGATAACTAGTTTTAGATTGGTAGGACAGATACTTGGACTTTGAGTTATGTTATACTGTTCCCTTAATGTGTGGGGTTGTGCACTCCATAAGAAACAAGCAAAGTTGCAGTGATCAACTTATGAACTTGAACAATTTTTATCAGTGTTGCTTTATTGGATATCTGTTTGTGTTGTATTCTTGCAAGATAGTGGTGATTTTTTAATGAAAATGCCAGAAAAGGTCAGCCAGTCTTGGTACAAACAAACTGCGCTCACATAAGGTCAGTGAAGAGCTTGTTTGAGTGTTCTTCACCACTTTGAGACATTAGAACTTTATGACTCACGCCAATACTGATGGTCCAGTTTCTCACTCCATCTCATATACTACTATACTTTATTTTAGTCACATAACACATTTAAATAACTTCAGCTGCCCAAAGTGCTGCACAAAAAGTCAACAAAACAAATACATATAATTTTCATGTCTATTTTGTTTTAATCTATATTTATCTACCAGTATACGTTTTAAAATTGTTACCCGTCGCAACGGTGGGAGTAGCGGACCAAAGAGTGCAGACTGGGGGCAGATTTACAGTGTTTATTTACAGTTTGTGACACAAAATACAGAACCGAGGGTTGATCTGGTGGAGAGCAGGAAGCCAGGTGCGGGCCAGGATCCAGGAGCAGAGCATAGAGTGCAGCAGAGACAACGATGCAGGGAGCAGAGTGCAAACCAGGGTCCAGTAATGTGGAGTGCAGAGATAAGCCAGGGCTGGGAAGCAGGGTCGGAGCAGGGACGGTCCAGCAAGCAGGGTGAAGACACGCTTAGGATCCGGCACCACGCAGGAACGACAACGATCGCGCCCATAGTGTCTGGTCCTGGCTCCACTTATTCTCCGCAGCAGGTGGAGGAAATTGCCCTGATGCGCTCCAGGTGCGCGCGGGAGGAGCCAGGAACTCCGCCCAGCTCCAGGCTCAGACAGGTGAGGGAGGGGAAAGCACACAGGGAGACAGAAAATGCAGGATCATGACAGTTACCTATGTTTTTATAGAGAGGGACCTAAATGAACCCACCTCTTGTACACACATTAAAATAGGCATAAATGTGTGTGCTATATGCATCTTAAATTAATAAAAATACATTATATTTTTGTATCTTTATTGATTTTTTTTTTTCCAAAATTACACCACTTTAGATTTTTGGCTTTGGCATCGTACCATTTTTTTTTTTTTTTTTTACCATAAAGGCAGATTTGTTTTCTCTTGTAAATCCTAAATTTGCTGCAACATCCCCAGATAACACTGACAAATGATTAAATAGAATATTTGGGAATTAAATCAGAATGGAAAAATCTGTTTCGTAGAAGAACCATGTCATGTAATTGCAGTCATAACTGAATCAACAGAATCAATGCCATTTCTTATTATGGCATAGCTTCAGATCAATGTGGCTGCTTTACTGCTGGTCATTCAGTTCACCATAGTTTGCATTCACAATCGTCCTCGTTATGAGGTGACTTTTGTTAATAAATCCGACTCATCTAAGCTCGACTAGTTTTGTGTGCTTTTTCATTTTAGCTGTTTTGCTTTTAGTGTTCATAGCCACCAATGAAAAAGCGCGTTTGATGGAGAGGTTTTTAAATGACTCGTGATGGTTGCACAAAAACAATAATCTTCAATTGGAGCCATCTGCCCTGAGACATTCACAGCAATTATTACCACACACACTGAAGTCACATATAATATTTCAGTATGGACAGTTCCACTGGGAAATACAGGGCGGTTAATAGAACACATATCAATATCCAGAAACTGGTTACTATAGCATCTTATATCTGCCACACTTAATTAGAACTCATGGGATTTATATTCCTCACTGAAATATGTTTTAATAAGTTTCCCATGTTCCTTTGTTTTTGGCTTTGTGTTTCAAATTGCTTTCTTTATATCGCCACAGCTGTACACATTTCAAGACTTATCTCTTCTTGCACACTGCTGCAGGCACTATCCAAGGTTAGACTATCTCTCTAAACAAGAAGTTGCACACTCCACTTTATAAAGATGAATGATTTTAATTATACCTCTCTCAAAATTGCCTGGCAGATATTTCATAATGCTGTCTCATCCTCATCTATCACCTATCTTCAAGCAAAGATGGAAACTCTGATGGGGGGTTTGTGTATGTCTCAGGTGTCCATAACGAGGTTCATCATTGCTTTTTACTGTCTGGAATTCAGTAAGCCACAAGGTTAGTTTTAAAGTAATGTAAATTAACTTCTCTACTCAGATAAGAATTTAAAACAGCTCCAATACCAGAGACTTAAGGTGGAATTAGCTAAAGCTCTAAGTGACCCAGAAGCACGATGAGTAATCGAATAAATAAACAATGATGCGGCTGTTCCAGGTTAAATGATTCAAATGGAAAGAATGTCTCTTTCAGTAATATGATAATAACATATGAATCATACCAAAGAGGAGAAAGAAAGGATGTCTTTAACGATTCATCGTGCTATTTCATAAGAAGTATAATACTATGTAAAACTGTCTGGTGACCTGTTATTTCTAATGTAACCAGAAATCTCTGCACATTAGGTTGCTTAGAAGGTAATAGAATAAAGATTTAGCTGAACTTGATCTAGTTGGGAGTTAATACTGGTTGACAGAAGCCTTATAAAATCCACTGAGCCAGTGGGCACAGAGCAGCTGATGGAGAAGTGACAGATGCAGCCCAATAAGTCTGTAGAAAGTGTGTGTAATTGTGTTTCAGTGCAGAAAGGTGGTAATCTGCTTAAGGCATTATACCACACCAGGGACTTCCTCTGGCGTTGTAAGATAAACTGCCTTTAAATGTGGCCCTGTGACAAACTTGGAGGGACTGATCTGAGAGCCCTGCTGTAATGTTTCAATTGAACTATCAGCTTTTGGATATAATAATAAAAGTGCACTGTCTTTTATGGGGCTTTTCCCAGACTTGCATTATGGCAGCATGCTTACGGCTGCAACTGGTTAATAAAGAAACATCACAGGCTATTTCAAGTATTGCCTGTTTTATGACCTAATTATACAGTCAGCTAATTATAACTTATCAAAGATCAAAGCTACCAAAAAATAAAATTGGAAAATTAAAATGTATTTCATCAGTAGATTTAAGTACCTTAACTAAAGCGAAGGACTTTAGGATCTTCTTTCTTTCTTATGATTATCTTGCTGTTGTACTGATGTATTAGCAAAATAATTTGTCGCCAGTGCTTTCCAGTTATTTAGAATTAGACGCTACACTGGTTGGTGACCATCTGTATTGTGTTACCCTACACAGAAATATGTGAGACCTTAACACACAATATGACCATAGACTGTATGTGTAAATGGACAGAGCTAACCTGCCTTCAACAGCCTCGCTCTGGACTGGCTCTTTTGTTGCTATGATACTCGTGGGCAGAATTTCAAATATGAAACTCATCTCTAAATTCACCCCTGTAACTGCCTCGATGAGTTTAATTTGACTGAAGACAAACGATATGGGTGGCTCTGTCCTCGTCCACGTCTTTATACACTCTATGAGTAAAACATATGAAGTTATACATTATTTTGAACCTCACAATCAATTCTACAGCTACAGGGTCAAGTGTAGCTTATTGCAGCACTCTATTTAGGCCCAGAAATACAAATGTAATCATCTGCCATCTTCCCTCTGAAAGTCAACACTTTTCCTTGTCCTTCTGACCAAGCCTAGCATTACCACTGCCCATATCGATCTGAGTGTGCAATAATGCAGCGGACGTGTGCCAGTGACAGATAGAGGGGCAGTAACCTGTGATTGTTTTGGAGCTGTTGTGGTAATGAGTGCTGTCGGAGCGACATTTTGAGCGGCTGCCAGCCTCACTGTAAATGCTGCTGGGAGTGGGTAATAGATAGAAAGGCATGAAAGAAAGGAGATGAATCACAAGTATATAAATGTGTTGTCTTGGATGCTTTCTTGATTTCACTAACTATTTTTTTGAATCAATTTGTGTGAAGTGCCAGACTGCATTTGCTGTATCTCTCTATACATTTATTTTGAAGAAGAACAAGAAGAAGAAGAAAGTGTGTGTTTGCATTTCAGAGCACAGAGATTAACAGATTTTTTTTTGTGTATATTAATAAACCCAATTTAGAGTGCTCATAAGTAAATTGTGTAGTCTTTGTGTAGTGTAATAAGAGATTATATAAAGCAATATTTTGAATATAATTGGTCACTAAAAATGTGCCAGGGACATTTTAGCACATTTGCGGTGGATTGCAAAGCTATGATTATTATTGTTATCCTAAAAAATATAGTGATTTTTATGTCAGTTACTAGTGCCCACCACTATTATTAAGGCTAAGATGTTATTTCTTAGTTCTTTTTCTTTATTTAGAAAACACTTTTTGGAAACCACTGAGGCAAAATCAATGATGTAAGTGGGGCAAACTCCCAGAGGACTTGAGCCTTTTCTAAAAGCTTTATAGGTGGCCTCACCAGACCAGACCACTCCGGACCTCTTGTGGAGAAAGCAGTTTGACAGCAGTTTGGGGTATCAAGTGGTTTGTTTAGGCCAAGTGTTTCTGTTTGTCAAAGTATTGTCTGTTACAAGGCTGGTCACCACAGGAGATCCAGGCCGCCTCAGGAAACCGTCAAACCCTCCATCTGGCAGAGCCTCAGACTGAGGGGAACTGGAAGTTTCTAGACTGCCCATAATTCCCTGTCTGCAGTTGTGAGGCTGTAGTTCTCTGAAGAAATTCTTGGTGGACTGAAGACATGCCCTTTGCATTTGCATGATTAATAACTAAAGGCGGCCATGGCAGGACACTGGCAAAAGTTCTCAAAATGATCAACATCTTGCCCAAAAACATACATCTATATGTTAGAGTTGACAAAAACAGCGTCAAAACTAGATTCTGATTTTAGCAAGTATTTATTAGGCCTGTCACCATAATTACTACATCGACTTATCGTTCAATACATGACAGATGGAACAATCATTTTTGGGGTCAATATTTATTGTGGATACTTTGTATTTCGATGAGATTTGAGCTGTAAACGGTCAAACTATGAACTTCTATGACTGTTTGTTTTGGTTTCAATATCAGCATTTATCATCTGTATTTACTGCAGCACTTCAAAATGTGTTATTGTGACAGGCCTCGTACTTATACTAAAAAAAGTCACACAGGACAGAAATGTACCTTCCCTGAATAGCTGTAGAATGAGCTGTATCAGATGGTGAATGTCAATATAAAAGAAAGTACTAATTATTTAATGTTGAAAACCACATTCTACTGTCTACATAAAGAGCAAAACAAAATCTGATGTCTCAACTTTTTGTCCAGTTCACAGAATTTTTCTTTTACTATGGATCATACCTGGACAGAGGGATTACACAGACTACATAAAGAGTGTTATTGATTTGTTATTATCATTGTGGCATCCAAATTGGTATTGAGCATCAAGTCTATTTCTTATCCTTTGACAACACTACTCTTTATATATACAACTTTATGTATACAGAGAAGTTATAGAAGTCAGATTAAACTGTTCAGTCACCCCCAAAACTCCAATTACATCACTCCATGCATTCCTCTTATTGCCATTGTGCTTTTAATCCTAATAAAATAACTACTCGACTAATTATAACAAACACTGACTGATTAATTAAACAAATGACTAAAACTAAAATCCTAGTGCTCTGATGGTACTGAAGCTATTGATTTGTTGTTCGTTTGGATAGTTTATTTGAAAGCTATAGAAGCAAAAAGAAAGAGTTGTGGTTGGTCATGTCATTGTGTGTTATCTGCTCCAGCCATATGGGGTCAGTGTCTGAAAGAAAAACATATTATTTCTGCAGATTTGATAACGTGAGAACAAATATTGCTATATATGATTGATAGAGTAATAGAATAGATATGAGTGATAGAAAATGTAATAGCACGTGATATAAAAATGTGAAGAAATGTTTTAGACCGTATATTACTTTCCTACTTGGGGATGTCATTTTGGATTATCCTGAAATGGATAAAAGATTAATTTTCTTATGGGGTAAGATGGTGTTTAGGAAGGATATGCTGACTCACTTAAATGACTTGAGGAAGCGGTGGACTGCTGGTCACTGTTGCTCTTTGGCGCAGTCCATGTTTATAGGTTCATGGATGAGATGTGTAGCTACTAACCCGTGGAGACTTAATTGTGAACGTAAATTGGCAAAACACAATCTTAGCATGTCTGACTGCAAGATGTCTGAGTTTTTCTCACATTTCCTTTCACGCCAGATGGAAAAAAAAACTGTTTTCTCATAGAATTTATTGTGTAATCTGTAAAAGAAGTAACGGAGCATCAATGCACCAGCTTAAATCATTGAAATAGTTTATTTTTTATAACAGTGGTTGTGTCTGGTTTTGTATATCAAAGCTTTTGGAAGGCTGTTCCGTGGGGAATTTTGATAATAAATGAGAATTACTCTAAATCCTCTTCAGACATATAATCTTGTTTCAAAGGTTAACAACAAATACTGGCTTTCTTCCAGCAACACTTGTCTTCTTTGCCTTCAGTTATAAAGTCCCTGATCGAGAGGACATCTCCTTTTGCAATTGTACAAATGAAACTGAAAAGTATTGACTGAATACCCATATTTTGATTGACATTCAATTTAGTATTCTCTTTTACAGGTACTCGAATGCACAGCAGCCCACACTGGTGTCTGCAGAATATTGCACAAGAGTCTGTAGACAGCTCTGATGAGGAGTTTTTCGACGCTAGAGGTAAGTCTAGACACATGTACTGTAGACTTTATATATAATTTTAGTTCATTGTTCTCTGTATGCCGCTGCAATAATTATATATACAAGGTAAGGCAAGTTTGTATAGCACAATTCATACATAACGTAATTCAAAGTGCTTTACAGAAACGAAAGACAATATGCACTTTATCATGGTGAGGGTTGTCTCAGGAAACCAACTGGCATAAAACCTTTGCAAAATTGATATGAGGCAGATAACTTGCTTTGGTCGTATAGTAAGGAAAAGCCACGAGACTTTGTGTGAATATACAGGATAAAATAATACTAATACTAAGAATTTTAATTAATCCTGTTGCCTAAGTAAATGAAACATACATCCTAACAAGTATAACTAGGTACTCAATTTTATTCTGGCTTTAATGGATAAATCATTGATAAGACACCTCAGCAACAGCCAGAAGAATCCACAGATGGATCAAATGCATTTATAACTCTAAAATATTTTAGCCAGTTCACTGCCCACTCCTTGGCAAGAGATTTTTTTCCCATTTTTAACGTTGTCAAAGTCCAGAAATAGCCCCCCTTGAAAACAGTTTCCGCTGTGGCCCATTCACATCCCCAGAGGGAGTTCATCTGGAAATAAGTGGAATACTTATCCAATTATCCACTTAACGCGCTTGTTCTCCAAAGATAAATGTGGCCATATCAATCTGGGTTTTTATATGATGTTATGTCACAGTCCATAACAAGCACTGGACTCTCAACATGCTCTAAAGATGGCATTGCTCAGTGTGTTTTGCACATAATTAACCAGTCCAATTACTTTTATGTTAGATTAAATTATTACACCTTTGCCACTTGCCCTGAACAAATGATGTACCATTTCATAAACCATTCATATTTTCCTAGTAAACTTTATATGAGTTTTTCAGGGAGATACATAGAGAAAACTTTTACTCTCACTGGCTGAGTCACCAACTCTCTTCATACATGCGTCACAGTTGGAGGCAGAAGTTAGATCACTACAACTAGGCGTGGATGAGACACAGTTCCCACGAAACAACTGTGTGAGCAGGATTTTGACATAAAAGTCCCATCCCTACGAGTGAAGAAACATTTAAGTCATGATTGCAAAAAGATATACAGCATGCCAGCAAGCAAAGTGTGTGTATACATACATACATACATATATATATATATATATATATATATATATATATATATATATATATATATATATATATATATATATATATATATATATATATATATATATATATATATATATATATATATATATATATATATATACACATATATATACACATATATATACACACATACACACAACACACATACATATACACACATTTGTGTGAGATATAGCCACTCAGCCAGACGGAGCAGATGTCTTTTAATTAAAGAGCACCAGTCGAGTTTACTGCTTGAAAATGTGGAAGCGATGTGGTATTTGTCACATCCACACGGCTGCAGAATGGACTCTGCTTAGAGACTATTGGCACCTAATCTCATCAGCGCAAGAGCAGCAGGATTTCACCCTGATCTGATAAATCTGTGATGGATGTGTAACAATAACGTGCACTCACAAGGCTCACACTGAGACACAGTGCGTACTCAACTGGAGATGTAATGTAAGAGAAGGCTCAACTTTCGGGAACGGGTGAATTTGAGGTTTTGGTCTTATGCTGTCTAGTTCGAAATTGTAAAACTAAGGGAGAAATTAAGACTTTTAATTTTTGGCCATGTGGGTGAAAAACTGACAAAGTGGTTAAAAAAGGTTTAAGCATATGTATATGTAAGTTTTTATATTGTTTGATTGATCTACTGTATATGTGTTTGACAGGCTCAGAGCATAAATTGCTTCTTGCTGTAGCTGCTGATATGACACTGTTGCCACTGCTCTCCAGGGACACGCTACATACAAATGAATGTTTGCTTACTTGTTCTACGATGTTCTGTGGCTGTTTGCTTTGGTCCTAAGGGATTTGTTCAGTATCAGAAAATATATTTATATATATATATATATATATATCTTTTTTCCCTTTTGTGATAGTGGCAGGTTTTTGAAAGGTGGTGGCTTTGGACTATGATTTTCTTTTCACCATAAAGAGAGGTCTTCACCCTAAAATATATACACAAATGAAAAAGGACTACATGCAAAAGCCCTGTGAGTGCCTCAGACCTAAACAAACACTTGTTTATACAGCGCCTCACAGGTGGTGCTAAGAATGAAGGCACAAATTATGATTATGTTTTATGGTGGCAGTTAAAGATGCACCATGCAACGTTTCTGGTGGAGGGCCCGGTACCTGCTTGTGTCCTTGAAGATGTTATTGCTTTTTCTAAAATATTTCAGTTATTGCACTTTGTCTATCTTCATGGAGACACAGTTTTAGGTCAGATCTGTTGAGTGGTGAATCCGTTCACGTAAGAATGGAAAGCAATTTTGAGCAATTAAAATGCCTGTGATTGAAAAAGGTAGATTTGTTTAATACCAGACTGTGGAACACTTTGGGCAAATTAATAACATCTGCATAGACTAAAGCAGGTGTTGGATCACTTGGATACTACAGGTACACCTAACAATTGGTATTGAAAACAGTTGAATGACATCCACTCCTTCCCACTTCTTATGTTCCCTCTGTCCTCATTATTATAGTGAAAATAACCACAATCAGAATCACGAGGTTTGAACCACCACAGCTGCAGTGCTTCAGACAGAGAAGACAAATGATACAAGAGGCACAATAGATGATTAGACTGGAGCTGTCAGAATGCAGACCCTCCTCTCAATACTGGTGGGAGTTTTATTTGTGTCAGATTTTGATAAATGTTGTCATAAACCGTGCCTTACTCCGCGGACCACACAAAAGCTCTAAATATAGCAGGACTGTCTGAAATCTACACTGAAATTACATGAATGTGGTGAAGGGTTTGTGTCAGTGTGCATTCAGTTTATATGAAACCCCAAACATCTAAGGAATATCATGGTCACTGAAGTGTTGTAGAGGAGGAAGATCTAACCCAATGTATTAAACCAGCGTGTAATAGCAATCACATATTATCTAGACTTTAATAAAACATAACACGATTAACCCTGATTAGCACTGGCGCTAAATAAAATGGATGCACATACTTGGACATCGGTTATCAAGGCCAATCCAGGCAAATGTACTGGACTAGACATACCAGTAATTTCTAAGATACCGATTCGAGATTTGACCTTTTATTTATTTCTCCCTCAGTTACTTGAAAAATAAATAACAGTAACATACTTGGATCAATTTTGAAACGTCTTCTTCCAGTGTCTGCTCTAGTATCGATTGATTTCAGCATCTGGTACAGGCAGATTCTTGAAGCCAAAGTGTTGGTATCGATATTGGAACTGAAAAAGTTGGATTAGTGGATCTCTTAGGCAGGAATAGAGATAACGATGTTTGCTCAAGATATCTGCTGTTTGCATCCTGCATAATCCTATTTAGCATATAAATTGTTTTGATTTAAGTTGGTGACAATAACTCCTCGTGAGCAGCATATAATGTAGTCTGTAAATAAAGTTCAATATTGAGTCCTTTTTTCATTTTTCCACGTACAGTATTGATTTGTGGCTTATAAACTCTTAAAACTTTGCTGACTTGGTTTTCTGTTTAGGGTCCACTGCGCGTTTCTGTATAGGTGAAATTGATGGGCGGTGAAGCTCCTGAAATACAAGAACTTCTAGGCGTATTTGTTGTGATTTGATTTATTTTCCATGTTCACAATTAGTGCAGATTTTTCTGAATCAAAAAAAGCAGCATAGACATGTCACACATTTCAAGTAAAGTAAGTGGTAGTATTATAATGCAAATCTACATATCCACAGTGTTTTATTCTCCAAAAAGTAAGGCATTTCTCTGAAGTTGCAGTGAAATAGCTGTTCTCGGAGCTCCTCGTCATGATTTGTACACGACACTTGAAGTTCTTGCAGTAGAGGATCCCTGCTGCTCAAAGCCTTGGGGAGAAGAGGCAGTGCATAAGGTGAACACAAAACACTCTGTGAGAAGTGAATTCAGGACAGAATTACACGTAGGTGAGTGCAGTCAGTTGTGAGGTTACATCACTTGAAAGTAATTGCATCTCGTCTTCGTATAAAACATTCACATATTTAAATTTAAACTAAACTATTCAGAAAAGAAGAGTTGTTAAAAAGAAAAACTGACATTTTAACTGCTTAAGTATGCCAGTCAGTCAAGACAGAAAGTTAGATTCACTAACAAGACTTAGGTCATGCTGGGTCAGAATTTTAAACACTCGCTCTTTCAATTTTCATCTTAGATCCGCTGTCTGGCTTGTGCACAAAACCTCTGACATAACAATTGGTGCTATTAAAAATAATAACATTTGAGGCAAGGTAGCTAAAGCTATTTTGGTTTTATTTAAAGTCACAGTTCAATGTGATTGGTTAAATCCACCTGTCACTCGCTCAGACAACAGTAAACCAACAGGGGGAGTGGCCAGGTGTATGCAGTATGTGTCTATATTTGAGCATAGAGCTGCATTAAACAGAATATCACAGGACCACAATGCTCTTTCTAGACACAATCGCATTTATATTGTTATATCATCCACCGCTACCCTCACAGTTGTTTCTTGTGTTACATCCTGTTATCATGCGTCCCTGTGGAAATCTTTTGGCTGGATGACTCAGTGTCTCAGTTTTTGTTGATGGACCTGTCCAAGTTGAGCCCAGCTGTTCGTGAGCCAAACATCCCTCAAACACATGCAGTCATTTTGCCGGAGGGCCCAGAGGTGCTGCAGCTGTTGTGATGGTAACAGACGCCAGAGCACAGGCTAGAGTGGAGCTGAGGATACTGAGGAAGGCTCGTAATGCGCATAAGACACCCTAAGATACAGGTGAAAAGGGTGTATATATATATATATAGAGAGAGAGGACTTGACTCAGATTCAGTAACAACTAAATGAATACCAGAACTCCTAACCCTTTAAGTAAGTCACTAACTAAGCCTGAATCATACTCCAATAAGGTGAGTATACTAGCTTGCATTCAGTAGCCATTGTAGTACTCACACTTCAATACTCCCAGAGAACAAAGTTAACCCAGAGACTCACATATATACACACAAGAATGACAACATTGATCTTGAAAGGCAATAATACAAGTTGAGTGCTTTCTTCAGCTAACAATCGTGAGCTACTGACTCCGAAGATATTTCATACACGTATCTATAATGCATTATAAAATAAGACCTTCCTCCTACCATTGACATTTTAATCTCTGTGCTATTTCTCAAAGGCCAAATATTTTACCCCTGACGTTATGTTTTCTTTTCATTTGCATATTTGTATAGAGCATATTGGTCGACTGCTGTATTGAAATAAAGTTGGACTGGAATGTGCATATTTGAGTAATCCACCATAAACGTTTTTAAAGTCTATATTCAAAAGACTCATCATTTCAGAAATTAAACTTCCTATATGTAGAAGGTAACAAACTTCAAAGATAGTTGGTGGCAGCCTTTGTTACAGACTGGTGCTGTTTTCTTAATGAATACATGAAGAAGATAGCATAGCGAGGTTGTCAAAAATACTCAGCTATTATTCAGTCAAGTCACTGTTATTAAGTTTGTGTTGAAAATTCAAATCTCTTATATAAAATAATGTTTACGTAGTGTATAAAGATGTTAAAGGTCTCATTGTGGTATCAAAAATCAAAAAAATTTCCATTGTATCAAAATTAAGTTTAAAAGAGAAATTTTAGTATTGTTTTAACAAGGTCATGAAAGAAATCTGAAGCAAAGAGAAGAGAAAGTGTTAGCGAGATCTTCTAACACCATTTTGCCTTAGCCGTAGTTCTGTCTAACTGTTTGAGCAATGGGGACTGTCAGACGTTTACCCACGATACCTTGTGTGAAGTGTGCATTTTCAATATTTCTCTTCAGGGATTGGATAAAACTGCTCAGGCATGAAATCTGTCATTGTTTGAGAAGGCTGATGCGATGTGTCACGCTTTCACATCCTTTGTTTGTTCTCCCTAATGTCATTTTTTACTCTTCATTAAATTGCCCTGCCTCAGTCAGTGCTGATATGCTAAATCAAGTTTGCAGAGGTAAGTACAGGCTGTTCTGTGTGCTGCAGATTCAACATATTCCTGTTTCTGGAGTACAGATGCATTTGACATTTTAGTTCTGTTTTATTCATATTTAGATCCATCAGCTCAATAAAATGAAAAATTATACAATCCTTGTTAGGGCGACCTGCTGGTATCTCCCACTGTTGCTCCTCCCTTACCAAACCAGCATGACTCAGCCTTTGCCTGTCAATTATACATGTAAGACCCACTCATTTATAGGATCCAACTCTCAATCTTTATTAGGGGTGCACGTCTTCCTCTTTGGCAGCCCAATCTGACTTTCTTTATTGATGTGAGCCTTTGACAAATTTACCATGCTAATCCCGTCTTTGCCTGAGAGGCTGTTGTATATGTTAATAATAAATCACTTTATAAACGTAAGCCTATTTATTATGTTTCTATATTGCCTCTGTCTTGTTTTCAAATTTATTCATGGGGGTAGAGTCTGATTGATGACACGATACCACAACGACTCTCTGTATTAATACAATAGCTAAAAATACTGAGTCATATCTCAGTGAGTAGAGCACAGCACATATGCAGTGTTGCCTCAGGCTGCCTTTCTCATTTCTAGTCTGGACTCTTGGCCAAATAACAACATAAAAAATATTTCAAATAGGCCAATTTTCAATCAGTCTGATTGTGTCCTTGATCATAGCATAACTAATTTCTGCAGCGCCAGAGTTTTTTTTTTTTTCTAAATTATACAGTTGAAAATGTGTTAATTTGGTTTTGTTTAATTAGATCTATTAAAACAATGTGCTATCACTGGAAACTAAATATCAGTACTATATTACTTAGATTCCTGATCCAGTTTTGGACACACACCCAGCAGGTAAAGACCACTGTCCTTTATACATTTTCCTGATTTGTACATCATACTTTGGTACCATAACCACTCTTAGAATCATTTGACCAAATGTTTTTGGCATGTGTTTGATTGGTACTTCCAAATTAGCTGTAGCAGGAAGTTGCAGAAATGAGCCGTGAAGCATACAATTAGAGTCATTTTTGAATTTTCAAGAAGAATCAGATGTGATTATCTTCATTATCTGCTCTTAGGCCAAAGTTGTTGCAATCCAGTGGCCTCCATCTTCAGGGCTTATACCTGACAGCCCTATTATGTTAATGCTATTTTAGAGGATCATCCACAAAGTAATAATTTACAATGTGTGTCTTGGTTGAATAAGCTTTGAAAAAAAAAAAGAAAGAAAACACCTGAAAAAAGGAATAATAGATAAATAATAGAAGCATTTGGGTGATTTCTCTGCCATTGCTAATGCATAGTAATGAGACAAGGCTGGCAAGATTTGTGAGTGAACTGTTGTAGAGGTCATTTGAGGCTGCTCCCTGTCGCTTAAGACACTCCTCTCTACCACCTTCTCTCTTCTTCTCCTTCTTTATCTGTCTCTCTATCTCTTTCTCTCCCTCACTCTCCTTCTCTCCGTCGTTCTCTCCCTCGTTCTCTGAAACACACTCTTGAAGACCGTGTGATGCTGACAGGTTGAAGGATGTCTCTAAATCTCTTATGTGCCCCTGGGGTCTGTGTGCTGTGGGCATGTCTCTCACTTTTCTTCTTTTTGTTCACACGTTGGCATAATCCTAAGTAGGAGGAGGGGCTGCTTTATTCTGTCATATTATACGGATTTTTATGAATTTGGATTGCAGTGCTTGTATTTTGAAGCGGGTTGGTTTTTGTGTGTGAGAGAAGGTGTGGGAGTGTCTTAAATTTCCTCCAGGAGATGATTCGGTAATCGCGTTTTTCAGCATTTGCAGCTGATCCTACTTTACATTCTCTTCCTGTCTTTCCACAGGCTTTCAAACTTCCACTCTCTTTGTTTAAATCCAATATGCATTTTGCTACGACGTGTTTTCTAAATTTCATGGTGTGCAGAAATTCCAAACCCATTTTTAACCCTTTAGTGGAGTTACATTCAACCAGAAGAAATGGCAAGGCTGCTTAGTATATCACATATTCATTGTTATTGCTTAATTTAGGAATGGGCGATATTTGAAAAAAAAAAAAAAAAATCTAAATTTTCTGGGAGGTAATCATGATTTTTATTTTTTATTAAAAAAAAAAACACGAAAAAAACAAACAAAACAGTACAATACAAAACATATAAGGACTTGACAAGAGATAGAAACATGCACAGGAGACAAAGAAATGGACAAGAAAATGATAAACCTGGTACAAAGTATAGGTGGGTTGGGGGGGTGGGTTGAGGGGGTGGGTTGAGGGGGTGGGTTGAGGGGGTGGACTGGGGGCTTACAATGAGCTATGTTTTATTATTGAGCAGGTAAAATGAATGACTGAGTGAGTATAGTTATGAAGTTAAAACTAGTTTTGACATTCAGTTTCAAGGTTGAGTCTCCATTCTCTTTTATTTTTTTCCTTTTCCTTTCTTCCCTTTTTTAAGTGTCACAGATAAGAATCCTTCTATTTTTCCTCTTTTCCTTTCTCGTTTTCCTTTTCTTTCTTCACGATTTCCATTGTATAATTACTCATGCAGAAGTAGTATCATGTATTGTCTTTATATGGTGCATAAAGTTATCTGCCTGTTCTGAGAGTTCATACTTCACTATGATTGGTTAATTCTGTCTGTCACTCACTCCTATTCCCCAGTTCTAGCTATATTGGTAAACTAAATATTCTTTAAAACTAAAATCCTAGCCAGGATCCCATTCTGGAGAAGGGTTATCGGGCAAAGCAAGGCGAGGCAAGTATATTTGTACACAAAGTAATGCAATGTGCTTTACAGAATAAGAAAGACATTAAAATCACAATGCAACACATCAAAACATAAATAATCACAAATTATCATAAAAGAAAACATAACATAACTGCAGGTAACCACTTCTCCCCTGGTCTTACAGAATGGTACAAATGTACTGGACAAATGAGGAAAATCATGTCTACCTTAACCTTATTACACTCTAATGTTGCACCATGGTAAAGAAACAACGAGATTGGTCCCAGGCAGTTGCTTCCACGTAGTTCTCATCCAACAATTGCCTAAAATGGACACGTCTCATTGTTACGTAATACCCCTCATCCAATTAAATGTTGTTTTTTTTAAAATACATAGGCAATATTGTTCAGTTGCTTTTGTATTTTTATTTTAAAAACCTTTAATTTAGTCTTTCGCCTTGATTTAGCCCTGTTTTTAGTCTTGCAATATCCTATAAAATGGACGTTGTGGTTTTCATTTGCTTTCGTCCTGCGTTACTGCGATGAGGGAAAGCTGGTGACAGACACAGACTGACCACTGAAGCGACCCTTCTGTGATCCAGATGGAGAGTGTGTGTGTGAGCCTTAGTTTGGTCTTGGAGGCAGTGACTGTGAGAGAGAAAAGACTGAAGATTCTTGGATGCAGTGAGCTCCTTCCAGCATGAGTCAGTCCATCTCTGAGGACGATGAGGGTCAGCGACGTGACAACTAATGTGCCAAATTTCACAAGGCCTTTCCTGTTTTCTTAAATACAACGCTTACTAAGTTAAGTGTCACAGATAACGTGGAAAATTTTGTAAGGCCTTTTCTACTTTTTTTAAATGCAACACTTACTATGTTATGCGTCACAGACTGAGTACCTAACTATTTTTGATTTGTTGTGAAAATCATATTCTAAGAGATCTGCGTAGGTCTTTTTTGCGGCAGCTTTCTGACACAATTTCCTTGTGGCTAGATTGGTGTTGATGTACAAAAAGTATAAACAAGACAACAGATTGAAGAAGCTACTTTGGTCTGTCTGGGGATACTGCAACATATTCAAAAGTGTATGATTTTGTTTGATGTTTGAATTATATGGAACTGAAATGTTAATGCTCCTTGTTGTTTAAAGAGACACATGTTTGCATGAGTGAGCAATAAGAAAAAAAGAAATCTTAGTATTATTCTACATAATCAAAGTCATGCAATGAATCTGACCATCAACACGACCATCTCAAAGTGTGTGATGTGTTGACAAGAATCTCCACAGGGCTCCCACCAGGCACAGAGCAGCTTTCAACAAGTATGCCCTTATCAGCTTATACACAGTGCAGTGACTGGAGCTGCAGGCAAGGGCAGATCACTGTAACACATTTTCACTACAATAGCAGTTTGATTATGACTAGTTTTCTTCAATGATTTTGGTCACACTACCCACTAACTTCCTTTAATGCTCTCCTAAACATTGAAATGTTAATAAAAGAACCCACATAATGTCTTCTTCACATATCTTATTGCTCTCCCCCAATGTCTAAAAACAGACAGGTCAAAAAACAGTGCTACACCTATGTCATAAGCGCAACAAAATTATGTGGGAAATATTCAATTGTCACATGATACATTCAATTAATTCAGTTATGACTAACGAGTGTGTTTGTGTGCCAGCAGATGTTATGGAGGGGAAGAACGCGATCCTGCTGGGCATGAGCCAGTGGAACTCCAATGACCTGGTGGAGCAGATCGAGACCCTGGGACACATGGAGGACCAGACACATGGTTTGTGCTGCTCAAAATACACACACTCATATGGCAACGAGCCTCAACCCTACAACTGCCTAAAGCTTTTTTTTTTTTTTTTTTTTTTTTTTTTTTTAAAACAAAAAAATAAAAAACAAAAAACCAACTGCCTAAAGCTATCCTTACACTTCATTTATTGCAATAGTTTAGTTCAAATGCTGCATGGATGAAATGTTAGTTTCACAATGCATGTAGCAATAATATATGTGTCATATATATGTCAATAAAATAAAAAGTATCAAGCCTTTTCCTTAATACCCACATCGAGTTACTTTTTAGTACAGTGACAACACTGACCAAACCGCTGTCATTGGTAAGCATTTGTGGTCCACCAGTAGGGATATGTACAGAATCCCGGTATCATAACAGCACCGGTGCCAATTTTTAACGGCCCATTGTATCAATAAGCTCCAGCCCTATTGTTACTCTGCTGAGGAGTTGCACAAATGTCACATGGTCAAATATGTATATGATATGTGTGTTATAAGTTGGCCCTGCTTTGATTACTTGGCTCACGTGTTATCTGCATCTCTCTGCCCTCGTCTGTGTGTGTGTGTCTGTGTGTGTGGCATCCCTGCTCCGAGCAGCACACACAGAGGCTCAGACACAGATAAAGAGGAGCTAAGCTCTGACAACACTGTTCACTGGACAATCAAAGGAGGTTTAGGCATCAAGAGTAGCACAAAATCAAAATGTGTTTAACTAACTAGTACAGCTTTATTTCATATGGGCTAAATAAATGGTAGTTAGTAAAAGAACAGCTCATATTAATTTGAAAAATAAATCATGCATAAATGTTTCATTGTAGATTAATTCATTATATATATAATGCTATATATATACATATACACACACACACATAAATATATATAAAGCACCATAAAAATGCTGTATTCATATGGAATATCGAAAATGATGCCCATCCTTATCCAAGTTAACTTATTGTTAACAATGTTCCAATTGCCACATTAACGAGCCTACTCTGTATGTTTCTGTGGAATTGATTCTTTTGCTGTTTTAATAGCACTATTCTTTTGTTCCTTTGCTTTATGCTCTTGAGTCTTGTCCTTATTAGTAAAATATGGACAAATCCAAGGTTTAATGCGTCCATGGCTTTGAAGTGGTTCATTTGAAATAAAACTGAAGCTGCTATATATCTGCAAGAGGAGAGCAGTGGATTATTTGAGATGGTAAAATTCATGTTGGTGGTACAAAATAAACAGCATAGATAAAACAAGTTTGTGTGATCAAACATGGCACCGTGCACTGCATTTCGTTCACTGCATTTTCTCAGCGTGGAGTCAAGCATCGGGAAGCACATTTCTTTGTCTGTGTGTCTGCTCTGCCTGACCTCTGTTTATTTATGCGCATCTAAAGCTTCAGTTAAGACAGAATTTATGTTTCAGTAAGACCCATAATCCTGCTGTGGCTTTATCAGAGAATGAAATGAAACCACATGGAAACCCAATTTAACCTAAACATGAGGTTACTGTGCACCATTTCTTCACTATTTATGTGCGGTGGGTTCAAATGACGCATGTTTATGAATGTGGTATGTGTGAAGTCGGCCTGTCACAATAACAAATTCTGAAGCATGATATATTGCTTCAGAGAAATATTGCAATAAATTATAATATTGAAAGTACATTATACCACTGACAAAAAGTAAGATAATCCCAGTAAACACATTTTTAAACAGAAAGTATCATTTAAAGGCTTGAGCTGCAACAAATAAATGTTAGAATGAACCAATAATTAACCACAGTAGTTACTTATTCAACCCTTTGCAGCAGATTTTTTTCCATATTACATAAAAATGGTAAAAACCTTCCCACTATTGCAAAGAAAATGTACACACGATATATACTGACCTCAAAATATATAGTTCCAGCTTTCATATATTGAACGATAAATCTATATAGTGATTATTGTGACAGGTCTAGTGTGAAGTAAAGGTTGGTGGTGGTCAAAGAGGCTGTTGGCACATATTGGCTGCCACATATCTGTTACTCAGCAACAGGGCAGCTGTGGCTACAGTGGAAACTTACCACAAAATGACTAAATAATGTAAAAGCCTTCTAAATCCAGTACGTTATTGTTAAGATTTTAGCACTGTTGTTTGGTCTTCATGTCCCTTACCTGATTTACTGTACTGTCTACATTTACTTTTAGCTTCCCACATTCGTGTCGCTATATATCCCGTGAGCATATAGCAGCCTCGCAGGATGTGTCCAATGATAATAAATAATAACTGCCAGTGTAAGTGGGTGCTCTTTACCCTGACCTCATTTCCAGTTTCTTCTGATCCTTTCTCAGAGACCAAATGTCCACAGTCCAGTAAATGGTTACAAGTGCAGGACTGTCTGAAAGCACATGAAGTTAAAGCATCAATCATGCCTAATTTGAAAACACTTTAACCACTTTTATTATGATGTGATTTTCCTTTGGACTTTTTCCCCTGAGAAATTAATTGAGCTCAGATTCATCAAGGTCCCAGTTGTGATTGTTTTTGAGCAGTAACTTGATTGCACTTTGTCAAGAGTGTCATAAAAAGACCCACCCATAAACCAATGTCTATTCAAATGCAGATCTATGGATGTAGCATAATAATCGTCTCATTCCAACAACCTTAAATTTAGTCTTTTCTACCATTTATACTGTTTCTACAAGACTTCCTCCATCCTAACAGCCTCGCTGTGTCAGTGGGACGCCTTGGTAGCCTTGGTATCAGTTCAATTCTTTTTTTAGTAGGGAGAATATTCTTCGGATAAACCAACCAAAGAAGTGAGCAAGACGTTACTCAGACGATATTAAGATTAAGTAATTGATTCATCGCAGTTCTCTGATGCAGTACTAAGGAAGAAATTTAAAAACAAAAACATAGAACAATTTTAAATAAGGATCTTGGCCCAATTAGCCTATCAGCTGAAGTGTGATATATAGCAAACAAAACATGTCTCAGTGCAGATAAGCAAATATGAGAACTGAGAATATTATGGGGAAGCCAGGCAAGATCCTGTGTCTAGAACACAGAGGACTCCCGCTGGTTTCATCCTCTCCCCAAACAGACAGCTCAGTGTTTACTTTGGATGTTATTTACTCATAAAAGGAGCTGCTGTAAAGGTCGGCTTTGAGCTTTGACAGACTGGAGTGGAGGCTTTTAATCTCTGCCTCTGCAGACTGGACCTGCAGAGATGATAGGGATCCTCCTATGTCTGAAAAGAGGCCAGAATGTTACTAAATTAGGCCCATCCACAGAGCCATTACTAAATCAGTGATGCCCTGAGAAATGCTTCATTTAGACAGGAAACATTCACTGCTGCGATACTAAAATATGTAGTACATTAGGCAGCTTTATTTCATTTCATTTATTTCTTGAGCAGTTAGATTCTCAAACTCTGAGGTTTTTCTTGAGACTTACTTTTATATGATGTGCTTCTCACTCACACTAACTCATGATGGCATATACTTGTGTACTTGTTTTGTTGATGTGTGCTGAGCCAATGAATTGCCCTTTAAAACGTTCTGATTTTGATTTAGTGAGGTGGGAGGTACCATATTCATCCAATATATTGACTATTAAAATCAGCCAGATCTCCCACTCCAAACCTCTACCACCTGGGTTTATTTCAATTTCTGTATTTCTGTCTACCAAAAACTAGATAAATAGATAATTATATATTTAAGAAAGAAGAGAAATGTGCATCTTATTTTGCCAGTTTGGAACATTGTATACCACTTCATCTATCAGTCTTTCAAATGAGAGTCTTGTGGGCACTATATATCCTGTAATGGGAAATGTTTTCTTCCTGACTACCTTAGTATAAGACTGTGTAGAAGTGATTTATGGAGTCACTAAAACAACATTGGACTATCTGTTTAACTGGCCCTTTGTCTATCATTTACTGGCAGTAATTTACACAATAGGTGACAGCAGAAAGGTCTGACGTGTGCAGGTAAGCAGATTAGACTTGTGTGTTCTGTGGAGCCACTATCTACAATTAAAATCTGAGAATAATGAGGAAACCTTGAAGCTGGTTCTCTCCTGTCAGCGGTGAGAGAGCTTTATCAGGACTCAACTGAACATCGGTCACTCTTTGATCTGCATTTTGTCGGTTTTTCAAAAGACCCTCTCCATCAGCTCTTTCTACTCTCCCTCCACCATTCACCTCTCCTTCTCAGATCATATCAGACAGACTACCGCAAATTAGTACTTAAGTTAAGTAGTGCTACTTTTTTCAATACTCAAGTACTACTCAAATACACCTCCTGGCCAAAAAAAAAGTCGCCACCCCAGGTTGCTGCAGTTGGCCAGGTCTAGGTTCAGCAACAGTCTGTGCTCAAAGAATGAGGTCAGCTGACACCTGAATATACTAAATGACCAGGTTATTCCATCAATGGATTTTTTTCTTCCCTGATGGCACGGGCATATTCCAAGATGACAATGCCAGGATTCATCAGGCTCAAATTGGGAAAGAGTGTTTCAGGGAGCATGAGACATCATTTTCACACATGGATTGTCCACCACAGAGTCCAGACCTTAACCCCATTGAGAATCTTTGAGATGTGCTGGAGCGGTCAGACTCTACCATCATCAATGCAAGATCTTGGTGAAAAAAATAATGCAACACTGGATGGAAATAAATCTTGTGACATTGGAGAAGCTTATCGAAACAATGACACAGTGAATGTGTGGCATAATCAATCCTAAAGGCAGCCCAATGAAAAATTAGAGTATGTGGACCTTTTTTTTTTTTTTTGGTGGCGACTTTTTTTTTTTGCCAGGCAGTGTATATAGAAACTCTATACTCAATACTAAACATAGTGTTATGTCTGGGATGTAACCATATTTTCCAAAATAGATTTCATTCCCTGATGCCACACCCTCATTTACCTGGGTTTATAGTGACACAATAAATACAGGCTTATCTGACTACTGCTTAATTGTTACTGCTACTGTGTGTGTGTTTTTTGACAACCCTATACAGATGTTTTTTTCACAAATAAGATTTTCAAGTAAGATGAGAAAAGGCTCTTAGACATTATTCTACATTAGCAAAGTACTGACCCTCTCCATGGCTAAAACCCATCACATCTCTTTATCATCATTGTACACACTCGTGCACTGATGATTGTAAACACTTCATTCCCAGCCAAAGTGTTTTAGCCTGAAAATAAGTTAGCGTCTACATCGCAAAAGGTCCTTGTCTCTGCACTCAGCTCACTCAGCACCTCTACCGCTACCATCTCTCATGCACCCCATCTGTTTTCAATACAAACAGACTTGTGTACCACTCTCATTAGCATTTATCTACACTCCACTCATTGAGTAATGACTACCACATAATCAGACTTGAAATAGCAACGTTATGTAACTATAGTCTGTGATATATAAAAGCTACTATGTCGTCTAAGCTGGTTGCTTGTCGTGAGTTGCCAACTGGGTGTAATATTATTTAAAGGGACTACTACAATGGGAGCTGTTAGGAATAACTTAAAATGAGTCAGACAATCCAACATGAACCATTTTGTAAGAACATGATACATTATGTGAACATGAGACAAACAGAGTGAGCCGTTGAGACATGCAATGAATTTCATTTCGGTGCTCACTTGGACAAGCCTGCATCCCGTGGCTCTTTTCAAAAACACACACCGTGCTCAGAACAGACAGCTCCCATAAATTACAGTCCTCATATATTTTTTTCTATTCCTATCTTTCACAATGGACACAGGCTCTGCTTCCTCCTGCTCCAATTTCTTTTAAATTAATGTTTTCATGCATAGCTTACACCATCTGTTAGAGACAAGGTGCCTATGGTTTCTTGCTGAAAAGACAAAAGCAATTTCAGTTGGGAATGTAAATTAAAAATGGCAGAGTAACAGAGGGAAGGGGCAGTATAATCTGTGTCTGACCACAGTCAACAGACTTCTTTTATTCTCTTTTAGCTGTCTTTCATTTATAAAATACAAAAATGCCATTTATATGCTAAAATAAACTATACTATGTTCTCTCCAATTTAGCCTGATACTTGAAAAACTGTATGTCAGGATGAGCTGTGGTTCGCAACTCTTTTTGTCTCAAGCACACCCTAAATTTCTTCTCACACTCCAGAGTACTCCCTGGTTAATGGTGATACTTTGATGTATATTATTGATTATTGCTATTATATATTCTTGGTTTAATCGTATTGATGTCCAACTCATGCCACATAAACATTAATAACAATGTAAATTGTCCATTTTATATACAGTATACAATATTCAATTTCACCTAAATCTGAAGTTAAATGCCAAAACAATGCTACTTTTTTGTCTAGCTTTAGCAGAAACGTTCAACATTTTCACTGTAAAAATTTGTATGATGTTTAGTTCTTGTCACAGTTTCTCATGTGGAAATATATTTGCTGGATTCTCATATCTTCTGTAATGTACACCTGCTGTTGATGTTGGTTTTGTCTGACAGGATATGAGGTTGGAGAAATGGCAAGATCTCACATCAGGGAAAGATAATGGCACTCAAACAACACTGTTGCAGCCCAGAGGTACAAAGCAGCTGACAGTTCGAGGGGGAGAGCAACGAATTGAAATAGAAATGGATTCATGTCGTTTTGCCTCCAAGCCCTACACAGATATTCCACTGCCACTAGCTTACACTGTATTGTCGCTTGACTGGAGCAAACGCTGAAGGAGATAATGTGTGCGGCTATTTCTGCTGGTCAATACGAGATGGAGCTTCCAGTGCATTGTGGTAGAAGTTTTTCGATTGCTCTTCCCGTTGTGTGGTTTCTATAAACAGAGCAATTAGGATATTGTTTCCTTGCTTCACTTGCTACCAAAGCAATGTAAAAAAGGATAATAATATTACTATCAATTATTGGTCACAAGTTAGTTAACTGTTAGTGCCAATCCCAAGCACTGAATAAAAGTTAAAAAAAAAACGTAAAATAGTTCCTGAATCATTTGAAACCCACTGCATAGATGTGGGTTTCGGTGGGTTTAGGTATATCAGTCCTGGAATGGCAAGGCCCAATGGACAAAACTACACCAATATATGGATATGAAAGGATAATATGTTGTTTCTACGATGTTTTAGCCACAAGCTATCATTTTCTGTTATTCTCTCAATTAATTTTTTTGTGGCTTGCAGTTTAGCACTTAATTACAGAGATGGTCCGCTCTGATAATTATGCATTTATTCTCAACAAATCATGTCATTTCAGTGTTTGGCTGTTATACTCATGTTTCAGCAGCATGTTTTAATAGTTGTTTGCTGTCTGTTTTTATTGGAATACTTGTTTACTTCCACACTGGCAGAAACAAGACTGGACACAGGGAGGCTTGTTAGTATTTCTCTCTATAATGAGCTGTATGCCTCCTGGTTTTTGCGTGGGCGTACTTACAGTGTTGTCAGGCAGCGGAGGACGGGGGTCTCCTGGGTTTGCTACACGGGGGGATAAGGGCAACTTGTAGGCGAACAGAACAGAGCAGATGGCTTATGTGTCGCCTGGTTGTTGTTCTTGTGCCAGGAGAAAACGCCTGTTGACAATCTCCAAGGATGATTTGCATTACACTTGCCAGACACATAACCAATGGACACTACAGGGCAATGATTCAGTGACTCTGTAGCCGGTAAAGATTGGCGTATATGTAGGATTGTTACTGGCACACATTCTTTATCATCAATATCCTGACTGCCTACATGAAATAACTGATTATACATTCTGTTTTATACAGTACAAGGCTGCCACAAACTCTTTGAATGAAGTAATTTGCATATTGATTTGACATTTTTAATTTGGCAGTCCATCTAAGCACACGATTTTCTTGTTTTTAGACTGGGACAATGCACACTTAAGGCATGCATGTGATTATGAAATAGTTAATTCTTGATAATAAGCTCTGGAGGGAGGGTCTGCGGTGTTTGGAAGTTTTGGAAAAGGGTTATAGGAAACGTGAACAGTTAGGTTAAGGGAAATGATTATGGATAAAGCTGCAGAAACTAAGTAAGTAAAATAGTAATTTGTTATCTACTAGCCTTATTTCAAATTACGCTATAAAATAAAACATAAAACAGCCATAAATATAACAGTTTAGCCCTGCTCATACAAACAGAAGTGTACACCTTACCATGGCAACCAGAGCTACATAAATACCTCCATCTTTCTGGACACGACTCTCTATCACTAACCTTATGACCTTATGTACAAATTGAAAGCCATAAACAACAATAAATACAATGCCACACAAAATATCAACTGAGCCCTTTCAACACGCATCTCCAAAATTTTCAGTTTGAATAGTACATCCAATCTACTGTGAAACTCTGCGTCTCTTCTGCATATATTTGCCAGCGTATAAATCCTTCATAATACCCAGTGAGTCAGTTCACGCTCCAGCAGACAGGAAACTTAAGGGCATCTCACGGATTTCCACTCTCAACTCTGCAGCTCCAGGAAATCAGAGTGTGGCTTTGGCGGCAGGGAGCCAGTTTACTCCAGTGAGCAGGGAGATGATTTTGTCAGTTTGCCCCAATGTCAGACCAATGACGCTCTCACTGTTGAACTAAAGAGCAGCCTGGTGTGATGGCTGCTTTCAGAGGTGATGAGGTGAGCATAGTGCTGCTAGTCTCCTGTAGATTGTTGAATCTGCTAACGGTGCTGTTTCCTGTGGACTGGCAAAAGGTGGCATTTTTCTGTAGGTTGTTAGTGTGGTGGAAAGGCCTTTGTAGAAAATCTATTATAACTTTGCTGCTGTAATGGCTTTTTTTGCTTGAGAATCCATCCAGGCTTTACCACTATAACCACAATCTTATCGTTAATTGGTTAAATATTTGTATATATTTATTCTGGCAGTGATGGTGCCAAAAAAGGATAATTTTGCCCTAATTTGTACATTCAAAAGGAGCAATTATTTATATATTTATACACGCAGAATGGTGACAATGATGAGGATATGAGATAACTACAGCATCATTGAAAAACAACAGCAATACCAGTAACAACATCATCATATCCTCATATCTTTGGCTGTCTATATACTGACATAGTGATGTGCATTTAAAAATCATTACATTGATATTCAGAGTATTGTGATAATATATAGAGAAAAGTCATTGCTTTATACTGAAATATAGTGTTCTATTGACAGATTAATGCTTTCCTTCTCTTTGAAAGGTCCAGCAAAGAAAATACTTTTTTTTCTCTTTCATACACAGCAGGACTTCAGGAGTTTCTTAAAGAACTTCATTTCTCTCGGCTCTGCCTCCGTTCCAGCTAAAGAAAAAGCCCTTCTCCATTGATTTCCTGTTACTTTTGCGACCAAAATAGTTGGCTGTGTGCTGTGTCCCTTGTGTACACAGAGTTGTTTGAGACAAGCAAGGCGGGTGGGTGGTGTGCAGGGAGCGGAGCTGACAGAGAGAGCCCCATGACAGCAAGTCCCAGACCAGGAAGCAGAGTAAACAACGTGTGCGTAAAAGGAGCACAGCCGTGTCTCCAGTGCAGACAGGAAAATAGGAAGAGGAGGTCAGATAGGATGACACCGCGTCTGAAGGTTTCTGGAGAGGGTAATGAGTTTGGCAAGGTTCCCTGGGTATTTGCGGTAACCCTGAAAAAAAACATGCATCTGCACATAATTCAGAGATGTAATTATGCCTCGTTTTTGTTGCACGTCTTGGGTTTGCAAATAATTATTAAGGATTAGGGTAGTGTACTGCAATTTAGGCAGTAAGTGAAGATCTTGCCCAACAAAATAAATAAAAAACATCAAGCGAGAATATGAGTTGACACATTGTTGGGTGATTATACTATGATTATACCAATATTTGCCTATATTTATTTCACCCTTTTGTTTGAGTTTAGCATAGGCACCACAAATTGCTCCTTATGGCCACTGCAAAGCAAAAAAAAATAAATTATCCTATCATTTATGTTTTACACCATGCACTTAGCTCCTATCTAAATCCAATTATCTGAGTTCAGAACCTGCACAAAATGTACTTTGACTTGTAAGTGCGGTTAAATTGAGTGGTTAAGATTGCAGCAAAAAATCAAATCCTCAATGCTGAATTTAGAGGCATAGATAGAGCCCAGACACTGTTTGTATTGACCTGTGAATATTATGGTTTTGCCATTAGTGCCTAAAAGTACTAGAAGGATGAAGAGGCATTAGGGATATTGACAATTTGCCCAGATCAATATTCATTTATGTTTTTTTTTAATGGGTGCATTGGCTCTTACAGTGACCTTTTCTTTCTCTCCATTTCAGAAAACTTGTACCAGCTAAGAGGTCCACACTGTGCCCCCCAGAGCAGCATCGAGGGTCAAGAGGACATGGAGGTAGGGTCATTATTTAGAGACACGTTGGCTTTCAAAACCCCTTTTTTCATTGCCTTGGAACAAAATAAAGGCTTAATAATATGAGTAAATCCAAAACTTTGCTAGGATACAGCCACGACAGTACCAAAACTAAACTTGACAGGACAAATACAATATTAAAAGCTGCTCTAAAACAGAGGATACAACCACTTGAAACCTCCGAATGCAAATTTTACTACTACTTACTTGTCTGTCCCTTACAACTCTTTTACAGAACAAATGTAAGACGCATGTGTTGCTGCTGGTGGTCCATGGGGGTAACATCTTGGACACAGCGGGCGGAGACCCCAACACAAAGGCTGGTGATGTTGCCACCCTGTCGTCTGTGCTGGAAAAGGTGACGCGGGCGCATTTCCAGGCCGCAGCTGAACATGTGATGATCAAACTGGTGCCGTGTCCAGCTGTGTGTGCCGAAGCCTTCTCCCTGGTCTCCAAGTGAGTGACTATCTAATCCGGTATCTGTGGGTAGGTCTTTTACAGTGGAGTTTGATAATTTATAAAAGTCATGATGCATATGTGGTGTCATGGGTGAGGAAAGTGTCATTCTAGCAGGGATTGTCCGATATTTATTTCTACTAATAGTCAGCATTTAACTATAACTGGATACTGTTTTCATGCCAATAGTGTCATAATGTTGCATGTCCCACGATATTTGTTTTTATTTGTATCCAGACAAATGATTACACTCTTGCGTACTTTATGCCGGTCTTAAGCTGTCATTCGAGGGTTGGATCAGGAAGTGCACCAGGAGATAAAACACTACACATCAATTGAAGAAATGTTGCTAGGAAGTCAGTGAGAAAAGACAGCTAAAATAGATGGTGAAATGTATGACTATTTTATGAAAGTTATAATAATGTTATAATGTAGCAGAAGCAGTAAAATGTTCCAGCAACAACTTAACACATTTTCATATTAATGATCCAAAACCAGACAAAATCTGGTAAATGCTCATTAAATAATTAAACTTGCTTCATGAGGAAAAGAAATTAGGATAGAATAACCCAGACTTCTCAAATTAGGTATTTTATCTTGCAATATTATCCTAAACAAATAAGCACATCCCTGCACTCCCTTTATATTTATGTTGACACATCCTGGCAGCAGCCTCAGTGTCACATGTCTCTGGTTAACCTGGTTCACCGCAGGGTTCACTTCGATATTACGGGAAAAACCCTGTTGCTGTTGCCCTGTCCCTTTAATGCAGTGTGAAGAAAAAATTCTCTGCTCTGTCAGATGACATCTCCTCTCCTCCCGCTCCTGTTCACTCTTCTCATGGTGGATGAGCATAGGCGGGCATATTTACAGCCCCCCACACCTGTCCACTCACTTATGGACACATTAGTGAAGTTAATGGACCATTCAAACCCATCTGCTTAACACCACCTGTGGATCTGACAAACAATGATACAATGCAATGAAAACTCATAAATACATAAATGCATATTGTTGGGTTTGTTGAAGTGAGATGAAGCTTCAACGTGACGATATTGTCTATTATTATAGTCATTTGTATAATAATTTTTTACTGCAGTTTTCCTGATATTTGCTCTGTATTTTACAAACTGACGACAAGTTCTCTATCTTGCAGACCTCGCATGACTGGATTATGAGTACAAATGACTATAAACGTAATGAGCTATTGGTCTAATCAAACAGAAACATCAAGAGCAAATGGAAGTGGATTAATTGAGCTATGACACATTTCGCCTCATCTGTGACTCAGATGCATTCAGTTGCACTTGAATAGCATGCGTCACCTGTCACCCTGCCTTCTTTAGTCTGATCTAGGACAACTTATTGAGCGGTTAGTCATCTGGTTTAGTCCGGGCTGATAAGCAGTTCTCACAGGCAAAAGGCGTGTGTCATAATCAAATGACTTTTTACCACTGAGATATCAAAAGGAGACAGGATGTTTTATCGATATCAGTGAGGTATTTCCGTCATTTCAAAAGAGAGGACATATCCAGTAAGAGATAGTGACTTCATCTTTTATTATTTTTATTTATTTATATATTTATTTGACAGGGACAATGCAATCTGACATAGTTACAACATGAACATTGCAGCTGATGTGATGCATATAGAGTTTATAGCCAGAGCTAATTCTCAACTCCTGTCCCTGGTTGGGCTTCTCCACAATTCACCAATATGCGAAATATATTAAAACACCTGCCCCTTAAAATAGATACATCAGTGCCCAAAAATACATTCAACACTCACACGTTCTCTCACTCACCAACTGTCATACTACTTATTTACAAGTGGGTACAGTTTTGACTCATTTTCAGCCAGTTCTTAACCATAGAGGTGAACATTTTCAACTCAGAAATGTTTTTTATTTGAGTGGGCAGTGAGTTCCACAGTTTGCAGCTCTGATATGAAAAGGCAGACTGTCCAAAAGAGGTTCTGCGTTGTGGGATTTTACAGTTCTTGTTTATGGTGCCTCTTGTCACTCTGGTGCTGTTTAGTCTTTGTATAAATGTACTGAGTGGTTCTGGGGCCAAATTATGAATACACTTAAAACATAATTTAAGAAAACATAAACTAGTAAAACTTACAAAACTTAATAGATTATATTTTTTAAGGATGTGACAATGATGAAAACGGATTGGCTTTCGATCCATAAGTTTGATTGCTTGGTTGTACAAAGAACCAATGCGCTTTGTGGCTGAGGGAGCTGCCTGGGCCCATGCTTTTCTCACAGTGACGCATAGCTCCATAATGTCCAATGTTTAAAAACGTATTTAGGTATAATATCTACAATAAGAATGACTGCAGAAAGCCCATCTATGAGTCTCAAAGTCCCGCTGTATGTGACAAGGCAACCGCAGCCGAGTCACTCTGAGCTGAGAATGAACCACCAAACAAGTTCTCCGCTCTTCAAGTCAGCCTCGCAGTAGTAAATGGGGAGGGCGTTCTGTCTTTCAGCCCCAGACTATGTTTTCCTCTCCTCTGACTGCTCGGTTTCCAATGGGAGTAAATGAGCTGCACATAGTTGAACGTATCTACGATCTAAAGCCCAGACCTCTTCACCTGTCTGTCTATTGAAAAGAAAATGTATTTATGCAACAGTGTTTTCTAGGATAATGCAAAGGCACGGTTTAATCAGATGGAATAATTAGATGTCTGACCTTTCATTGTTTCCTCCTTAAACCATGTTAAATCTCTCCATTCTTTCTCTCTTTTTGTGGTGGTAGCTTAAATGGCTGTAGAAACACAATGGGAAAGGTGCATAGTCCTTGCTGATTGGGAAGCCCTTTTGAAAAATGTCGGTCTACTGGAATTGACATGATGGGAAGAATGCTTGGCTCAAGGATAGAAAAGGCTAATTAGAAAAAAAAATATTGACTAAAAGCCCAGAGAGCAGACAGTGCACTGCTAATTAGTGAGCTTTTGACATGTTTCATTCCCAGGCAACATTTAACCATGAGTAATTTTATGCGTAACCTTTTTAATTGTTTTGTTGAAATGACTTAGTGCCAAAGGCCATCACATCACTCTTTTTTTCTGAAATTAGAAGAGATATTATGCAGTACTCTTTTGATCAAGGCTTATCTGATGCGCTTTGATTCAGGGTTTGGAGACATGGTTGTTAAGTCACACTTGTCTAGCTGCAATTAGTTTTTTGGAACATTAACAAAAAAAATGTGATGTTAAAGGTGCATTGCTCAACTTTTCTGGAGGGAGGTCTCTTAAATGCTTGTATCCTTGGAAATATGTGGGTGGAATGTCCTACAGTATGGCATTAAATTGAGCTATGAGAGTGTTTTTATTGCGCAAAAATGCATGCATTCTTATAGTTTGCAGGTCACCACTCCGCTAAAGATCGACCAATATTGACTTTTTCATGGCCGATGAGATCTGTCAATATTTTCTGAGCTGGTATGCAGGGCCAATTTAGATTATTTTTGACAATTATTATTTTTTTATTTACTGCAAACTCTGAAATATTCCAGGCAAACAAAGCAATAATATCTCCATGGACACAGACAAGTGGTGAAGTTACATAGCATACATTTTATATAATCTTTCTAAGCAGGTCAGTTTTTGCTTTGCTACTGTTGACAGCTGCTTCTTATTTGAGCTGCTTCAATGTAACTATAATGTATTTCACGTTTGCTGTCACCCTTCTAGCTGGTCAGTGAATTTATCTCCGACAGCTTGACATTCTCATTCTTTAATTTCTGTGTTGAGTGCCATTAATAAGCGTAGCGGAGGGGATGCGGTTGGCAGCCGGGTAGAGACCTGTGTCTGTAATTGACGTTACAGAGCGCAGCGCTGACTGAAGCATGAACAAGAGATGAGCGGCGAGCGACGTGCATGTGCTCCACTTGGCTTCCTCACATTAGTCCACATGAAAAATACAGGGGGAGGCAACCACAGTTAATACTTGCTCTGCTATGTGCTGCTAATGGCAACATGCATTATATATTCATACCAAGAATTTCTTTTCCTTTTAGATTTATTTTTAATCTGTGGAACAATCTCGATTTAATCAGGCTCACATAATTGGTTAGGAACACAGTAAAGTACACGATTATAGTGTTATTTAATTACCATTCACTTCACATATTTCATTCAGATGTCTCGGATAAAAAAAAAAATCAATAAATAAGTTATATATGTATTATTTATGTAGCTAAATATATATGTTTGTATGCCCTTTTTTCAAATTGTAGTCATTATTGCTTTAACTTACTGTTGAAAATACACTCATCCCTGTGCATCCTTATGTTTTGGCTATAGCTTTTTCGTCAGTTTTACTCAAGTGTGCCCTGGTGAACTGTACTCAGGCACTTTGATTGAAGAGTCTTTTTCTGAAAACATTTCTATAAAAGCAATACTCTATTTTTGTTGCGTTTCATGTTTTTCCTGTCGATCTTTGTGGTTATATTCACTTATTTTTCTCCATAACACTTTACTTTATGTTTTTTCTTTGTTTATGCCTTCCTTTTGAAGCAGTACATTGGTCACTTTCCCATGCGGCTACCGACTACGAAAGGAAAATAATGAATTTAAAACACCCACTTGTTCATTTAGCCAGCTGAACTAATAATTACATAAAAATAAAGTGATGAACCAGTGCTACTCTTTGTATGGTAATGATGATAAACAGAATGCCAAACACGGATTTTTCAAGCCAAGAAACTGAGCATCTCTCTCCTTCACTACAGTCCCCTAAGACGGCCTATTCTCAAATGTGGTTGATGAGATCGCACAATTAGCTGAGTGAAATCAAAAGCAATGGAAATACAAAAGCTTTTTTATTTTAAAATGGTAGTGTGTGAGAATCTGAGTTAATAAATCCATTCTGTAAATAGATTTGTAGATTAGACGTGAGCAGTTTTTGAAGTACTATTCCTTTACTCGCAACAAAATACACTATATTCATAAAAACTGCAAACTGTAGAAACATGTCCTGAAATGCACATCTTGTATTAGCTTTCTTTTTCTTTTCTTTTCATTTTCAATTCTTCTGGACTTGTTTAAATGTGAAGCTTGAGCAGAATCCTATTTTTAAAGCATAAATCACAAATGTTATCGCAATGCTTGTGAGAAAAACTGCAACGGGATATTTTTTTTTCCAAATAATTCAACCCTACCATTGAGTTAAAACACAATTCATGCCTTTCTTGCATTATCAAAAGTCAAAAGAGAAAACCTGCTGAAGTCCAGATTGCCCCAGGTTTTTCAGCATACTCTCACAATATGCACAGTCAGTAGGCTCTGAGCGCGCACACATCTCACAACACTACACTTTTCCACTCCTCTTTCAGTGGTTAACACTGTTTGTGCTAATGACAGTGTTGGACCCGTGGGTGTGCAAAGTCTCATTACTCGTGTGCCAACATAAACACACTAGAGACAGGACTCTACAGCCACACGGGGGACCAAATGCTGGTGCGTGCCTAATTTACTCTCATTGTAGCTAACAGCTTTGGCTAAATAAAAAAATAACACTACAGAGCTGAAGGTGATGAAGTCTCTTAGCACATTTAAAGGGAAAAAAACTCAAATAAACAGGGCACTCTGGACTAAGTGTCTGATAATTCCTGTGGCACTGGAAGAAGTCTCTGTGGAGAAGATTTTCCAGTCCATGTTGCGTTTGTTGCCATGTGCATTACGAGAGACCGCTGCTTTTCGTGGGGCTCTCTGTGTTCATTATTATCCCAGCCTGATAATGAAGTCACTATGCAGGGTGGCAAGACAACACACACACTGCTGTATTAGCACTCACTATGGATATGCTATACACAAGTATCTAGTGCTGTTATCACACTCTCTACTGCTGTGCACCCAATGAGCAGCAAGTGAGAACATTTTTTTTCCATCCCCTGAGGTTATAGAAATATCAATTATAAACATTACCATACTTAACAATTTTTATTGTTAAACTAAATTAATATTTCAGAATTATAGGTGTGCAATGCATTCATTTGTATCTTTCTGTAGTTTTGATACAACCTATTTTTACAGGACAATGATATTCATGATGTTACTTTCACACCAACAATAACATCTTGTGCCCAATTAACGGCAACAGGAAAGACCTTTCAGAACAAATACAACACTAACAAGAATGTTCAACTTTAAAACAAGTTTGTGAAACTGTTTTGCTTTGGGGACTTGGGGACTAAAAGGGTACAATGAATTAGCTTTGGCATTTTCTCATTGCAGAGAGACTGCTGACGATGTTAAGTTGGCTCTGTCCTCTACTGAGGAGACTTTCATTATTGAGGCTCTGCTCTTATTCCTGGGCCCTCTTCCTCATTAAGAGGACAATACAAAGGATTGGTGTGTTACTCACTAATTGCACAAATGCAGTGCAAAGCCATCCATTAAACAGAGGGGGTGTGCAGTTCACTTCTAATCTGTCAGACCTTAGATTATGTAAGTAAGAGACACAATATCAGAGCCCACCTCAAGGTTAGATGAGATGAAACTCATTTGATTTTTAATCTTCTCTCTTGGCCTCCCTCACCATTTTTGTTAAAAGATTATTACATCATGGTCTAATGCTGCATTCATGTGCTCCTCGGAGACTGTAGTGCTTAGGAATTTTTGCAAAAACCTGTAGCTTGTAAAGTGGCATCTGGTTTAATGCAGTAGTGTTCATTTATTCTGTTGCATCCTACATACAAAAGTCTTAAACAAATGTGTATAGTGTAAATAAGATACTAAGAATTTATTTTAGCTATAATAATAAAAAAAAAAATTATGTATTGTATTTTTGTTTTGATTTTTTTCATAAAAATACGAAGAATTACTACAACTGTGACTTTAGTGAAATATGCAAAAAAAAAAAAAAAAAAAAAAAAAAAGTCCAAACAGTGATTTTAATTTTCCTTGAGCTCTGTTTCTCACA
This sequence comes from Periophthalmus magnuspinnatus, assembly GCF_009829125.3. NCBI lineage: Eukaryota > Metazoa > Chordata > Actinopteri > Gobiiformes > Gobiidae > Periophthalmus > Periophthalmus magnuspinnatus. The sequence goes on from NC_047138.1 coordinate 6,941,205, forward strand.
CATATCCAAAATGGAGGTGCTTTTATCCTTGCAACAGATAATTGTTTTCTGAAGTCAATGGCTGCATCCAGTAATACTTACAAATTGTTTTTGTGCCTAAGTGCTCACAGCACTACAGCTGATGGAATAGTTTTACGACATAAATCTTTCTTACCCTACTAGTATAATGTACGGAAATGATGTTTAAGATAATTAGGAGTAATTACAGCCATAAAAGCAGATGGGGATGTGATGGCTTATTAAACTCACAAAGTGAAATTATAATCCTTTTACCCTAAACATAACATCACAAATACAATGACGATAATCTTTTAACTAAACTCAGTGGGTTGTAAAACAGGATGTGAATTATGTTAATAAAGCTAACAAGTGTTTGCATGATCAGCTAATTATGCTCCGTAATAGAGTGTGCCTCACCTGGTATTTGTGGAGCACTGTGCCAGGTGTTTGACTTCTGCTCTTGTCCTGTGGCTCGTGAACCTGGCTTAGATGTGGGGTTTAAATATTAATGTGACTTTTCTTCTGCTCAATTCAGTGTCATTTGTTATGACAGTTCTTACAAAGCTTTGACACATGCAGAATAATTAAAGCAATTGCAATATGTATTCTTTGATGAGCTTGAAGTGCTAAAATAAATATTTAAAGGTTTTACACAAATGGCTCTACTAGAGTCAAGAGAGCTGGGAATCACAGGATTATGATATGTTCATACACCATGTATCAATATGTTGAACAGATAATACAGATAATACGGACAATAGTACTTTTTAAAGAAACTAATACATACATATTACTTCATAGTACTAAAATACTGTTACTGTAATAATTGCCACTATAAATAATTACTAATTTAAGTGTTATTAACAAGTTTCCTTTATCCAAATGTTTGCGCTGCTAAAATTGTGTATTGCAAAAAAAAAAAAAAAACATAAGAGAAAAAAACAAAACAACAACATTCGTATCAATATATTGATGCAAATAAAGTAACAAAATATCTATGTCCAATCCCTGCTAGACAAATATCGTTGCATAGACCATGTGTCATGTAAACTCACATGCAACAATATCAGGTAAAATCACATAGAAGCACAAAGCAATACAGAAATATCAGTTCCATATCTCTTCTAGCATCTTGAAATCCGCACACACCTCCAGGTTTGGCCCCAACATGTCACCTTTTACACCATTTTTCTTGCTAGATTTCTTTGGTGTTACAACTAGAACCTATTCTCTGAACACGTTACGCTAGCACAGATGTGAAGGAGTGAGAAAATTACCTGTTTCGTTATTTGTGTCTTGTGACTGCAATTTCTTTGTACTTGAGATAGTAGTAGAAATAGCAATGGTATCATTGTATCCCTCCTAGCAGTCAGTGTATATAATGCTCCCATCAACTGGCTGGCTACGATGAAATGGTTGCCTGCAGCTATGGAAAGGGCAAAAATATAAATTACAGGATAATGTAGTAATCTTCCAGTACTGTGGATCTTGATTTCTGCAGACTTCCTTAATGTTAGGACCAAACTGAGCCCTTCTGTGTCACCAGGCGATGCTTGTGCTGACACTTTTCAACCTTGGGTCTAAATTGTTGCTATATTCTGTAATCAGACGGATGATGGACGGGGAGAGACAGGACAGCTCAAGGAGAGTTCAGGGCAGCGTCAGTCTGAAGTCTGAACGTCTCAAGTTGTCAAGGCAGTCGAGTCATTTCACAGACAGGTTTGCTTAAATTGTATTAGCGTAAGTTCAGTGTTTTCCAGTCCCAGATTCAACAAACTGTAATGTTAATTTTAGTATAGTACCATGCACATTTTTTATTTATTTGTACATGTCAGTAACCAAGAGTCACATTCTTCTTATATAAAAATAAGGGTTAGCGATATTGAATAAATGAATGTCTCTTTTTAAAATAATAATAATAATTTGTACCCCAATGTCTGTAATTATAAGATACAGAAATACTATCTTTTTAAATCATGTTTTTTGCAGCATTTTGAGAGTTATGGGGTTACTGGTGTTAGTTGATGTTCAAATTATTTTTGATAATTTGATTAGTTGCCCACTTCTGTATGTAAAAAAGCTCTCAAAATGTTACCTTGCTGCCAGTCGTATTTTATTTTTTTTCCAACTGAAACTCATTTAATCAGAGACCTGATTTACAAGTTTAATACTCACAGGTTCCGTAGTGCTTTAGTCTTTCATTCATCATGGATATTGTGCCTAAATAACATTTCTCTCTTGTCTGTTCTCTTCTCAGTCTAAACCCGTACAGTTACGACGAAAGCTGTGTGTCCAGCAGTGTGGACCACCTCCCTCTGGCAGCCCTCCCTCTTCTCGCCATCGTTTCACCTCGGTATCAGGACGCTGTGGCAACCGTGATCGCCAGGGCCAATCAGGTGTACCGCAGCTTCCTCCAATCTGAGGACGGGCAGGGCTTCACTGGTCAGGTGTGTGAGTGCGTCAGTCTAAACTCGAAGACAAGGCCATGTCGGTGAAAACATTAATCGTTTTGGCATCTGAAAGCACAAGCTCATCTATTTGAACTCAAGAATTTCATATGATAATTTGACTATTCAGGTTTTGGCTTAGAATCTAAAACAGGCCCTGGCTCAAAACTGGTATAAGGCATTTTACTGGCAGTAGTCCTTCAGTATATTTGGAAAGAGTTCATTATTTCAGTAAATTTGCACTGAGTATATTTAACTCAATTTGAGATATAAGGTTCTTCAAAATTATTTTTTGAATGTAATATTTAATGAATTTTAATTGTATTTGTGTTTTCATTAGACAGTGGTGTAGTGAGTAAATGTATAATAGTTTTTTCTAAATATTTTATGCAATGAGTTGTTTTTTTTTGTTCAAATCTACCCTGTGTCAAGCTAGAAAAAGGCCATTCTTTGGATTTAGTGTGCTGTTGGCTCTACTGTGAGAAAACCTGACCCTTTCTATACATACAGAACATAGGGTCAAGGCCCACACGAGTCCATTATTCTATTTTACATTTTGTTTTGCAGAGTAGTCAAGGCTTTTAAGTTATTATCTCACAGGCATTCATTGCTTTATTGCCGTAACGGTGTGGGTAGGACCAAAAGTGCAGACTCAGGGCAAGTTGACAGTGTTTATTGTACAGAATAGTGAATATAAGTCTTTAGCAGTTCATTCAAACACACACAGGAACCAGGGAGCGGGAGGCAGACCAGGCGGGCGGAGTGCAGGTCGGGGACGGGAAAGCCAGGACCGGAGTGAAGACAGGAGCGAGACGAGACCGGGACAGGCAGGGCCGGCGTAGTCCAGGGAGCAGGACCCAAGGCAGGAGGCAAGCAGCTGACCAGAGACCAAGACAGGACAGGTAGCAAGACGGAGGGATGACTGTACCGAAGCCGGAGCGCAGAGGCAGGAGCGGGAACGAGCAGGGACAGGAATCTGGAAGGTGACAAAAATCCAGTAAGAGCATGCAGACGGGCAAAAAGATGCAAAACTGAGCTGGAGCATTCACGTTTACACGCGGACGGTCTGGCTCCAAGTGTGGTCTGCCGAGCCCTTATATACTCAGCAGCAGGTGTCGGTGATTGCGCTGATGCGCTCCAGGTGCGTGCAGGAGAAGTCAGGAACTCCGCCCAGCTCCAGGCAGACAGGTAGGGGAGGGAGAGATAGCACAGAAGGACAGGAAAAACAGGCATCATGACATTTATTGAATTAACTTACACAATTTCATTACAAGCCACAAATGATTTTAAAACAGTGTCAACGTAAAAATGTCTTATCTCCTTTGTGGGTATGACTTTCACTATTGTATTACATTATTTATACTTCTACAACTACTCATAATCACACCCTGACTCATCTGTCGTGTTTTTATTATGACTGCACTGTGTAAATGCCACACACAGATATGAAAGCTCATTGTAAACATAAAACACTGTATTTATTATTGTTATGCCTCTGTTGTCTGAGCCAGGCTCCCTGACATTTTGAAATGATATGTTTTCACTTGTAATCACATTCATTCATCTGTGCGTATGTGGATTTCTGACCGTTCTGATTCTATTCTGATGCATTGTGTTGAATTGCGTGTGTGTTTTGCGCAGGTCTGCCTTATGGGAGACTGTGTGGGTGGCGTGCTGTGCTTTGACGCCCTGTGCTTCAGTAACAATCACAGGACTGGCAGCCCCAACAACAGCAGTAGAAATAACAGCACCGAAAGCCTGAAGGTACGGCTCAGCTCTGGTAATGGGATGTGAGAGAGGTTTATGAAGACATCTCTGTACAATTATGATTATGATTACATGCCTGTCATACCTTGTCCTTTCAAGTTAATTAAAGTCCACAAACATAGTGAAAACACAACCTTGGCACCTCTCCCAGAAACTTCAGGATTGTGAGATTTTATGAGTTTTTGACTGTTATATGAAATGTGATTTGGGCTCGTACAACAAACTGATGGCAATGAAGTTATATTTTTTAATTTTTCTCTTTCTATCCACTATACTCTCGCCATTGAACTCCACAGCCTGAAAAATCTAAATATTAAACTGAATGTGAACTTCCTCCTCATTCCCTTGGGCTTTTATCTTTTGGGGTCGTACCACCACATTTCTACCTGTGCACTGATTTACATATCCATTTAAACATAGAATATGAATTGGGTGGTGGTATTATAAAGCGAAGTGAGACACTTGGAGAAGAAATATAAGGTTAAAAGTGAATTAAACTTGTTCAAATTCTTACAAATTGTCCTTCCTCTAGAATTTATGTTCATGGCAAAGCTTATACAGTATAACACCCTCTTACAGGTGCCATAATGTTGAGATAACCAATGTTATTCACTTAGTTGTCATATTAGGTCTGTGTATTTATGTGATATTGGTCAAAATGATCTTACAATAACTTATTTTTTACTTGTTCTCCACACAGGACAGTTCATCAGGGCTCCAGAGAGAGTCGAGTCTTGGGTTGAGTTCCAGTAAGAGATTGAGTAAAAGTAATATTGACATTTCGGTTCCAAACAACGGCCAAGGAGGACCCTCTCTGAGCCGCAAACAGAGCGACTCCTATGATGGAGACTCATCCTCTGCAGGACAGCGGGGCTTCTTCTCCAGGTAAGGCCAAACATACAGAAGTGTGCTCTAGTGTATTGGTATTGCGATATACAATTTCAGTAACTTAAATTATATTACCTATGCTTAAAGAAGACATTTTTCTGGGTTCACATTATTTCACATTTTGTTCATAGTAAACCACAATACTGATACTGATTTAAAACAAATTAATAATTGATACGGATCCACTGACTCCCTGTTCAGAACTGCAAAACTGATTCTGTGCTGCTCATCATAGTGACATTTCACATTTTACATCTTTGAAAAATGATCATGAATTGCATCCTATATGACCCAGAGTCTGTTATTCACAAATAAGCTATGGGTAGGGATAGGGACACAGAGTTACTGAAATATCAATCAAAATACCACTTTGAGTACGGTCCTTTAGTTGATAATACACTAATAATATGTCCCCTTTGAAATCCAAGCTATTATAAGTATACAGTAATATTAGGCTAGTAAATTAGGCTGCTGTCAAATCAGTAGTTTTTTTTGTTGCGCATTGACATTATGTAGATCACCTTCTTGTCAAAGTAAACATTTGGCTTACAGCATAAAGTTATAATAAATGACGAACAAGCACCCAACCACAATAACAAAATTGGTGTGTTTTTTCTGCCATCCATCTCCCTGTCTCTCTCTCTGTGACAGGAACTGATGTGTGTTTCGGGTTCATCCAGAGCCAGATGCTTCGCTGCACCCCTCATTTCACAATATGTCATTCTGCTTGGCTCTGCTTCTTTATCAATATTTGCAGCTTGTCTGTTCCTCCCTTTCCTGTCTGCTCTATAAATAGCCTCTGTGTACCTGTGCCAGGCTGTTAAACTGTGTGCAGGTGAATTAGCTGGCTCAGGTTAGGTTTAATGGATACGACTATTCTGGATGGGGTTTACAACATCGCAATTGAGGCCAGAATAGAAGCAAATGTCTTCACTGGTGACACTTACTGTTCGTGAGGGAGCAGTGTATTTTCCAATGGATCCAGCCTGATTAAGCCTTAGTGTGGCTCTGCTGTGGGTAACCTCTGCTCCTTATAGCTCTCCGCCTTTATTAGCCCTGGTGGAAAATTCCGTCACCAAGAGGCCTTATTAAATCTGCTTTCCAAGACATTATCCCTCATTTCACACCAGCCGCTGCTCGTATTAGCGTACATTGTGTGTAGTGCAAATTCTTCCACACACACCTTGCACTGACGCTGAGTTTCACAGCGTTAGCCTTAGCATCAGTACTAATTCTGATACTACAATCATAATAAACACCTGTTGTTGTTGTTGTTGTTGTTGTTGTTTACCAAATAGAATCTTATTACCGGTACAAAATCACGAAATACTAGTTGCTTAAATTAAATTACTATGTGATCTAGTACTAGTTCTCATATAGATAAAGAGGATTCTAAAACTATTCAGGAAAGGTCCCATTTTTTCCAATTAAAATTACGTTTTGATAGTTTCAGTATGGATTTGTACATAGATGTTGATTTTTTTTGTTTTTTTTTGATAACTCTTATGTCAAATCCACCTACCTTTTGTCTTTTAGCCCATTTACATTTTTATTTAGGGGTGAATGATGTACTGCTTTTTGTGATTTTTAAAGATAGCATCCTGTATTTGAATGTACTGTCATTTTGTCATGTGATATATATATATATATATATATATATATATATATATATATATATATATATATATATATATATATATAGATAAACTGCTATATCTAACAGTTAGAATGTGTTAAAAATCTTGTTTCAGATTGAGCTACCAAGCATACTTGCAACCCTCTTAAATATTAAACGCTAACCTTTTCTCGCTGCATGTGGGTTAGGTAACACAAGACATTTACAGTAGTAGACATGAGGGTAAACAACAGGCCGATGATTACACAACCACAGAATGAGCTCAGAATAAAGGGGTGAACTTGAGAGAGAGCAGCCGCATGAGAAAACAAAAGCAGTATTGATCTTGGCTTTTAAAGGAGACCAGAGAGGGGCGGATAATCCCTCTCCCAGTGTGCGCTTTAATGGTTTCACTGTGGGGAATTTTGTTGTGTATCTCACCAAGTAATCACTGTAGAGGATAGAATCTACAAACATTACGCACCAGAGTAAAACATTTATATTGGTTTCATCAATTTACTTTGGGATTATTTTGAGTCCCATCTCGCTCCTTCATTTCCCTAGTATTTAGAAAAGGTCTTGAGTGGATTTGAAAGCGAAGCATGTCAACGATCTCGTACTTTAGATGGGATGTTTTTCTAAATCACCATAAAATGAGTATACCTTCACTGTAATAGATTTTTCTCCAAATGTCTTTTGCAGTTTGATGAAGGAGGGAGTAGAGGTGCGTGGTGGCAGTAGCACTAGTCTGGTGTTGAATCCAGGATATTTTGACTTCGAGGTGTCCGACTGTTTCCTGTTGGGCTGTCCATTGGGTCTGGTGCTGGCCATGAGGAGGACTGTGCTGCCCAATGTTCAAGGTAAAACATGTGCTACCATAAGTGACAAAACGAGGCCAATTCTGCAACTAGGTTCTTCTCACAAGTTTTCCAGTAAATTTGAAAGAGGGTCCCCACTCCCAGCACACTGTACTAGGATAACCCACTTCTCTTGCGAGGTTACACCAGCGGCACTCTTTGAAGGATGAGATGTTATTTTTTCTCTTCCATAGCAACAGAATGTAGACGGATAGAGCGAGATTATCTAAAATGAACTGACTGTTTTGTAACTAGTTGTTGGTGTTCAACCAGCACAAAATGTAGTGAATAATTAAATATTGTAACAACAAAAAAATAAAACTGATTCACTTGTTACATGAGCATTTGTTTTTCTTGACAGTGAGCCAACTTCGCCCTGCCTGTTCTCAGATCTTCAACCTGTTTTATCCTTCGGACCCCTCTGCCTCCAGACTGGAGCCCCTGCTGCAGCCCGTCTTTCACAGGTTACCCCCATTTGCTGTGTCCCGCTACCAACGCTACCCTCTCGGAGACGGTCGCACAATGCTCCTAGGTAAGAGTAAGCAGTCTCTTCAGATCATTTGCCACTCTCACGTTTGTAGGCTTTAGACTTTATTAGACAGGACAGTACTATTTGAGATGGGCTGATGAGCGGGAGGAGACATTCGGCAGACTTATTACCCTGCCTAGGCGCAGTGAACTAAGCCCTTAAGCTTTTATTTTTACTATGAAGATAACAGAGATTTATCAGTGTACTTTTTCACAGAAGGAGAGATGGAATGCACTACCTTTCCCCAAGCGCCCAAAGTTTAAACTCATTTGTGGTTCCTCCAGCGTCCATGCCCCACCTTTCGCTCTCCATCTGTCTGCTCCTCATGCACAGGATGTGAGATAGTCATTGCCAGATAAGATGTTGTAATCCCTCAGGAGGGCTGGCTGTACAGAGGAGTGTTCTTTAATGAGCCCATGATTTATTTGAAGCATGTGTTAGCCCACTTTTGGGACACGGAGGCACACTCTAAACAGTAGTTATGACGCATCTACTGGTTCCTCTGCCTTTTCTCTACTCCTGCCTCATTATTAGTTGGGTGAGGACTCTACACTTGTTTTTACAGCCTCAGGAATAGGATAGATGAACAAACCAAAAACATCTGTCTATCAAAAGTGTTTATAAATGCTCTAAACTCAGTGATATATGTTTTCTAATACTGATATTTGGGTTTCGGATGCAGTATTTGTTATCACTTAGAAATAAAACAACAGATTTATTATTTGTATTAGGTAGAAAGTGACATAGCACATAGCATTGATTCTTTCATCTTCCCATTGTTTTGTACATTAAACGGCCTTATTTAAACTATGCCCTACTCTTCTCTTGTGAATGAACTTTAATCAGTTCAGTTAATTGCTTCAAGTAAATAAATGGAGCCTTAATGACCACACAACCTCTAATGTCAATGCTAACTATACATTTAGAAACACTGTAGGTATATGTCTAGACACCGACCGTTTGTTTTTCTGTCAGTGTTGTGTACCCAAGTAAGTGAATAATAGAAAAGATTAAATTTGTTAAGATGCAATGCAATGGAGCCATATATACGCCCTTATTATAATTATAATTCTTATGCAATTCACCTATTCCAGTCCAGTTCTAAGCCTTTAGTTTTCATTTAGTAACCCCAATGCTCAGTAAAATGAAAAAAGCCGATAAAGCTAATGGAAATAATTACACAGACAGACTTAAAGAGCCATTCTTGTGTTTAATTGTGGTTAAATATATATTTGATGTAGTCATTTGCTAAATTAAAACCATTGGCAGGTGCTGAGATTCAGAGTCCCACATGACGAAGAAACACTGTCATCCATTTGCCGCCCTGAATAATGATCATTAGTTACTCTAAGCCAGAGGAGGACCAACCAAATGGGACTCGTGTGGCTAAAACTTTGTCATCAGCAGCTGTCAACAGCCGAGCTTATTATAAAGAATGTTGCCAATTTAGAAAGGAGGAAGCCACTTCCTATTGATTTCCAGTTATGACCCATTGGGAAATATGAGTACACGGTACAGTGGAGAACTGTAGCCTTATTTTCCCCATCACACGGGTCATAACAGTGTATTATGAATGGGAAATTTGCTGCCACTGAAATTTTGAGCTTTTCTAAATTGAGCTTTGAATGCCATAATGCAGTCTTTCTACTGTCACAGTAAAACTGCTCTTTACACTAAAATGTTTAAATTCACACAATGATCAGCCTACTGTAATCTTTTTTTGTTTATTTGTCCTTTCCATTGAACTGAATCCTCCTCATTGTATCTTTCTTTCTTTGTGTTGACTGTGCGGTGAATGTCTTATAGCTCAGAAGCTCATTAATGATAACAAATTGATACTGTGTGTATATCAGGTTTGTGCATACACTGCCGGTGGATGTGGTATTAACATGATCCATCCTTGTAATTGTGAAAGATTGTCTTCCAGGAATCTGCACCGATATCAGGACTCTGAGTGAGATGTTATTTTACCATTATATTGCCGCTGTGGTAGATTGTGCAGTTCAATTGATGCGCATTGGCCTGAATATTGAGAAGCTAGTTTTGTAAATCCACTTTGACACCACAAGGTTACACATTATTCATTGCAGTCACATTTTAGATGATATTTTACTTGCTGTAGCCATACTGTGAGGTGTGTTAAAATTCTGATCACTGTCTGGATTGAAATTCATACTCAATGTGCAGCTCAGGAATATGTTAAGTAAGATGTAAGGTTAAATTCCCTATATACATTACAGACAGTGCAACTACTCTTAAGGGGCTATTGGAGCTGTGCTTAGGCCTGCCACAATTCTATGTATACAATATAATTTTTTTTTTAAAAACATGAGTAAATAATGAGTCGTACTGCAAAAAAATAATGAAAAATATCTCTCTGTCCATTTATTGACTTTATAATTCCTTAAGAAGTGGTTCATTAAGTTTGCCACCTCATCACTTCTGCATCTCTAAAGACTAATAGTGGTTAGAGGTTAGATCATGGACCAATTTCCTCAGTAGATTTACTAATTTAGTTTAGGCAATAACCTGCTGATGCTTATTATTGCTCCTTATAAATATTAACAAACAGCAAATATTTGTCTCCACAGTCTACAAACCTCAAAAGAGAGTAATTATAAAGGGTGATGATAATAACTTGGTTGATTTTGAGTATTTAGGTAGGTTTTACACTTTATTTTTCTCTTTCCAGACCCTTATCACTGGAACATCTTCTTGATATATTTATTATTTGACCTGTACCACTTTTAAACTCTTGAAATCAACTTCCATCTATCAACTTTGGGTCACCTGATGGAATTCAACCTTTTTTGCAATGAAACTTAGCTGGAAAACTGGGAGATTACACAGATACCACGACTATTATGTCTCAAATGAAGGAGAACTCTCGAGCAGTGTATCCATAGAGTACATACACATGCACACCGTGTACTGCACACAAATGCTCCTTTTGTTGTCGAGGGAGACAAGGGTGTATTTGCCTCTCAGTCCAACGTGATTGAAATGTCCTCTGTGCAGCGCTGTGCTTTAGTGAAGACTCCTTTAGCCCTGAGTCAATCTGGAGGTATTGTTATAAAATGTATCTGACAAAGCCCTGGGATAACTCACAATTACATAACTGAACTTGAAGAGGAAATACACTGTCATGAATTTAAGATTATCTTTACCTTCCTCACCCTCTTTTCTCTTGGTAGAAGCTCCCATGTGTCCTCTGTCTGAAATGTGTTATATTAAACTGAGCTGGTGCACACTTGTCTTTCATATGGTTGAATTATTGATGGAAAATGTCTCCTCAAGGTTGTCTGTCTTAAAGAATAATAAGTAGATTCACTCCACGGGAAAGTTCCATGTACTATTAGTGCTTCAGTGTAGTTAGTATTAGTATTGATCTGGTTATATTTTACTGTAGTTTCGTCCAGTCCTAGTATAGACATTTTTAGTAATTGAGCTCAGATTGATGATATTTATAAAGTTCAATCATTTCTGAGCCACTGCTTGATGTGCAAATTTCAAAGGTTATTATTACAACCATATTATAATGCAAAGGTTTAGTTTATATCAGCATTTATGTAATAGTCTGTGGTCAATCATTGTATTTGCTGTCTGGTGTCTGTCTGTATATGTTTCGCTCAGAGGAGACTTGCCAAAACCAATACAAGTGGACTCTTATCATGTAAAAGTGGTAGTCACTCACTAGCCTTCAGCTGCCTCTGCTCCCTTTGGTTCCATTGATATTGCCCAAAGCAAGTCAATACACAGCGAGAAGTGATCTTATTAGCCAAAACAGCACTATTGATTTAAAGACTATGCTGGGCCAGTTGTTGTCTGCTCAAAGCTTCTTTTCTCATGTCTCTGTCCTTCATTTTTTCTGTTCCTCTCTTGTTCACAGATGAAAGCATCCAAGGCCATTCAAATGTGTTCTTAAAAAGTGAACAAAGCTTGTCCACGCCGTTGTCAGAGGGTACGACTGAAAAAGACGAGGGAGGAGGACGCAGAGAGAGTGTGACCAGTGTGGGAAGTGAAACCTCTGTCTGTTCTATGAGCCAACTCGGAAACCTAATTTCAAACAGTGAGTGAACATAGGCAATACACAACTGCTCAGGTGGAAGAGTAGGCAAACTTTGCACTTAAATGAGAGTTTAGTTATTAAATATTATAATGCAATGAAATAAAAATCATATTCTTGGGGGAAAAAAAGTACACACGTTTGGGAGTAATATTTGATTTATGTTTTAGTATTGAACTGGTTGGATAGACAAAACATGTAAACCAACAAAAAACAGTAACATATGTTTAAAAAAAAAGGTATTCCTACTTCCTAAGTGTTGCGGCACTCCGGATTAAGCTGACCACAAGCCTTTTCCCTTAATAAATAAATCGGTATTTCATGAACATGGGGTGTTGCGCGAGCAGCTTCAAAGGTGGTGACCACAGCAGAGCCTCTGGCTTTTGTGTGAGTGTCACACACAACTAAAGAAATCTGACACTGGGTACAGTCTGAGTGAGGTGTAACAGTCAGTTATTTTGTCATTGTTTGCAGCAGTCCTCACTCTCTTAACATCATTTGAGCATCTTAAGTTTTTACAGCAATGAGTTTATGCACACTTTACATAACTTCTCGGAGGACTGCACAGACTGTTGCTGTGATGCCACTGCTAACAACAGCAAGAATGCTAACCACACTCACTTCCTAGTTCATAGGTGATAAAAATGCTTTATATAATTAGATGCAGACAGCGTACAGCCATGCTACAATACATCTGTACTGGAGTAAACCAAATTTCATTAAATTACACATTACACACATTAAATTCGTCACAGCCACTTTAAGACCCTAAATCTCAGTTGGGAAAGAAAAGGAACAGTTTTATATTCATGATCTTACTTTACTAAATTTAACTGTAACTAATAATTACAACTCACAATTCTCTGTGTGCAGTTTCTAGTACATGGTGGGGCTCCAAGCGGCTCGACTTTGCTCTGTACTGCCCTGATGTGCTCACTTCCTTCCCCACAGTGGCTCTGCCTCATCTTTTCCATGCCTCCTATTGGGAATCCACTGATGTAGCAGCGTTTGTTCTCCGGCAGGTAAGCAGCTCAAAGAGGAAGACTGGGGGTGTTTTGAATTTCCCTGGGTGGGACTCAGGGACTCACTGTTAACTATAAACAGTTATGAAACACTTAGGCTAAACCTACTCAACTTAAATATGAACTGGAAGGCAAAAAGGTCTACAGTTTTGGGTATTGGGTAAAAAGCTAAAATCAGCATTGTTGTGCCTAACTAGCTGTACAATATTTATTTCTTGCAGTGCGATTTCAAATTATAATGCAAATTCCAAGAGTACAATATAAATCAATCAAAGGCATGTTCTCACCTTTTTCATATTGTGGGTAACACCTATCTGCTGTGCACTGCTTACACAAAAAATGTCACAAAGTAAACCAGATTACTGCTTTATAGAAGATAAAGGGTGAGCAGGTGGCGCTATATGTTAAACAAAAGAAAGGTTAATATAGCCACAATGTTTGCCAAGTGTAAATATTCAGGAGACATAACATTCAACCAGGTGAAGCATCCACATTCAATTTCCTGTTGCAGTATGTTTAGTCTTTTATTGAAAACAAAGTAAAATGACTCAGAATTATGCCAAATGTTGTGTATGATGTATTTTCACGCTGTAATTGGATGCATATCTTTGGGTAGTGAGTCATTTCTTGCAATACTTTCAAATCAGCGCTCATTCAGATTTTCATTTATGCCGGCTCTTGTCACAAAAGCTCTTCATTCCACTTGTGGTTTATGAACTTTATCATGGATTCAATTTAAAAGCTACTGCGAACCTTACAATGTCTACTGCTCTGTACTGCCCTGATGTGCTCACTGCTCACAGTTTTGAAAAGACCAAGGTGGTGATCTGTGTATTTGTTTTTGCAGCTCATGCGTTGTGACTGTGTGAAGGCCCAGGAAGCAGACCATTTAGACTCCGCTCCTTTCTCACCCTCCAGTCCACGGGAAAAGTGGCTCAGAAGGAGGACACCTGTTAAATTGAGGGTATTTTTACATTTTTTTTCAACAACAGTGACACGTTTTTCCAACATGCTTTTCCATGCCTATATGTCATAAGCGTATTGCTATTTTTGCCGTTTCATCGACAGTGTATATGCAGTGGATGCTGAGTACTCCCACGCTTTCTCTTGCAGCATAAACAAACACACAACAATTACTTGACTCTTCTGAGCTAAACCGAATCAAGGCTACATTTCTATCTACAGTGCCAATTCTCCTTTTGTGTTTTTGAGTGCATTAGCAACTGCTTGCTTTCAATGCAGTTATAAATAGAACTGTGTTACTAGAGCACCATGGAAGCCTAGTTCTATTTGAGGTCTGTCTCATTCCTTATAAAGACAAGTGTTTCTGATACATACCATAAATGGCCGTAAGCTAAGGTCTTGGTATTGCATCTATGGACACAGCTTATCTATTTGAGTGATACTGTTCAACAAGGCTCGGGAACTTATCCACACTTGTCAGTCACTAGATGTGATATTTACACTTGTTTTAATCTTTTCGGATATAAATAACATACCATTAACTGTGAATATACTATATTCTGGGCTAGTCTTATAACCAGGATGTCGGCCACATTCAGGATGCGTTTAGCCACATTAGCATATAGAGAGCTTTTCTAATGAAAGCAATACGCAGTTGTATTTCAGTTCCATAAATATTAGAAACATCAATTTTTTTACTCAAGATAATTTTCAGTCATATTTGCAGAATTACATTTTTTCTCTAAACTGTTTTAAAAGATGATGTATTTGTAGTTGCTCTTAGGTGACCAGGGCCGGGTATCATGAAGTGTGTTGTATGTTTCTACAGAACGTCACTGCCAACCACAGGGTGAATGATGTAATTGCCACTGAGGATGGGCCCCAGACGCTGGTGGGCCGCTTCATGTACGGCCCATTGGACATGGTCACTCTAACAGGGGAAAAGGTGACAACCATTATATCGCTCAGCAGGACCCTAACATGTTGCGAAAGGTCAACAATAATGACTTGTTGCTGCCTCTTCCAGGTGGACATCTTCCTCATGACACAGCCACAGTCCGGCCGCTGGGTGCACTTTGACACAGAGGTGACTAATAGCAGTGGCAGAATCACATACACCATCCCCAAGAGCAAAATGCTGAGTCTAGGAGTCTATCCAATTAAAATGGTGGTCAAGTAAGTGGCTATATGGCTTATACTGTTGCAATGTTATGAATTATTAAATCAGGGGCTACAATCAAGAGGATTACTAACATGAGATATTGTTTTCATAAAATGTGTGTTTGTGTGCGGTCTGTATTAGTGTGTGTGCCTTAATAATAATGGCCATAGCTACGAGCTGCAGACCTGGAGCACATTGAGTTCCAGGTTCATAACACCATATCTTTTCTCCTCATTCCCCTAGGGGCGATCAGACGAGTGCAGAGGCCTACCTCACTGTGTTGCCAAGGGGTATGGAATGTGTTGTCTTCAGTATTGATGGCTCATTTGCTGCCAGTGTGTCAATCATGGGCAGTGACCCTAAGGTCCGCCCCGGAGCTGTGGATGTTGTCAGGTAATAGTTAAACATAGTGACTGCTGTATCCTGTTTGTAAAAGTGGTGAATATACCAGTCAGGCTGCATAATGACCACTTGCCTTATATTGATAATTTTCATCTGATATAACCACCTGCCTAATATGCAGTGCAAAAAGAAAAAGAATAAATTGTTGTGCAATGTGCATTAGAAAACCTTTTATCTTAATGTAGCGTAATTTAAAAGCTATTTGAGGCACAGCACCCCATCTGTTGGATCAGCAAGGATGACTTTTGTCTCCTGCTTTGACATTTGCTGCGATCCTTCTAACAAGCACATTAATATAGAGATAATGTCATTTATATTAGTTGCTGCTGGTCATAATGTGGGACTGGTTTATGTGTGAGTTGTCATATGCTTCCTTATAGCCAGGCTAAGCTGTTAAATACTTCCATTTGCATTCAGGCATTGGCAGGATCTGGGTTATCTGATCATCTACATCACAGGCCGCCCTGATATGCAGAAGCAGCGTGTGGTATCGTGGCTCTCGCAGCACAATTTTCCTCATGGGATGATCTTCTTTTCTGAAGGCCTCGTTCACGACCCCCTGCGGCAAAAGACCATCTTTCTCAGAAACCTCATACAGGAGGTACATCAGCTTACACAGCACAAAGCCTTTATCTGATTTTAGTATGAAGCCTTCTTTCACATTACCATAACCACAATGGGGAAATCTATCCAGCAAATCTATTTTTCTGCATAACTTACAGACCAGCAGACTTTAAACAAAACCCTTAAATCACACTAAATCCAAAATAGTAGTACTGGCTTCACAAACACATTCCTTTTTTATTGCTTTTATAAAAACTCTAAAACTGCTGAAACATTTTTTCTTCACAGTGTCACATTAAGATAAACTCTGCTTATGGATCCATGAAAGACATATCCGTTTACAACATGCTTGGCCTCAGTCCCACACAAATTTACATTGTTGGACGACCGTCAAAGAAATACCAAAACCAGTGCCAGGTATACCAAGATCAGAGTTTGTTTGTTTTTTGAAGGTGCTGTCTTTGATAATTTAACATCCTTGTCATGTGTCCAGTTCCTGAGTGAAGGTTATGCTGCGCATCTCTCTACCCTTCAATTTGGGCACCGAGCCAGGCCCAAGAAATCCCCTTCGGTTCGCATGGTTCTGAGGAAAGGCTCTTTTGGACTCTCTGCTAAACCGGACTTTCTGTGTAAGCGGACCCATCTGCGTAGGACCATGTCAGTGCAGCAGCCAGACCCTCCCTGTGCAGCCAACCCCAAACCAGAGAGGGCTCAGAGCCAGCCCGAATCAGACAAGGACCATGGAGGAGCGGGAGGAGCAGGTCCAGGAGGAGCAGGGGGGCAGGGGGCCTGGGGACGGGCTTCTATGCACCGGGGGGACACCACTCCATAAGCACGATAGAAAGGGGCAAATAGCAGAGGCTACACTGCTGCGCAGCTAAGAGGATAAATCCTGGGACAAGGTGAGATAGTGAGCATCAGTGTGGAGTTTACGTAAATATAGGAGATTTTAATTCAGACATTGATTATTTGTTTTAAATATTATAATGTTTCAGAAACATTATAACAATGTTTTTACATTCCTTAAAAAAAATTCAATTTTTTTTTCTTCCTAAGCACTATGCAACAACAGCTGCAGCTTAAAGGCTAATTGAATTGTTTAAGATGAGTGTCCTTTATAGTACAGTAAATAGTGACATGTAAGGTGCTTTTCCCCTCTGGCTGTTAAGTTTAAAGTCAGACATTTAAAACAGTCTGATCAGCCCTGTCTGTTTTAGATTAGCTGTACCTGTACAGAAAATCAGCACTGTGCCTTTTGAACTACTCAAGTAATTATTTGTGAGTGTATCAAAGTGTTTCAGCTGCTTGAAAACATGGCTCTTTTGGGATTTTTAACAATCCTTGACCCTTGAACCTCGTCTATGTAAATAATTGAACAAGTTGAAAGTAGGACAACATACCATTCCCCTTTGAGATATAGAACATAGCTGAAGGCACAAAGACAAATTCACGTTTCTCTTTTTGTCTCCTGGTTTAGCATTACTGCCACAAACAGCTCTCATTATTTCTGTTGTACAAAAATATAAGAATGTATACCACTATATTTACTTAATGATGTACATTTATTGAACTGGATACTTGTGGTTTGAAATGCAACGCTGTCTGAACCTGTGGACCAGCAGTGACAGACATGTTGAGTCACGCATGGCCAAATACAAACAGACACAATGGAGGACGGTGGAAACACTGGGACTGTAGCTTGAAGCTGTCCACATGTGGGCTCTGTGACACCTCTGTATTCGCCTGTCCCCTGCTCTGCCCCTCCCCCTCTCCTCCCTCCTCTTCTGAGCAGTCAGGCAGAACATGGCTCCTGACTCAGTCCAGTATGCTGCTGGTTGAACATGGATCTGCCCGAGGTCATATTTGCTCTATGGAAGGATGATTTACTCTGACTGAGACTCATGCTCCAAAACCAATGACATGTGTGGATTTTATTGTAACTGTATTTGGATGAACAAAAACTGATCAAGTCAAGCAGTTGTTTTATGTTCAGAGAGGATAGTAAGAGAAGTTTACAGGTGTATATATGTGTACACTAAATGTAAAAAGGTGACATTGTTGCCATGTGTGTCAGTATGTGTGTTGTGTGGCTTTTAGAATAGTGTATAATAAAATGTTAAGTGACGATATCAGGATGTTGTGGCATCTATTTCTTAAAGCTGCACTGAATCTTATGGAGTATAAAATTACAAACCTGTTTTGTGCACTTGAATTAAGTGTTTCTGTGGCTCTCTGTCCAGACTTATTTTTCTATGATGAAATATTGTAAATAGGAATATTTTGAGTAATGTCATTATTCTTCTTTATCCCATTTAACCTGGTAGATTATGCCTTATGTATATTTTTGCTGATGTGTTTATGACCAAAGTTTTAAGTTTACAGTTTATTTATGAGTAAGTGTGTTTGAATGTGTTAGCATATGAGAGATGACTGAATGTGGTAAATTGTATTTATTTTTATTTGTTTATTTATTAATGTATTATTGTAAATATCGAACTATAGAAAAACTTACAATAGAAGACCAGTGCTTTATTGCTTGAATGTAAATTATTTTTATGTGGAAGGAAGTCACTTAAGGTTACAGAGGGTTTGTAAACATATGTATCAAGGAGTAAGACATGCACTGCTTTTCTATGCACCTTGTGTGTTCAGTAATTAGATATTTGATTACTGTGAGTATGCTCCCTGTAGTGCTGCCTCTGTAATTGTAAAGCACCAATTAGACTTACATGATAATTGTTTAGTAAATACAATAGTGTTATGGTTAGTGGGCACTAATTACTTGAACAGTCCTCTTCCCATTCATAATTTCAACCTCACACAAAACAGCTGGCTTTGACGAATGTCAGGAATTTGTGTACTGAAGTTACTCAATGGCAAACACTGATCTAATGTTCTACCTGCAATTGTGTTATGCATGGCATTATTTTTCATGTTATGCAGCAACATAAATTATAATATTTGTATCTATTCTAATTATTAACAACATTACTCTTCTAAAGTGGGCATATAGCCCGTTATCTGAAGTAAAGTAAATTGCGGTTAGAAAATATATATTTTTAATTTATTCTGGTTTGCATAAATGCAATGTACAATTAGATAAAGTCAGCAAGATTTACTATACATTTGATTAACTATTGGATGTTGACTTTTCTGCCATTTATTAACTCCTTTATTGAATATTTATATGGTGTTTTTGAATGCTTCCTGTACAAGGCACTGATGTGAGACTAACATCTTTTTTGATTTGTGTTTTGTACAGTTAATCTGTGTGTACATATTGTGTTACTTGAAATGTCTGATGACTGAAAAAATAAACAGACGAGCTGCACTTTCTCCATGTGTGACCTTACTCTGTGACCCATGTAACACTCATCTGTATTCACCGCATACTCATTACTCTAATGCTCATGATTGAGTGGTTTAAGGTTTTAAAACAATGATTTCAATATGTATTATAAAGTGAATGTAATACAGGTAAACAATGGAGTTTACTTGGTTATGATCAATAGTTACCCTGGTACATTTCCCGTACCATAGTTAAAAACAACTAAACACTTTAAATGTGATTATGCCTCATTTCTTCTTCCTGATTTTGTGTGAAATTTACTAAATCAATCTAAAACAGTTTCTTTAGGAGCAGCTTAACACTTTTCCATTTGCTAATCAATGCATTCCCTCATTATTATTCCCGAACACCGACTTGGGTGCCATTTCTCATGTGATCTGGCAGGTGATTTCCAAATGCCAGCATGCCAATGAGGAATGCTTGATTACTTGGTGATTCACATTGAAATCTGCAGAAAAAATGAGTAGTAATCAGGAAAAAACAACAGCTACCACCTGGCCTGCATGCATGATTTGTGGCGATCAGAGGAACCAGTGGCGCAGCGAGGCAGCCTTTCTTTTGTCAGTCTACCCCAAGGCAGTTGTGGCAACAGTAGTGGCATCATTGAAAGAGTAATGTAGTTTTATGTAATGTGTTATAACTATTAGTGGTTTTCTACCTAACACTGGACCAATGGGACCAAATGGAGCATAATTATGATTTATTGGCTTGACATAGATAGACATTTCATCATTAAAAAGAAAAACAACACTCTTGTTTTCTCAAAAGGTACAAAAGGTAATACAATCCTTAAACTTAGATTAAAGCAATTTAGCCAAATCCCAGCCACTTGCAGAAGGTGAACAGGCTGCCCCAGGAACACATCAGAGCAGCTTGGGTCATGACATGTAACAGCAAAGTCTCCACTGTGCAGCCAAACATTTTTCAGTGCAACAATTTACCAAAAATGTCAATATTTAACTTTGCCAAATGCAAGCAATGTGAATTTTGAACAGATGATTTTTATCAGAGCAAGTTGAACTATTGCTCAGCCAACAAAGTGGTTTAAACAAAGCTGATGTTCTATTTAATTAAATTACTTGCATACAAATCCATCATATGAATCAGTAATTATTCTCAGTGTCAGCACACTCATTCAACTTAAGAATACAAAATACACCACCAGGGTTTTTTCTTAAGGCTAGCAAAGCACAGCACAATGCTATTACTATAATAACAGTAATGATACTATAGTATCGTTCAGTATGAACATGTGAATCAAGGAGGCAGTAATGGCAGGATGAGGTTTGTAGCACAGGATGTGACACCAAGCTGCTGCGTGTTCAAGAAAATAATAAGTGACAAATACAAATGAGTAGCTCTGCTCACATGATGGTATCTCTCAGTTCTGGTTGGTGCAAAGTGTAAACCCCAAAGGCTCTGATCTGTCATAGTAAATTCCCTTCAAGATGTCCATACCTCGCCCAAACCCAATCTAGTCTGATTTCAGCAAGGTTGGGCCTGGTTAGTATTTGCATGAAAGACCACTGGGAATATCAGGCACCACAGTGGGCAACAGTGGCTCTGGTGCAAGCTAAAAGTCATTGTGGCCTTAGGTCAGACACTGCACCCAACTTGCATTGCACGATTGTGCTGTGTGTGTACTGCATAGAAGATTGGTGGTGACCTGATGGGCTTGTATAGTAGCTTACCACTATCATGATTTTTGTTGGGTCTAATATATGAATATTTTTTCCTTGGAAAATATCCTTAGGAATCCACAGAAAATCGCAGAAACTGCCCCTGGAAGACATAAAAAATAAGCATGTAGTATATGGAAAATATGTTTCCAGCCGAGCAACATGAAGTGCCTGATAGGCGCTATCTCCCACCAGCAGATGAGCAGCTCTGCTTTACATTTACAGCAGGAACAGCTGAGCATGTTTTGAGACTGGAGCACAGACGGGTAAAAAAGACCGTAGATCGTAGATCATATGCTCGTGTGTTACGTGACTAGTGAAAATAAGATAAAATATGCCTTTATTAGTCCCATAGTGGGGAAATTCCAATATTGCACCGCACAGTTAAAGAACAGAAGGAAAATGGTACATGCAACAAAACAAGATAATAGATAAATAGTTTAAAATAATTTAAAAAATATACTTAAAAATAAACTAAAAATAGACTCTAATACAACATCTTCGTAAAGTGACTTAAGTATTGCACATAGGTATGGACAAATGTGTTTGGAAAATGTGTATTTGCCAACAATTGATTAAGTGTGCATTTATCAAATACAATAAGCATAATTCAGCCTTCACCTGTCTGTCTTCATATTCACAAGCGGCTGTGGATACTCAGTAAGCTGCTCATACAACCTGCCATTACCACATAACCATTTACTCAGTGAAATACATCTACGGTACAAAACTAGATGGTAAATGTTGCACGCAGCAGCATTTCAGTGAACATTATATATGAAACATTTTGATAACACATCGCCACTGTGAGGTTAACACACTTAATATTCAGCCTGCTCTCTTGCCTCGATTGTCCTAAGGCCACAAAATAACATACTTTAATCCATCATCAACATCATCAACATCACCAATACATTTTACACCAAATAATTAAACATGAATAAACCAAAAACTGTCTGTATGTAAGTAATATAAAAATTGGTTCATGTTTTTTTTGCAGAAATATTTCAAACTTCATTCAAAATGTCTGTCTGGATTCTGAGAACCACATAGGTTAATAAGTTATGTTTTACCTCTGAAATGGCTTACTCATCCTCATTTTTCTCTAAAATTCACAAGTGCTGGGGCAGAGCATTGTGCAGACATGGAGACGTCCAGCAGTGACCGTCTCTTCTGCTGCCCATGGCTGCGCCGCAGAGTTCCAATGGCCTACAGAGACGAGCTTTACCATATCCTCAAGATGACTGTGCCAGTGGTAAGAAGCATAGCATTATTTACACTGGACATACAATAGTACAGAGCTCAGACAACACCACCACAGCATACAACCTGCATCATTTATGAAGTAGAAGACCATAAAGTCATGGTACCTTCCTTGGTCAAATAAAAAGGAATTTTGTCATTCTAGTTGATTACTCGAATTCTTGGTTACCTGCCCTCCTTTGTGAATACCATGTTCTGTGGACGTTTGGGAAATAATGTCATGGCTGGCTATGGTCTCGCTTGTGCTGTAAGTAATTACAGGTCACGTTTACATAAACTGTAAGCTATATTGTACATAAATTATATATATATATATATATATATATATATATATATATATATATATATATATATATATATATATATATATATATATATATATATATATATATATATATATATATATATACATACATATATAAATAATATTAATTGATTTATAATATCATGTTTTTAGACCATCAATATAACAACAACTTCAACAGGGTTTGGACTTGCAGTGGCCTGTGATACTCTGGTGTCTCAGGTCTGCCAAATATATTACATATAGCACACAATACAAGTTGAGTGCCTTTCTCATACTAAAGCCCTTGTTTGTCTCTGGGCTAGACTTTTGGGGGTAAGAACCTGTTGCGTGTTGGAGTGATTCTGCAGAGGAGCATCCTCATCCTGCTGCTCTTCTGTCTGCCCTGCTGGGCCCTGCTCATCAACGCACAGGCCGTCCTGCTCTGTCTGGGACAGGACCCCGAAGTTGCCAGGTAGCACACACCCTGACAACAACATTAGTGCAATCGCCATGTGTACTTAATGTACAGTATTTCTGTACATATCTGTGGTTTCAGAATAGCCCAGATGTATATGACAGCCTTTATTCCAGCAGTGCCAGTAAGTGCTGACTGCTGCATGAGCCCAACACCAGGCTTTAGCTGAACTCTGTCTATTTATGTTTTTAGGCCATGTTTCTCCAGCAACTGCAGGTCTCCTATTTACAGAACCAGGTGCACCATTCTTCCCAAAAAATCTTTAATCAACAAATAAGTAAATGACTGGTTGATAACATTTTTACTTAGCTGAAGCTTTGCATGTTTATTTACATATCACCATCTGTCATTTCTCATGTTAATATTAATAACTCTTAATACTTCAACTTGTTTGCAGATTATCATCCTGCCTCAGTTGTTCACTGCTGTTGCTGCAAACATAGTCAACGCAGTGACTAACTATATTCTTGTGTTCTGGCTGGAACTAGGCATCAGGTGCGATAACAATGAAATATACTGTTAGAGAGGTGACCTAATATTTAGACCTCTCTGCCCACAGTGGTTCTGCAGCAGCCAACACCATGTCTCATTTCTATTCCTGTGGGTTCCTCTTTATTTATATTTGGTGGAAGAAACTGCACGCTAAGACGTGGGGAGGTGAGATCTTTGAAGAATTTGCTTCACACCTGACCATACTTTGATTTATTTAACACAAATAATCTTGTTGCTCCCTCTACAGGTTGGTCTATGGAATCACTGCAGGAGTGGGGCTCTTACATGAAACTGGCCATTGCAAGTACAGTGATGAAGTGTGCCGAGTGGTGGGTTTATGAGTTCGGAGGGTTCTTTGCAGGTACCAGACATGCAATAATATGGGCCATTTGTATTATTTGTATTATTTTCATATTCCACCTTTCATTTAGGAATGTTGAGTGAAAACGACCTGGCTGCCCAACATGGAGTCATCATGATAGCATTTATCACATACATGGTAAATTTTATTTTTACTGAACTTAACTGAGTCTGCAACATGAATATAACTTTACACGAGTCTTTCCAGTTTCCTGTGGGAATCCAAGCAGCCACCTGTGCTCGAGTGGGCAATGCACTTGGAGCAGGGAACACTTCTAGAGCCAGAATCACTGTGAAAGTCTCCTATGGACTCGCAGGTCAGGTCTGATTATTTTTCACACTAGCTATCAAGCAACCTGCTACTCATTTCCTCCTCCCCTTTTGCAGTTGGCTTTGCCATAGTCCAAGGTACTGTGCTGGGCTGTATTAAACATGTGATTGGATACATTTTTACCAATGATGAGTAAGTATCAATAAATACGGTTTACATGTTAATATTACATTGTGTACATCATGTTTATTCATCTGTACAAACCCTTCAGAGAAATAGTGAGCCTGATCTCGCACTTGATGAGTGCTTACTGTTTCCTACAGTTGTTTGATGCCATTGTGGTAAGTTTGTTTAGATGCACTTCTTACATTGTGTGATGATCTGGTGATCTCTTTATTGATTATTTGCTGTCCACAGTGTGTGTCAAGTGGCATCTTTGTTGGTACAGGAAGACAGAAAGTCGCAGCTGTGGCAAATATCATTGGATACTATGGCATTGGACTCTCAGTGGGACTAGTACTCACGTTTGTAGCAAAACTACAAACATTAGGTAACGTATATTTGTCTCATTTACTTGTTATGAAAGACTCTCATTGAAGAACTGTCGCTGAATTTCAGACTCTAGAATGTGATAATTGTCCCATCAGGAGTGGGCTAAAATAGTGATATATGGTGATATTGAATAACAGAATTGATATATCGTCATGGGTAATTCTTGGTATATTTTATGAAATAGAGTTTTTGACAGCACTAATTTTGTTGCTTGTTTAGAGAAAGGAAACTAATGCAATACATTTAACATACACTGGAGTGTATTTCATATTAATATTTGAGCAGGAAGAGAATTAACAAAGAAATACTGTTTTTAAAATGCATTTGTGATGTATCACATAATATCATGTGCAATATATTAATTTTCTAAATGTATTGCAAAGTTGTGATATTATCATATTATGAGCCATCATGAGGGACACTAATTCCAAGTCCTAGACCCAGTACCTGACCTTCTCCATGTCTGCACAATGCTCTGCTATCTTTTGCAAAAACATTCCCTCCAGAACATCATCTGAAACCCAGCAATATGTTCTTTCTGGGTAATCCAGCTTTCTGCCACAGCCTTGTATGTGTTGATTCACTTAACTAAATGGGTGTTATCTTGGGAGGATAAAGTTGTATAAATGAATGCAAATATATGGTGGATCATAGATCATTTTGTCACAGGGCAGCTATGGTAACAGAAACATCTTGCAAGCTCCATTTTTATTTAGTAGATAAAATAACTTCTTCAGTAACATTGGCAGAAAAGTATCAGTGTAGTATCTTTTTCTACATAGGGTTTTGGCTGGGACTGTTAATTTGTGTATGTTTGCAATCCACCTTCTTTGTCATCGTCATCATCTTTAAGCTGAACTGGAAGACAATGACAGATGAGGTAAACTTTTGTCTAAAATATTAACCTAATTAAGTTATGACTTTAGCCTTTGCCACATTGGGCTTTACAGTTGCAATTGTTCTGGTCATGTTACAGGCTGTGAAACGGGCACGCAAAACAACTAACCTGGCATCAGTAAATGAAAAAATTCTATTAGAAACTACGGGTAATGACACTTCTGTTCACACATCTGAAACTGGAAATGTAAGTAGCATATTGTAAGTAGCATGTTTTATATTATTAGTTTATTTTGAAGTCTTAAAGGACATGAATATGTCATACCTTTCTTACTAATAATAATAGTTTGAAAATCAAGCTCAGATATCTCAAATGCGTGTTCAAGTAATGTTATCATGTGGTTTTGTGTTGCAGTAATAATTTTTATTATTTTCTCTCCCAGACAGTGGACGGCTATAAAGCAACATACCTAGGAGGTGACGAGGCAGTGAAGCCAAATGAGCATCAGGGAGGAGGTGTTCTGTCCCCCTGTCAGCTGCTGCTCAGACGTGGCCTCGTGGTACTGGGGGCTGTGGCAATTCTGGCTATAGGCGTGTCCGTGCGCTTCCTGGTACCTCTCCCTGAATCACAGTCCTCACTGATTAACTCCACTTTGAACTGGGTCAACACAACTGACCCCTCCACTATGTTGTTCCCAATTCAACAATGAACTAGGCCTATATGCTGTGATTTTGAATATGATTGAATTAAATGTCAAATGCTTTCACTTTCCCATGTGCTGCAAAAAGAAACATGAGCATTCCTCCTCTCAATACAATATTACAAAGATCTTCATTTGATATGTTAATGCACCGCAATAATATCCATAATTATATAATTATGTATTTGTCAAGTATTTGCATATTATGATAAATTCCATCCATCCATCCATCCATTTTCTTCCGCTTATCCGGGGCCGGGTCGCGGGGGGAGCAGTCTAAGCAGGGACTCCCAGACTTCCCTCACCCTGGACACGTCCTCCAGCTCCTCCGGTGGGACCCCAAGGCGTTCCCAGGCCAGCCGAGAGACATAGACCCTCCAGCGTGTCCTGGGTCTTCCCCGGGGCCTCCTCCCGGTGGGACATGCCCAGAACACCTCCATAGAGAGGCGTCCAGGAGGCATCCTGAGCAGATGCCCGAGCCACCTCAACTGGTTCCTCTCGACGTGTAGGAGCAGTGGCTCTACTCCGAGCTCCTCCCATGTGACCGAGCTCCTCACCCTATCCTATCCTAAGGGTGTGCCCGGCCACTCTGCGGAGGAAACCCATTTCAGCCGCTTGTATCCGCGACCTTGTCCTTTTGGTCATTACCCAGAGCTCATGACCATAGGTGAGGGTAGGAACGTAGACTGACCGGTAAATCGAGAGCTTTGCCTTTGGGCTCAGCTCCTTCTTTACCACAACGGACCGATACAGCGACCGCATCACTGCAGACGCTGCACCGATCTGCCTGTCAATCTCACGCTCCATCCTTCGCTCACTCGTGATAAATTACTCCATATGATAAATTACTTAATTTTTTTTATATTTTTTTTATGTGTACTTAGTTTTTTTTCTAATCTGGGATTTTTATGTTAATAAATAATAGAATAATGTTGAAAACATTAAAAAGTATAATGTGCTTTGTTGACCTATTTGTATGATGTTTGTTTTTTATCTTATTTTTAATGTTGTACAGCACTTTGATCAGCTTTGGTCGTTGGAAGGTGCTTTAGAAATAAAGTTTGATTGATTGGAA
Organism: Periophthalmus magnuspinnatus; assembly: GCF_009829125.3. Lineage (NCBI taxonomy): Eukaryota > Metazoa > Chordata > Actinopteri > Gobiiformes > Gobiidae > Periophthalmus > Periophthalmus magnuspinnatus. Next base: position 6,968,827 of record NC_047138.1, read on the forward strand.
ACTGTCTGTGTGACTTGAGTGTGAGGATAAGTTTTCTAGACTGTTCTATTTTTCTTTCGAAGAAAAAACTGACATCAAAACATGGACCCAAAAAGCCTGCTCTGATTGTACTGTTCTCTCACACTATTTGTTGTTTTGGCTGCTTTCCAAAGCAGCTGTGACTACATCATATTACCACAACTATCCCATCAGTCTTCAACAAGTGCTTAAACCGACATTAGAAAACAGACTTTCCTGCAGACCATTGGTGGCATCTTTTTCAGCAAACATGGAGCAGTCTTTGTGCCATAGGATTGCAGTGACCTATAGAGAGGAGCTGTCCCATATCATTACAATGTCGGGGCCACTGGTAAGGATGCTGCCTGTAGCAAAAACATTTTCAGTGAGCTGAACTGAACTTATTAATGACATATTATTGTAGCTGTTCTCACGAATCTTCAACTATCTTCTGCCGTTTGTGGTGACCATGTTCTGTGGGCATCTGGGAAATGAGGTAATGGCTGGATATGGCCTGGCTTCTGCGGTAAGTACATATAGTAATGTATTGTACTTTGCCTATAAAAAAAAAAGTCTGATCTCTTAAATATTGCTATTATAAAAACTAATTGTCCTGTATTTCATATAACAATTACATTTAAAGTGCTACTAATATTTAGATTGTTTTCTTTTTTCTTCTAGACAATCAATGTTACTACAGCAGCAACAGGATTTGGTCTAGCAATGGCCTGTGATACACTGGTGTCTCAGGTTTGGAAATATATTACAGTACAACATACATGATTGATTGTTTCCTGATATATTTGTGATTCCCAAGACTTTTGGGGGTAAGAACCTGTTGCATGTTGGAGTGATCCTGCAGAGGGGCGTCCTCATCCTGCTGCTCTTCTGTCTGCCCTGCTGGGCCCTGCTCATCAACGCACAGGCCATCCTGCTCTGTCTGGGACAGGACCCCAAGGTTGCCAGGTAACAAGACCTCTTAGAAGAAACAACTGCATCTTGGTCACTAAATATTCCACATAAAATACAATACAACGCAGTGTAATGGGAAACCTCTGTGATAGTGGGTGTCAGAAAAATCATAAGTGCTGTTTCTTGTTGCAGAATAGCACAGCTGTATATAACACACTACCTTCCAGCTGTACCTGTAAGTATTGTATCCAAATTGATTTATTTAAAAAAATAAAAAATAAATAAATACTGAATAGATATGCAATAGAAAATGCATGTGGATCTTTGCTCATCAGGCAATGTTTCTTCATCACCTTCAAGTGTCCTACCTGCAGAACCAGGTGCAGAATCTCAGAACAAGTAATTTGTAATGGGTTCCTCTATTAAAGTCTGATAAACTGAAGTTTAATTTGAAAAAAAAAAAATACTTGTAAGTTCTAGTAGTTAGTGTATGTGTTGTATGCAGGGTATAACACTGCCTCAAGTATATAGTGGGCTGATGGCAAATATCGCCAATGTTGGAACTAACTATATTCTTCTGTACTGGCTGAATCTGGGGGTGAGGTGAGAATTCAGGAAAGTTAAGATAGCCCTTATTCACTTATTGCTGTTAAATATACTTGTCACCATGTGTCTGCAGTGGGTCTGCGGTGTCCAACACTCTGTCTCAGATTTACATATGCGTTTTCCTATTTGCATATATTCGATGGAAAAAGCTCTATGCAGCAACATGGGATGGTAAGTGTCAGTTATGATCAGAAATCTCTTTGATAAGGTTTTCCCTTACTGTCTGGCTCCCCCTACAGGCTGGTCTGTGGAATCACTGCATGAGTGGGGCTCCTACATGAAACTAGCCATTCCCACCACAATGATGAAATGTTTTGAGTGGTGGGTTTATGAAATAGGAGGATTCCTTGCAGGTACTTCCCAATTCATGCATTTTTAGTAAATAAATAAAATAAATGCTCACAATGGAATGTTCAGGAATGTTGAGTGAGGATGAACTGGCTGCTCAACATGCAGTTATGATGGTGGCATTAATAACATACATGGTATGGCATTATTTAATTAAAATGATTTCTGATTAACAATTAATAGTAATATTTCTCAAATAAAATTTTCCAGTTCCCTCTGGGTGTTCAAGCTGCAGCCTGTGCTCGAGTGGGAAACGCTCTCGGAGCAGGAGACACTTCTAGAGCGATTCTTGCTTGTAAAATCTCTCTCACACTTGCAGGTTGGTCTGAGGATTTTAGACATTTTGGTGATTGCTTAATATACTTATTTTATTTTCATTACAGCAAGCATTGCCTTGATTGAGGGTGTTGCACTTGGTTCTGCTAAAAATGTAATTGGCTACATCTTTACCTCCGACAAGTAAGTTAAATTGATCACATTTTGGAGATATAGTTTTAGTTGAATACAGAACCAGAGGGTCAGATTTGCCAATAGAATTATGCTTTCTGTTAACTCGGCTGTCTGTGTGTCTTTTAGAGACTCTTCCTCCAATGTATTAAATTCAACATCTTTACTTGTATATTTCAGTATCTTTTGTGTCTTTCAGAAAGATTATAGATTTGGTAGCTCATTTGATGACTGTGTACTGTTTTCTACAGTTCTTTGATGGTCTGGTGGTAAGTGCTTAAACTGTCCCTTGGCCTGTATATAATGAACAGAAAACTGAAAACTACTGTTTTGCAGTGTGTCTGCACAGGCATCTTTGTGGGCACCGGGAAACAGATGATCCCAGCTGTGGCTAACCTCATTGGATACTATGGCATTGGACTCTCCCTCAGTGTGACATTTATATTTGTGGCAAAAATGAGGATCTTTGGTGAATAAAGCATTCAATCTAAGCATTACACACAAGATAGACGTGGTGACAAACCTTGTTTACCCTTCACAGGTTTTTGGTTGGGCTTGCTAATTTGCGTGATTGTACAGTCCACCTTCTTTATTGTTGTCATTTTCAAATTGAACTGGAAGAGAATGACAGAAGAGGTAAATTAAGAAGTCTTGGTATGACTGTGATGGGGATTACATGTTTTGTGTATAAAATGTTTGTTATTTGTAGGCTTTAAAACGAGCCCATAAGAACAATGACGTACACCTAACACAAACTGTGGGTTTGTTACACAGATATAATGTAATGTGATATTTGATGTAATATCTACACATTAGTATCTTGTGTATTTCTATTACAGCTGCCTGATGCCCACACACCTGATTGTGCTGATAGACACAGAGCAGGGTCAGCTGGTCAACTGTCCTCATCTCAGCTCATCGTCAGAAGAGGAATCACTGTGTTATCTGCTGCTGGACTTTTTGCTCTGGGAATAACCATCCATTTGATTGTGCCTTTGCCAGAAGCATATACCATTTCTTTATATTGGCCCAATAGTACACATTATTCTGGTAATTTTTCAACTCTAGTAGTTCAAAACAACACAAGATAATTTCAATATTACATTTAATCTGACTTGCAGCATAATTTTTGATTGTATAACAGTGTTACATTTAGCATGTTTCCTACAGTCAAAACCTTGAATCAAAACCTTGATGACAGACCAATAATCCTGTTCTCTGATGCAAACAGATGCATAACTACTAGCATTAATGCCTTAATTACTCCTACAATCGACACGATAACTAGAGTAAATCACTTTATCAAATTTTGGACTAATACATTTATAGTGATTCCCACAGCCAGGATGAAGAGCATTGCTGCCAGGGCCAGGCCTCTGCGCAGTATCAGAGCTGTAAATGAAAGCTCCTCTGATCCACAGCTGCCTGCTGCTGAAGGCCCAGTGTGGACCAGCTCCAGGGAGTCTGACTCTTCAACTGTTGCGTCATAACACTGCATAACTGGAAAATATGTTATAAATATAATAAAGTCAATAAAAGAGGTTCCCATCTCTTTTCCTGTCAGGGCCAGAGACAGACTGATGCACCTAACGTAGCACTGTACTTTTGTTGTAGAATATTGTTATTAATGTGGTCCAACAGTTCACAGTACAATAATTGTTTATTTCACATAAGGTTCATCCTGACTGCCCTTCTAATTAAGCATTGTTATCTGGCTCATGACCCAATATGGCTGGACAACATAAATAAAATTGAAAGAAAACAAAGTATACCTTCAGAAGTTTCATTGACTCCAGCTCGAATTTTGGCCTTCAAGACAACACTCAAATATAAAACATACTTTAAAAAAAATGAATTATATAACAACGTATGATTAATACCTCGGCTGTTACCTTATCCCAGTTCATTCGAACCATGTAGATGACCAAGAATGAACATTGTAGGAACATACAGACAAACAAACCTGTCCAAAGACCTGCAAAACACATTATGTTTAAATCTTTTACTTGAGCACACAAAATATCCCGGTTCTAAACAACAGCATCCAGACATCGGCATGAATCGCTCTAACCACAACATGCACCAAAAAGGCAAAACAACCTAGAACATAAAAACAAGTCCATGATAAATACCTTTTATTCCTAGTTTGGCTGTGAACATCAGGGGCACTCCAATGGGAAACCCAATGGCATAATATCCCAACATGTAGCACACAGCCCCAATTTTTTGTTTACCTGCTCCTCTGATGATGCCGCCACAAGCAGCCTATTCATGCAAGCAGTAAAACAGATCACATACACTGGTAAGTTTTTACGTTACTCTTAACAGACCCAAGTACTTACTGAAGTTGCATCTAGGAGAATAAATGGGGCATAAAAGGATATAATATCAGAAACTCTTTTCCTAATTTGTCTGCAAGAAAAGAAAGATGAGAAAAATGTGCATCATATGGACAGATTAAATAATCTGTCCATGTGTCACACTGTAATAATTCAGTTCAAAATTGCCTCACCCAGACAATAAATGGTCACATTTTTCTATAGCTCTTTTCCACCTTCAAGGCACTCAAAGCACTTTACAACAAGGAACCACTCACCCATTCACACACACGTGTATGCAGACACTGAGGGCGAGGTGGGTTAAGTGTCTTGCTCAAGGACACAACAACAGCATTCATCCGTGTGAGTTAGAATCGCACCGCCAACCTACGGATCAGTGGATCTGACTGCTCAACCAATGATGTTTATGTCAAGAGCTTTTAGAGAGAGATATTTGGACTTTTTTCTCTATAGGTTTGTGGCAAAAAGGATATGGGGGGAGCTTATAATAAATTTGAAGTACCGTACATGATTTGGGGAAAATAATCAAAAGCTGTTCTGGCATTGGCCATGAAAAAACCCATATTGGTCGAGATCTACACTACACACTTATAAGCTGTATGTCTTCTAAGAAATGTAAATATCTAATATACTCACTCATCATAAGTAAAAACAAAAGAGATGTGATCTTTGAGGCATCCTACAAGTATTGCCAAGCAGACAGACACTGATACTGTGAAAAAAAAATATGCCACCCTTCTCATTAAATTACAAGAGTTAAATTAAGTGTAGTTGCTAAATTTAACATTTATGAAGTATTCAGTGATGTTCACCAATGCATTTACTTAATCCTTACCAGCGCAGAACAGTGTCACTTTCGTGCACAACTTTGCTTGGTCTGTATTTCCCGCTCCTAATGCATTTCCAACTCTTATGCTCCCGGCCAAACTAAATCCCATGGGAAACTAGAAATCATATGGAAATTTAAATCTGCTAAATTGGAAATACTTTAAAAATTGTATTTGTACAGTTACCATGTATGCAATATTAGACAGCTGATAGACAACTGATTGAGCTCCTAATTCCACTTCACTTATTAGACCTGAATAATAGAGTTTGGTTTAATCTAATATTGTTCAATGCTATATCATGATTAAAATATAAACTGGAAAGAAACCTGCTAAAAAGCCTCCAATTTCATATGTCCACCATTCAACACACAGCATGACCATACTGGGGATGGCCAAGCGAAGGTATGGACCCCAATCCTTTAAACAATCTCTGGACCAGCCTGTGTATAGAAAACATTCAAATTAAGGCTGCACAATACTAAATATAACTAAGCATGCATTATTTTATTGGAATGAGCCCACCTCCCCATGTAGCCTTATGAAGACCTTTGCAGATAATATAGATCCATAAAATTCCAACCATAGCAAAGTTGGACAGACAACCGGCTACTGCTGAGCCTCTGTAATAACAAGGCAATAGAAAGAAGGTAAGTGTGATCAGTGCTACAGCCACGTGGTTCATTTCATACTCACGTCAATCCCAAGTTCAGAACAAAGATGACGATATAATTGATGAGAGCATTAAAGATATTGGCCACAAGACCAGTGATAACTTGAGGCCATATGATTCCCTAAAATTATTTTAAACTGGATTAAAAGTAGATTTTATTTCATGATATTTCAAATAGTTGTATGCACCTTTTCCATTTAAACACTAAAAACTACATCAAACATCAGCCAATTCCCACCAATAAAATCTTGTTTCCCCTCAATAAATGATGTAATATTCAAGAAAAATAGAATTAGGCCTACCTGATTTTGTAGATATCTTATTTGAAGGGCAAACATAAATGCTGCCTGAAAGGACACACACGCACCTTGAATCCATCCTTTATGTGTAAAAAAATAAAATAGCAAAACACTTACGGGAAGGGCTGGCATGAAGATCTTCACATACATTTGAGCCAACCTGAGGACCAAGGACAGAATCAAAGCAATAGGCCTAGCTGTGCAAACTAAAATACAAAACAGGAAAAAAAAATCTTACCTGGCTATCTCGGGTTCCTGCCTCACTCCCAGCAGGATGGGCTCAGTGTTTATCAGAATAGCCCAGCAGGGAAAACACGCCAGTAAAAGAATGAGTATGGCCTGTTGAAGAATTACCCCAATTCTGAAATGATTTCCCCCTCCAAATGTCTAAAAGCAGACACACCATGTAAACCACTACCACTGTTTCTTTCAATGAGTAACAAGATCAGATGATACAAACCTGTGAAATCAGAGTATCACATGCTGAAGCCAAACCAATTCCTATTGATATACCTGTAACATTAATAACCTGTGGGGAAGAATACAGTTTCATAATGTTGCAACTATTATCTTAATGACAAAACCAGGATACTGTACTTACTGATATGGCCAGAGACACAGCCGCCAGCTCTACTCTGCCCAGGTGACCACAGAAAATAGTACTGACAAAATTCACTAGCAACAACATCATTTGGGATAGAAACTACAAATGAATAAAATAATAAAAGCAAACATTGAACTATTTTAATTAAATCAGTGTCTTATCTCTTATCTTGGCACAGGCAACAGACTTACCATAGGTACAGACATTTTAACCAGTTCGACTGTTTCGGTCTTAAACCCAATAGGAAAAATAGAGCGAATACGACGTATTAAGCAACAGTCCCTCAAAGAAGTGCATGATAAGATTTGCGCCATGTTTGCTGTGATTTTGAGGTTTTAATACGGCGCAAAAGTTGTTTTAACTGAGTCTGAAGTGCGCGCGAGCCAAGTGTGCGTCAGGAGATGCCGTAAACGTGAGAAACTGCTGCGAGCCACGTGGGACCGCGAGGACTTTGTCAGGGCACGCGGACAGTAAGTGAAGGTGGAAAGAACATAATTAAAAAAAAATAAATAAAATTAAAATAAACTACACGTGAGATTATTATTGTTGTGTAGACCCGTTTTCAGGTTGTTTGCTCAAGGTGTAATTTACAAAGCCCCTAGCCGTACTTTTGTTGTATTTTCAGCAGGTGGCAGCATTTTTTAGCTTGCAGTAGCATGTTCCTTTAGCCCCGTGATAAAGTATAATAAATAATAGTTTTCAATATTATTTTACAACTATATTTTTTACAACTACGTTTTAATTAAGGCTGCTAAACCTGGCAGCACTTGTGTGTGAGAGAGAAGAAGACAGATTGACGTGGTTTTAACGGTGTAAGGAGCAGTCTGATTGGTCAAACAGACATCCGCGCTTCAAACCCCGCCCATGCAGCCAGGTGCTCGTGATCAGAAACACCTGGCTGTGATCAGGGCTGTCTTTCTTGATATCAGCAACTACTGAGAATTGCAGAGGCCACTGAAGTCAGCACAAAGTTAGATTTAGGCGTTTTAAACCAGGAAACTAAATGCACCTACAGTTTAGTTCCACTTTAAGTCTCTGTTTTTCCAGCAGGTGGCAGCAGTGTTGAGGTGTTTGCAGTTGTTGCTAATTATAACCTAAAGATTCACAAAATTACAGGAGGCTCATTAATCTGAGACTGTGAAAGCTGCAGCCTGACATCAGACCTTACAATCTTACTATAGTCTATCCATGGTTGAGGAAGTTAGGACCTTTGCTGTAGTGATTAAACATATAAAACAACATATTACTGGTTATATTTTGAATGGGAAAAGGTTCTCAAAATGTTGGATATAACAGAAAGTTGAAAGTAGAAAGACTACATTGTCCTAAATACAGGTGAGTTAGAATATAATTAAATTGCCCAAATGTTGATGTCTGTTCCATTAGGAGGCAGTAGTGATATTCCGTTTAGGATTTATATAGACATTAAGAAATATAATAAGTGATATTGTTTATGAGTATGCTATTCAAAGCCATGTTTTATTGACCATCATTAGCCTTTTACCATAGTTTCTTTTAGCACCAACAACTCCAAGTGACCCAGAATACCTGTACATAGACTTTGACTCAGCAGGCTGTGCCGATTTAAAGCTCCTGGCCAACTTCATGTTTAGGTAAATTATCGGTTTAGGGAGAAACAGTACTTGGGTTGCAGCACACCTCTTATTACACCTGGAAATGCTAGGGGTGCTCTTGAAATGGTGAAACTGCCTGAGTGATTGTGGTCATATGCTTCAAGTGGAACACCTGAATAAATGGCACGTGCAGTGTTGCCTGTCAAGCAAAAAAGCAATTTCAGACACTTCCTTCCCTAAATACTAATTTCGATCAGTCTCCAGGAAATGAAATCAAATCAATGTAATGCCCCCAAGAAACATGGGAACCAAACATGTAAAGGTGTTCATAAAGGTGACAGATGCAATATTTGTTTTACTTTTATGTGAAGCACTTTGGGCAGCTGAAGTTGTTTTTAAATGCAATTAAATAATTCAAGACACTTGAATTGAATTAAACTAGAAAGAGTTGCTCCTGTCATTTATGCTTACTTATTTACAGAAATTATTATAAACTATGAATGTTTTTGCAGTACACTACATGCCCACTTATGTGCCAGAGTGAAGCCAGAACAGCATTGGATAGATGGCGGTGGTAAAATGTGCATGAAAGGTCTTTTGTCTAAGCCCAGGATCTTTGTCTTTTAAAGATGGCTTCTGTCTGTGGCTTAATTGGCTGCTCAAATTGCTAACCGAAACCATTTCCACACTAAAGTCTCTATGCACCAGGAAGGAATGATTTTATCACACAGGCTGCATATTGTCCTCATGTGTAACTGATACAGGAAAGATAAACGGAAATGTTTTGGCTAAGATATACCTGGATTCTCCAAAGAAGACATTCAATTTACCCAAAAAGTCACTCATTAAGCCATTGAACTAGCTTACTCTGCAGAATTGCTGCTGTTTGACTCAGTAAGCAGAAAAGGTAATTTACAAACAGCCAGTGCAATCTACTTCATAGGCAAGGTTCCAGGTTTCTGAACTCCTGGTCATGAATATACAGTATGTATTCATGCTTGGTTGTAAAAGGTATGGCGTGTGTTTCAATTGGATAATGAGTGGGTGGATAAAAGGCAGTAAGGAAAGAGAAAGGCACTGTAATTACATAAGCCTTTTCCACAAGCAGGGAGCAAGATCATAGTTATTTCAATCGCTCTTTGCAACAAACTGCTTGTTTAAACTGTCTTACATTTTAATTGTCCAAGAAAGCTGAGTCAGTATTTGGATTAGTTTTCCAACCATCAGATGTAATGGTTTCTAACGATTTTTGTGCAAAATTCAAACCTGCATATTGCATATCTTTAAATTGTTCTGAACTGTAAAAGATTACCTTATTTGAGCCTATAATGGGAGTGACGCAAGAGCACACCACCAGACCAGATACCTTGACCATTGGCTTATGCAATGTCTGAGCCAGGTGGACAATGCCATATTGCTACATACATTAGGTGTGGCCTTTGACTGCCAGATTGTTGTGGCTTTCAACACTGTATTTTGAAGATTATGACTTATTACGTATGTATGTACAACACCCCGACTAATCGAACAGAGTTGTGAGGAAATGTTTGACTGGAATTATCAAAGTCTGACAACATTGCAATTTTTAGTCAGATATCCCACATTATTACAACATTACCATTATATTCACACACACTCTCACCATATCTTGTATGACGATCAAATGACTTGTGAAAAAGATTGAGATAAGAAATAACAAAAAATATGTATTCCACTTTTTAATCAAAAGCAAAATAATACAGATATAAAACAGTCCTTTAGTTTAGTACAGTAAACTGTAAACATGACTGATTTATGTTTGTAGTAAGGCACATGTTGTTTTTGTATCAGTTTTAGGTTCAGGTGATGCTGACAGAGAAAAAAATGTGGTCAATATATTATTCTTGGTAAATTAAATTCATAAGTATGTGGTGAAATAAAAATGTGAGGAATTAATGCGTGTAAGCTACAGTTGTTTAAAAATACACTGCTGCAGCCAGATCCTTGAATGGTGTCTGCCACCTGCTGCCTCCAAGGAGATGCTATTGCTTTGTCTGCAATGTTTCACAACATAGCATATATTTAAACGAAAAAAAGGAATTTAATAAAGGCGAGATAGATAAATGTAATGTCATATGGTGGAGCATTCTCGGTCGGGCAATTATATCCCCTTACAGACAAGCAGGTGACACCGCCACCATTAAATTCACTGTCTTTTAGAGTGGGCAACAAAGTAATTAATTGTGCATGTTAACAATATAAGACTTTACAGTATAGTATGTACTTTGATTACAGCCACGTGTTGCAAAGAATTTACAGCTATACATTTCAATGTATTCATATTCATTTATCTTCTTATAACACTCTATTTTAGAAGTATTTGCTGCACAGTGTAGTCATTTAAAAGCCGCAGACACTCACTCCATTGCTTTTCATACCTCCGCACTTTCTTAGCAGACAGTGACAATAAGAACAAAGACCAGCGAGCAGCAGCCTGCGCACGCAGGACAGTGCACATGTGTCTCTGTACTGTCCATGAGCAAAGGCCACTGTGTGACTGCTGTGGCTGAAGAAGCTGGACTCAAGTCTCCATCAGAACAGACTCACACTCCAGTGACATTGGCCCAGGAGGGAAAAGTATTCAGATTAAACATAGCCTTGCCCCAACTGTTAATGGCCAATGTTATACAAAGGATACCAATTACATTCATTACAATACCAGTCTTGGCCTAAAGGGAAAACATACAATGTTAGGTCATGTTTTGTCTGGCTCCAATGTAACAGCTGTAGAAGTAAATAATCATTTAATATAAATCCACAAACAGAAACTCACCATGTCAGCTACTTTGAGGTATCCATACGAAAAAACAATGGCATTTGGTGGCGTGGCCACAGGCAACATGAAAGCAAATGACGCACTGAGAGTACATGGCACCATGACATACAGTGGATTCATCCCAATGGACTGAGACTGAAACAATGACAAAGTTTGAGCAGTCAAAGACAGGGATGAACACAGCTTTATGACAGAATCCTGTAGTGGTCCATCTGACCACTGTAATCACTGAGTCATAACTCAACCATGTGTTCTTCAGTGTGAAGCAAAACTCTCATTAGGTGTGTGTAATTAAGATGTAAAATCTGCAGACTCCAGGCTGAGTCATGACATCTAAAATAGGAAAACCCTGCATGTGAAAATCTTACAAGACAGAACAGATCTGAGAAAATGTTGGAAATGTGCCACACCAGGATTTTACAAGTGCAAAGTGCGGTTTCAAAAATAAAGAAAATTGAAAGAAAACTTGTCCAGTAGCAATGCCTGGGTCTTTCTGTACACTGGTTTGGCATTCCCTTGAGTACTTTACAACCAGTCACAGGGATGCCATTCTTTTGCTGTTGGGAGAAGACGGGGGCAACAGTACATGCCACTGGGTTGATTTGGTGTGTTTGGCAGACTACAAATGGGAGGAGGGGCCCGGGAAGGGGACCAAACACATTCAGCTTGAATGGCCATTTAGAACAGAAACCATAGACGAAGGGAAATAGACAATTCTCTGGTCTGAATGGGAATGGTTAAGAATAAATGGAGAGGTAAGGCATGCAACTTCACCTCACTGTATATTTAAATATGCCCTCTGATGACCATGCACGTGTTACTGTCTCTGGACATCTTACCATTGAAGCCAGGACTGGTAGGAAGAGTGTGGCAGTGGCCACATTACTGGTGCACTCTGTGAAAGTAGCAATCAGTAGGCATAAGATGATAGCTATGGCCCAGGGAGGAATGCTTTGTAGAGGACTCATCTGGTCTCCCATCCATTTGGAAAGACCAGATTCCTGAAGATATGAAATTGAATCAAAACAAATACAACCCATACAATATTCATCTTATGGTTCAGGCAGTGTAATCACTTACTTCACTACCCTTTGCCAGAGCAAATCCGCCTCCAAGAAGAAGGACAATACCCCAAGGTAACTTCTTCTGTGCCACTTTCCAAGTCAGAAGTGGTGCAGTTTTCAGCACTATGAACCCATCATTTGTATGTTAAATTGTCATAATATATGTATTTAACATAAACTATTTTTAAAACTGTTGCCCACTTTGCTCACTGTCACTCCTCCATAAACAGAAGCGCGGGGGCTTGGATGGTAGAACAAAAAGAAGTACCGCAATGAAAATGGCCACTGTGGCATCTGTCACGTACCTAATAGCAATACAGAATGTTAAGGAGCACGTAAGATCAAAGACAATGATTAGCATTGTGTACACACTCTGCTTTAGAGTTGAAGATATCTGTTGCCCATCCACTGACAAAGCCTGGGTCCCTGGTGAACCACAGCACCACCAGGAGAATGAAGAGACTCAAGACACTGATCTCTCCAAACGACATGGGCCCCAGAGCCCGGTGCTCCTCTCGGATCACGTTGTAGGCGGCTATTTCTTTCTCTGTCTTCTCTGCACCACATCCCCACGTCTTCCTGAAGCTGTAAATTCACAAATACATTTTTATGATACAATGCAGAGGTTAAGCTCTACTCTATTCAACTGCAGTTACCTTTGAAACATCATTGAACTTACTTAAAACCCATGAAGACAAACTGTAACCACAGCCAGGCCAGTGCAAGCATGAGAATCATGTTAGGGAATGCAAAACCAAACCAAGAGGCAAAGTTGATCACATCTCCATTATCAGGGAATAATCTGAAAACAACAAAAACAATAAACAAATGTACAAAGACTGAAGACCTTATATATAAAAGAGACCTACTGGTTCATCTGGCCCTTGAGCACCAGGTTTGGACCAGTCCCTGTCAGAGTGGCTGTGCCCCCAATGCTGGCAGCGTAACACACGCACAGAGTCATCCCTTTACACATTCTTCTTCTCTCAGCAGCCTCCTTATGTTTTGCCGCTTCTGCCTCAGCATCAATGAATGTTACAATAACAGGACCTATAAACAGGAGACACTTATACCTATATTTGTTCCTAAAGATGAAATAAACTGTAAATAAAGACGCAACCAAGATCCACCTTGTGTCTCACTCTGTTTCTCAGCCAGCTGTTTGTTGTCACTATCTGATGTCTGGAGCTGCTCAGAGCTTAGAATTTGAGGAATATCTGCTTCATTATTGTTGAGCTGTTCCAAAACAGCTTGGACAATAGGCACCATCATGGCTGTAGTTGCTGTGTTACTGATCCACATGGACAGGAAGGCTGTGACCCCCATAAAACCTAACATCAAACTGAGAGATGATAAGAGTTTCATAAACAACAGTGTAGTTTTCTCAGTACTATCTTTACAATCTTTACAATCTCACTATCTGTAAAGTACAATTGCATATAAAATGTTATCAGCTCTCATTTTTATCTGAGAGATAATCATTAAGTAACAGTGACTTACAGTGCTGGTCGAACACCTACAAAGAGTAGGACTCTTAGAGCGATGCGTTTGTGTAGATTCCAGTGCTCAACCGCCACCGCCACCATCAGCCCCCCCACAAACAGCAGGTTTGTGTCCTTCAGGTATTGCATACACACCTGCAACATGACCACATATAGTGCATTAGCAAGTCTGGATATGAAGGTTGTAGCTAAACAGTTTTGAGCTCTCACATCTTTTGACTTCATGATCCCAAACAGAGGAAAAAGGAGAGCTGGCAGCAGAGCAGTAATAGCCAGGGGCAGCACCTCTGAGCACCAGTACACTGCCATCAGCACAATCACATAGGCACATTCTGCCTCCTACACAGAGGCACATACACATATGAGTACTGTTGTTATACATACAGACACATGTAGTGGGGCACCATTGGGCATCTAGAATTATAATGGTTCAAAGGGTAAAGATAAACAAGTGCTCTCTTCAGGTGCACATTGAGCCCAAACAGTCTGTGTTTAAAGGATGCGCTTGAGTAAATGATTATGAACAGTCTGGATCTGAATCCTGAACCAGGATAACTACGTATTGCGTATCCTTTGAGATCTTTGTCTATAATAACATGACAGCAACAAGTGTGTTTGTCTCTGTCAAAATCAAATAGGGTGCAGAGGGGTTTTCACGGTAGACATGACCCTTAATGTTAAGAGCAGCGGGTTAAAATAACGAGGACCGGCCCCAGGCTGCAGGAGATCCCAGAGGGTCCAGTGCAGCAGGTGCAACCACCCCCTTTACTAAACTTATTCTTTAACTCCAAAAGTGCAGATCATTCTGAGGTAAATCATCTCTACAGACACTGTTTATGGTATTGTCGTTAAACCACCATCATTTGCCGTGAACCCGGTGAAAAAACCATTCGTCAGTAAAAAAGACATCGGTCCAGATGGTGTAAGCTGCTTTACATACCGGGGTCCCGATCACCAAAGGCAAAGGAAGAAGAAGCACCGGAGTTAGGAAAAGGATAAGCGGGTCCTTAATTGAACGCACATATCTGAGGATTCTGAGGACAGCCATACTCAAGAGGCACAAACATACAGGCGCTTTTCCTCCATGGATCCCGCTTTTGAGGCGCGATGGAGAAAGGCGGGGGCACCCAAGTGTGGGGACGAATCACAATGAAGGTGACTGGACAAAGGCTGGACATGCCTGGGCTCCTGTGCAGACAACACTTTGCATCTTTGCAAAGATCTGATATTCAGGCTACTTTTGACTATTAAAAAAAAAGCTTTGTTTCCACACACCCTTCAGTTTTTTTTAAGCTTGCCTGTAGAAAGAGGAATTATTTTTGGCCTATTTACATACTATGTTTTTATTAGGCTTTTAAAATACACAATTTATTTTCTTTTCAATATGTGCAGAAATAAATAAATACACTTTAACATTTAGATAATTGATTAGAGTACTTCAGTGGAGTATAGCCCGCTAAAAGTCAGTGCAGTTCAGTTTTAAAATCATAAACTGCTTTGAGAGTTTCTTGTTTTTCGAGTCATTATTCTATCTGTAGTCCCTAATGTTTTATGAGGCATGTTTTTGTCCGTAAAAGTCTGAAAAACAAATGTACACTCCGGACATTATTAATCATAGATCTACGGTATTGTCAGACTTATTATTGACTGACTATCGTGACCTAATTAACTCATTATCTTTAAATAATGATGATTTACTTCGACAACCACTATATCTGTCTAAATGTTCACTAAAATACCACTGTGTCTTTGGGACACTGAAAAACTGCAAAAAATAAAAAAATAAACAGGGCCTTTTTGGTACAGAAATACAAGCAAAAAGGCCTACATTTGGGAATTTAATAGGCCAGGTAGCGCAAAATATACGATAGAAATAAAGCGAAATACAAGGACGACATCTACTGGAGAGTTTCCTTAATCGAAGAAAACAGGCGCAAATTCGTTATGGAGAGTAGATATGCTGTGAGAAATAATGGAAACAACTTAAAGGGGAAAAAACATCTATCACATGTACGTTAAACCGAATAAAAAGGATCCAAATGTAGTGCAGTCCTCCAGCCACATGACGCGAGTGCGCTGTCACGTGACACGGGCGCACTGTCACGTGAGGTGTGATTTCTGAAAACATGGCTCTGTGAAGCGCATAACAAAACGCCAGAGTGGAGTTTTAGCCGACAGATGCTGTTCACATACAAAAAGAAGCTCATATATAGCATTACACACCGTGCTCTGAAGTCAAAGAGAAGAATCTGAAACAAGATTGACATAAAACAGTGCTTTAAACTAGCAAGGTATTGTTAGCTCAGTGCTAACTTCAGCTTGCTACAAGTTTGACAAACGGTAAGTCAATCACAGCCCTTGTATTATAAAGCTAGTGTCCTTTTATGTTTTGTTATTCAGTCTTTGTAAACTATCCAAAAGATTTTTAGCGGTGTTCATATTAGTTTGCTGCTTGATTTCCGTAGCGGTAGCCGTTTATGCTAACACTTTTCCAACACGACAAAAGTGTTATTTAATCAGACCATTTTTAAGTTATATATTTGAGCAGCATAGCCTGGTCACGTATGCAAGTGGACGAGTTGATATCATGAGAATTATACAATACAGGGGTACTGTTTCATTTGGAAAACCGTGCGATACCAGGAAGGGATACAAGTAAGAAGCAACCAACGAGACTGCAGATTTGTGCCCATCTATTTCAATACTACCTTATAAAATATATTATAAAAAACAAAAACAA
Organism: Periophthalmus magnuspinnatus; assembly: GCF_009829125.3. Taxonomy (NCBI): domain Eukaryota; kingdom Metazoa; phylum Chordata; class Actinopteri; order Gobiiformes; family Gobiidae; genus Periophthalmus; species Periophthalmus magnuspinnatus. The sequence continues at coordinate 6,985,574 of NC_047138.1, forward strand.
CAACAACAACGCAGTAACACTTAACAGCAACACAAAGATCGCTTCTCAACTTATCATACTAAAATTGTATTTTTTGGCATTTTTTAAATTGTATTTATTGTATTGTTTTTTTTTTCTTTCTTTCTTGTCCTAGAGCAGGAGGAGAGTATTGCTTTAAGAGCGTGTCATCAGATCCAAATGAAGCTGTGAATGGAACAAGACTTGCAGAGTGTCTGTTACTTGTACCAGTCACTATGGATTGGTTTATAGATGCTGTGGGGAAAGACCTGGGCATTGACCAACATCAACTGGGGCCCGGACCTCAGCCCACAGAGCTTACAGCCCTAGTGCCTACTCGCTGGGTGACGGGTCTCAGGGAGAGAAGGATCCTCCGTTGTCCACGCTTTAATAGCAGCAATGAGACAGAAATTAGCTCTTATCTTCACAGTAGTAATGCGAAATTGCCTTCTGGTTGGACTCGAGTTTGTATTCAAGGCCTACGAAAGAGCAAACTGGACTATAGATTAGCAAGCGATCCATGTTACAGTCAAAATGAGCTCAACTTACAACATTCTTTTATCAAAACCATGCAGTGCGTGTCCCAACATAATGTCAGGTAATGCCAATATTATAATTGTGGTATGTATGTAAACATTATATAAAGTCTTATCTGTATTCATATCTGAATGTTTACTATTTGTTCTTTGTATTTTTCAGAAACCTGTGGTATGAGGCGCATTGTAAACTTGTACAGCCATATGCCGGGACCGGCGAGCAGATGCATGTTACAGCTGTTGATGCCATACGCAATGCACTGCAAAAACTTTTCAAAACCACATTCATCACCTCTGATAAAATGTCACCATCCATGTCTCCAGCAAAAGAGAAAGACCTTTTGTCATCCTCTTGCTTTTCCAAGTCTCAGTCAGATGCCCTGTGCCCAAATATTCTTCCTGTAGAGTGTCTTTTTGAGACTGCTGATATGCTTTATGTCATTCTACCTTTCTCTCAATATACTCTACATGACATTGTGACTTTCAGCCCAGCCAAGCTGTCAAACAGCAATGCAAAAGTGTTGTTCATTATCTACCAGATATTAATAGCCTTACAGGCCTCCCATGCAGCTGGTTTGTCCTGTGGAGAACTATCTCTACAAGACATAGCAGTCGATGAGCAGCTTTGCAGCCGAGTCAAACTTAACCTGGCTCACTATGAAAATCTCAGGACAGAAGAGGGTGAGGCTAGTGTTGCTGATAAACAAAACGCTGCTCTGCTTTCTAGCAGCACACTAGTACAAAATAACAAAGCACTTTGTGAAGATTGCTTTGGTGATCTTAAGACTTTGGTTTTAGACTGGGTTCATGGGAAAGTTAGCAACTTTCGTTACTTGATGGAACTTAATCGGTTAACTGGCCGTCGTTATGGAGATCCTAATTACCACCCAGTCGTTCCATGGGTGGTTGATTTTACAGTGCCATTTGGAAAATTCCGTGATCTTCGGAGATCAAAATTTAGACTAAACAAGGGTGACAAGCAGCTGGACTTTACTTATGAGATGACTAAAGAAGCTTTGGCAGCAGTGGGCAATGGAGTACGGGGCAGCAGTATAGGAGGAGACCTCAGTGGCTTACTTGTATCTGGTAACACTGGGCAGTCTGACCATCTTCACTTTCCTCATCACATCTCAGATGTGCTTTCAGACATAACATATTATGTCTACAAAGCACGGCAAACTCCCAAATCTGTGTTGTGCAGTCATGTGAGATCTCAATGGGAACCTAACGAGTATCCAGCAAGCATGGAACGAATGCAGAGCTGGACCCCAGATGAATGCATTCCAGAGTTTTACACAGATCCCTCTATTTTCCGGTCCATACATCCTGACATGCCAGATCTGGACGTACCCTCTTGGTGCAAGTCGTATGAAGAATTTATTGAGGTCCACCGGCACCTTCTAGAAAGTCGAGAAGTATCCCAACATCTGCATCACTGGATAGACCTCACCTTTGGTTACAAATTGTCAGGAAAAGAAGCTGTCAAAGCCAAAAATGTATGCCTGCACCTTGTTGACAACCACACCAATCTGACCACTTATGGCGTTGTACAATTATTTGACCAACCTCACCCACCTCGCCTGTCCCCATTCCAGTATGCCCCAGCAGAACCTCCTCTAATAGGCCTTGCCTCTCTAAGTGTGCCTTCTTTACACATTCCTCACACTGGTGTGACAACAGACAGAATAGATGGACAGGTGCCAGAGACCACAGGATGTGAATCGAGTGGGTGGACTATGGTTGACAAAGATGAAGAGCTGGAGCAAGGTATGGAAGCCCTTGACTCATTGGCATCTTCTGGCTCTTCCTCAGCAGTTACAAATGTTAGTACAACACCTGGTAAGCTCAGTGCAGACCATTCAGTTCAGGTCTCTCAGCCACCAGGGACTGATTTCCCACCTAATCTAGGTCAAAACCTACGCAGCTCTATGGTGACGAAAGGAGGAAACAAAAAGCACTGTGAGGGCAATGTTGGTGCCACAAATTTAGATGAAGTTAAAATAACCCTTCCTGAAGGCTTCAACCCATTACAACCTCTGGAGGAACTGGAAAAATTGAACAATTTTCTAGTGAAGTGTCTGCATGCCAAAGTGCAGAATCCTCCAAGTGTAGGCACCACAGAACGAGACACTCTGCCCTCTAATACACACCTCTACCAGAGAGACATGCAGGCCCTTGGAGTTATCATTGCTGAGCTGTTTTATTCCTCCAAACTCCAAGGGTTCAAGTCAAATACTCCCCTCAGCCAGCGGTTTCAGGCTGTGATTAAGCTGTGTTCAGCTAGTCTTCGTGACGTACCACTGCCATTGCATTATGCTCTTGAGACTCTGCTTCTTATTGAAAAGCATTCTAGTGTGGACAACCAGAAACTGCCAGCTTGCCAAAAACCACTGCTTTTCCAATATGCGGCTGTTCGAGATGGTCTCCCACCTCCAAATCCCTGGCAGTTATTGAATTCTGTCACCAGTCCTTTTCCATTTCCTCCATATTTTGCTGCTCTGCATCATTTTATTTTTTCATATCATACTAAAATGCAGTCTGCTTGCAATGTACAAGGAAGAGATGTAGTGTTTCATCTTTGGCAGCGACTTGAAACCTTGCTTGGTGAGAATATCACAGCTGAGGGTCTGGAGATTTTATTGCCATTTATTCTCACCTTGTTGCTTGAAGAGTCCACAGCAATTTATGCTGCATGGTACCTTTTTGAACCAATATCAAAAGTACTAGGTCCCAAAAATGCAAATAAATTTTTACTGAAGCCACTCATCAACATTTATGAGAATCCTCAGTGTCTGCGAGGGCGTTTCTATCTTTATACAGACTGTTTCATTCTGCAGTTGATTGTACGTCTTGGCCTTCAGGCTTTTCTGTCAAGCTTACTGCCTCACATACTACAGGTCCTCACTGGCTTTGAAAGCTGCAACATGGGCTCTGGTGGAGACGCATGTAAAGGAGGTGCCACAGGAAATGTAGAGGAGGAAGAAGAGGACTTTGAGTCTTCATCAGGCTCCGTTTCAGCCGCTGTGGGAGGAGTGAGTGTAGCTGGGGGAGCAGTGGCTGACAGTGGGCTGTCTGGCATTAGCTTCAATGACCAAGAGTTTCTGACAGAGGACTTTCAGAATGGCTTCTATGTAAGCAGTGGAGAGGGAAAACAGCTCAACCAAAATGTTGTAGCCAAGGATCAAGATCAGGAGTCTCTGAGTGTAGGCAAACTCAGTGACAAAAGTAGCACAAGTGAACTATCACTGGGTGATGTTGACTCGATGAGGGATCGAGCCAGTCTGAAATCTGCGGACAGCAGTCAAGACCTGAAACAGGCCAGTGAAGGTGAGGAGGGAGCAGAGATGGAGGAAGAGGAAGTGACTGAGACCAGTGAAGGTAGAGAAGAACCAGGTGAACCTCTTTATTCAAAAATAGATCTAACTGTATCTGAGAACACAGAGGCCTCAGGAGCCATGGTCACCACTCTGGAGGACAACTTTGTCAATGGCATGGTTCTGGATCAGAGTGAGAAAGAAATTGCAGAGGAGGAGGATGATACTGACCATGATCCATCAGAAAAGTCAGAAGAGAGAGAGCGAAAAATTCTATTAGGTGAGTTGTAATGTTTAAATACACAAGTAAATTAAATGTAGACTATTGTGAAATATGTTTTGGTTTACAGATACGATCTGCAAAACAGTTCGATGGCTATCTGCAAAGCTTGGACCAACGGTGACTTCACGCTATGTGGCTCGGAATCTACTGCGGTTGCTTACCAACTGTTACATTGGTAAATTTGTGATTTCCAAAATATCAACATTTTATGTGACATTTGTTTTGCATTGAGCAAATTGGTAATGACATAAATACAGGACCTAAAAACCACCAGTTTGTGACACCACCACATGTGGAGTGCAGAACAGAGAGTGTGGAAATGGGCAGCGTGTATGAGAGGAAACCTGTAGTAGGTGACCAGACAGCAGGGCCAGTGCTGGATTGTCTTATTTACATTGCACAACTATATGGAGAGCCGGTGCTCACATATCAGTACTTGCCTTATATTGGATACCTGGTAAGATGGCAATTTGGGGCTTTTTATTACAATTTGTCTTTCGACTAATGGCATAATTTTCTTGTAATTTCAGGTATCCCCTCCTTCCTCTCAGCGTCTAAACACACGCAAGGAGGCCAGTTTGCTTGGTGCTGTTGCACTTACACAGAAAATCATTGTGTTTCTCTCCGATACCACTTTAATGGATATGCTGATGAAGATTAACCAAGATGTTCTCCTGCCACTACTGGATTTACTGACAACTCCAAAAATGGGGTAATTATATTTAACAAAATGCTTCAGTAAAAAGTATTTATGTGGTGCAAAATTTGTAAAAGCTTCTGAAGAATGATTCATGTACTCTACTTGTCTTTTGTGTTGCCTGCTATGTCCAGATTCCCCAGTGGGGTCCAGACTCGCACCGCTGTGTGTCTGAAAACACTCAGCCTGATGGCTCTTATTTGTCTGCGCATTGGGAGAGAGATGGTGCAGCAACACATGGCTGACACTCTGCGGAAGTTCTTTGCAGTTTTCTCACTACTGCATTCTTTGAAGCCCCAGGTATATATTTCTTTCACAATGGAAAGTTAATGGTTGCTTGTTAGCTAATATCTCTTCAAATGTATAATATCTTAAAAGGAAGAAGTAGTATTTTGGGCACAATATTTGATAAACCATACTTTTATGGCACAATGGTTAAAATATAACCATTATTAAAATGTGTAATTTAAACCTATATTTTTCCTCCTGTTGCTGATTTCCTGTTTTATACGCTATAGTTGGACAATGCTCCTCTGAGAATGGTAGGAGAGGTGGTTGTGGTAGATGTTTGCACTCCTGAAGAATCCAATGTCACATATGAACTGGGAGTATTGGAAGAGCTGCAGGCTGTGTTCAACCCACAAATGGCCCACGCATCATATGTACCATTCTACTGCCTCATAGGTGTGTATAAAAATATATCACTAAAAATGTGTTCCAAACATAACTTTATACTTGTATCTCTGACTTCCTCTTTAGGTGACATCGCCATTCGGAGACTAGTTCCCAACCATGAGCTTGTGTGGCAACTGTCTCAGTCCTACACTCCCAGACAAGACATTCCGAATGTGACTCCCTCCAGAGTGGAGCCTGTTGGTTTGTCATCTAGTCTGAGCAGACAAGTATCCAGTCCATTTCCTTCATCTTTAACTAACTTCCACCCCCCAGACTCTGAGTCAGGCACTTTTGGCAGCCACCTCATAGGTAACCGTATTCAGGTGTCTCAAGATGCAGATTTTGGTGGCACATCTAGCCTGTCCAGCTCTTGGGGACACTCTAGTAATACTGGTCCAATCGTTACCACTTCTTCCACATTTACAACAGTAGCCACAAATTCTTTTTCAAGTTCATGGGTGACTGGGCACACCCCTGAGGACAGTGCTTTAAAGCAGGAGCTCCCACGCAGTGGCCGTAGTCTTCAGGGCAACTGGCTGGCTTATTGGCAGTATGAGATTGGTCTTAACCAGCAAGATCATTTCCACTTTCACCAGATCCGCTTACAGAGCTTCCTTGGTCATTCAGGAACAGCTAAATGTATAGCACCATTGGCAGGGGAGGACTATTTCCTCTCAGGCAGTAAAGACAAGACAGTGAAGCTGTGGCCTCTCTATAACCATGGCGATGGCACACAAGAGGTGGAACCCAGACTGACCTACTCAGAACATCGGAAGTCTGTGTTTTATGTTGGACAGCTGGACTGTTCTCAGGAAGTGGTAAGCTGTGATGGCACCGTGCACCTGTGGGACCAATACACAGGTAAGGCATGAAAGTTGCCAAATAAATCCTAAATAAGCTTTTGGTTCTTTACTTATTTTGTTTTTAAATAGGAAAACTAATTCGTTCTTATGAAGCTGTGGATGGTAAAAACCCAATAACATCTGTCACCACAATGCCAGCTCCTCACTCCAGCGTAGTGTTGGGCAGTGCAGATTCTGTTCTTCGTTTTATCGATCCTCGCAAGCCAGGGCTACAGGTATACTATATTTACATATTTACTCTCTGCTGCCCTATAGCGAATGATACCTGTATATGCTAAGGTCATGTGACACTGAGTACATTTGTCCCCAGCATGAGTTCCGTTTGGCTTACAACAATTCAGGTGCTGGTCTCATCCGCTACTTGGCAGTGAGTCCAGCAGGGCGCACTGTGGCAGCAGGCTTCTCAACAGGCTTCATTGTTCTGCTTGATGCACGCACAGGACTGGTTCTGAAGGGCTGGCCTGCTCATGATGGCGATGTTCTGCAAATGAAGGTATACAAGTATGCTGTGTAGATACAGCATTGTTTTATATCCTCCTCCGTGTGTGTTTTCTGACCAGAATAATTGGAAGGCATACAAAAATATTTGCAATAGATATGTGTTGTTCCTTATTGCTTTCTGCGTGTTTACACATTCAGTGGGTTAGGAACATGCAACTGAGTCAGATGGGTGTTCACGTCATTCTTATCCAGCTTGTAAGTGAACACATTCCTTATAAAATACACATAGGGTGGTCCAGGATTTGCTGTTCAACCATTATGATTATGGTTAGTAGAATTCTTCATTCTGAGCCTCATCTTAGCTCAATTTTCTTTTATTTGTTACTTGTACGTGGGTGGTACAAATACTGGAATAGGTTGAAGTATGTACTGATCTGCTGTCAACACAGCAAGGATGAGCAAACTTTATTTAACCTCAAATTAGGTCAAGGATTGTATCGCTAGTTTTAGCGGCACAGGTTTAGGCAAACATGGACACAAGTTACAAATTCAAAACAGAACAGTGGTTCTGTTAGCATTAAAATAATGAAACAACAATAAACCCAATACATAATGAAAAAAATAAATCATTACCTTTTAACTGATACAAATTTGGCATACTGACAAGGTTGTATGTGGAGACAAAATCTACATCTTTTTTTCGTGTTTCAGGCAGCAGAAGGAAACCTGATCATCAGCTCCTCCACTGACTACTCACTCACTGTGTGGAAAGATTTGGAAAACAAGCCTCTTCGGCAGTACAAGTCACAGTCGGATCACGTCCATGCATTTGACATTTATGGGTCCGAGATTGTAACTGGGACACTTTCTAATAAAATAGGGGTGTACTCCATGGCAGACATCTCACTGAGCCCTATAAGCAGCACAAAGTTAAGTTCAGAGAACTTCCGTGGAACCCTGACCAGTTTGGCAGTTCTACCCACAAAGAGGCTTCTGCTGCTGGGCTCTGAGAATGGAGCTATCCGCCTCTTAGCATAGGCTCATTCAGAAGCACCCATTAACCTTGTGTTGGCTCTCGAAATATTGTATTGTCTGTTTGAGGTAGGATGATTGATACTTTCACTAAATGCACAAAAGAAAAAAAAACAAACAAACAAAACAAACTAGTAACTTTACAACTATTGACAGTCATCACCACTATGGGGTTGTTTTAGACTTGCCTGTATCTGGCATAAAACTAAAGATAGACCAATATGTCGAACTGATATGGAGTGTATCGGCTGTTGGCCTTAAATCTCCAGCATAGGCCAGTATTTTGTTTTGGTCAATCTGCTGTTTAATAAATACACACAAAGCTTCATATTATTACAATATGAAAAGATAACTGCAGAAGATGTGACTACATCTTAAGGATTTGAGGTAAAAAAAGTAAGTTTGTAGTAAATTTAATTAACGTAATTTGGAGAGAATAATTCAAATCAGGCCTACGCCTCGGCCCAAAAATTTCAGCAAAGCATATTGGCCATTGGTTGCTCTGGATTTTAATCAGTATTGGCTATGAAAAAAACAAAAACAAAAACATATCGGTCTATCCCTACATAAAACCATCTTTTTAATGCTTATAGACTGTATAAATTGTATTATAGTAAACTACATTCTTTTGCACATAAGAGAATGGATCAGAAAACATGCTCAGGAAAGTGGAACCTATCCTGGTTCTTTTGTAGAGTTTACACTTTCCAAATAGATGCATACCCAAATAGATACGAATCTTGGTGATTTATTTCCCTTAACGTTCTGTATTTAAAGGCACTGATTAAACTATGCAGTATTTGTAGATCAAATTAACCTTGTAATGTTTATTTAATGTGATTTATTTCTATCTTTTATAGTTTGAAATACATTGTAACCACATTTCAACAGTGCATTCCTGGGGCTTAAAGCTTCTTGCAGGTAAATGTCAAATAATGAGTTAGAGATGCACAGTTGTTTTCTATTGCACAAGTATTATTGTTTTTATGTTGTCTTTTTTAATGAATGTTTTACCTATTAATAAACAACTACTTGAATATAATTAAATACAGAGCTGTGGCTCAGTGATGATTTTGCATAGTTTATAGTATCCAGCATCTATATAACAATTGCACTTGCTTCTAAATGAAACAAATAACACATTTTGTTTTACCTATTTATGTGAACATATTTAGTTTAGTGAGGAGAAATTTTAATAAAAGCTAATCTTTCTAAAGGCTCAGTATCTTTTACACATTTTGGTTGCCATAACATTTTATTGTCTGAATGTTCCAAATTGGTCATATGTGTTAGATACATCACAGTTCATGCTTTCTGTTTTTTAAGTGTTGCAGTTTGGACAAAGTCCGTGGTTGTGTTTGCACACTGGTTGGACAGTGTCATGTGATGCAGACTAAATATGTAATTCGTTGATATTTATTCCTGGTACTGTTGCGTCATTTGCAGTTCTATCCTGGGATCTAATTTTAATAATAATTTTATAAGTTGATACAGTAAATGTTCAAAAACGTCCACCATTTTTGTGGGCGTTTGGACTTGCATAACAACTCTCCTCACCACAAAAGTACTCAAATCTCTCCTGCAATTAAGTCTTTCCTATTTAATATTTAAGTCGTTAGTTGATTTGCCCAATTGTATGTGTAAAAGCATTGTCGACTTCACCATTAACCCCAGAGGAGTCTCATTAGCTGCATTTACAAACAAATAGGCGCTTAAACGTGGCCCGATCAATGGAAGTTGATATTTAACTGTTTGCTGAGCAAGTGCCAATCTTTTACTCTCAGGAATTGTTCCATACGTACGCAGTGGGTCCTTTTTTGGATACAACAGTGGATAATTTTCAATTTTTATTCAAGGTAAGATTTATTAGACTGGACTGCAGAATTATTAACAGTATATAAGGTATTTATACTGGAATAAGAGGCTGGAGATCAAGTTGAAAGGCTTTACCAAAGACTAAAGAGTAATTTTCACTTTACTTTTTACTTTCACAAAATGTAGGCCCACTAATTAAGGTTTAGCTTTAATCAGAAACATACAAAAGATCAGTAACATGCCTCAAGTGTACAAATGATCAAAAGATAACTTGTGTAGAAACAAAACAAGACAAGAACCTGAATTTAAAATAAGAAACAAACTGACAGTAACCTCTTTTTTAGATTTGTATGGACATGGACCCTCGTCTGACACTCCTGTTATTCTTCATCTGCAGCATAGGAGCCATTGTAAGACCTATTTATTATTTTCTTTTGTACACAATTTTACTATTTTGTGTATATCATGTGATTAGTGGTACCTTGTGCAATTCTTAAACATTGCAGAATGCTGAGGTGGCTGAAAATGGATCAAGCTCTACGGTGGCTCCCATGATACCGAGTCACAGCCCAGAGGTCAGTGATAAAAAGAACTGGCCTTTGTTGAATAAATGGTTCTCAAATTATCACAACCAAATATATTTCGCAAAATAAACTCAAGAACTTAAAAAAGCAAATAGCATACAATTTAAAATATTCCCCAACTCACTCAGTCCACCAGTCGTGTGAAGTAACTACAACACATTTACCTCCTACCTTACTACTTAATTAGGGTTTATTCAGAATACAGTTACAGTTTCTCAAATAAAAGGATTACATGGTGGCACTTGATCATGCAAATTAGGCCTCAAGCTGGATTTCATAAGTAAGAAAAATATGTATATGTTGTGCGCAGTAGGAAATATTTTTTTTCCTAATTAGGGATAAAGTTGGTGCAACAGATGAAGATATTTTAACCCTATGTCACATTTACACTTTTATATAATGCAACTCAGTGTGAAAAGTATTCAGAATAGTACTATGATTGGACCATGTAACTAGATATGTTAGAAAATACATTTCAATTCAATTCAGTATTTTGTATCTTCTGTAACATCTTTAATATCCTTCCCATGACTGGCAGCAGTAAAACTGTTAGAAAAGTATTCACCCACCTAGTGGGAATGAGTTGGGCAAGAAATGTAACAAAGCTTGCCTGAAATGTCTGTGTGAGTAGTTCCTTTATGTAAAGTGCTTTGAGTGGCAAAAGGGTTTTTATTTTACAATTAGCACTATTTTCAACACAACCATTTTTCTAAGTTATTTTAGACTGATTAATCTCTGCTCTCAGGTAGTAGAAGGAGATAATGAAAATTCAGTTACTGCAGAAGTGCCCGTAATTACAACAACAGTAACAAGTGGGCCCAGTGAAAACGTGACAGAGGAGGTAGACGAAGATGGATGTCTGTCTAAAAGTTCTTCATCGAGGAAGAAAATCGCAACTGCCATTGAGAAACTGGGCATGAAGCTTCTTCAGAACCTGGAGACAACACCAGACCAACCAAATATCATCATCTCTCCTCTGAGCATTGCACTAGGACTTTCTCAACTGGCCTTAGGTAAATATAATTATTGCTATACTTAATATTAGCAGTTACTACTACTTTTATTGTTACTACAAAACAGGTGCAGTTAATGAGACAGAGGAACTTCTCATGCACCACCTGCACAACCACTCTCTGCCCTGCTACCACCAGGCCCTCCGCCATGTGTTATCACAGCTCAGAAACATCGACCTGCAGCTGGCCACACGCATCTTCTTACGCAAAGGTCAGAGAAATAGTTCCATGATTCTTAAGTGAATATGAACTCTAATTATTGTATCATTTGATTTAGGATTTGAGCCAAAGCAAGAATTTATTGAGAAATCCCAGCAGTTTTATGGCTCAGATGCAGCAGTTGTAGAGAGTCTTGAGCAGATAAATGAGTGGGTTGACAAAGCCACAAATGGAAAGATGAACAACTTCCTCACGGCTTTACCACCAAACATGCTTCTTATGCTCATCAATGCAATCCACTTTAAAGGTGGGACAAGTTTAAGTCTTAACTACTATACATACAAATATTTTCAAACCTTGCTTTGGTTTTTTCAGGACAATGGCAAGCTCAGTTCGACCCACGTTTCACTTCCAGAGGTGTGTTCTATCTGGATGAAAACAGCATGGTAGATGTTGAAGTTATGGAAGCTGCCAAACATCCCTTGAGTTTATTCACTGACAATGAACTAGAGGCACAGGTAAATTATATCATAAAATACCCATGTATGTATTAGTCTAAACTTAATAATAATAATAATAATAATAATAATAATAATAATAATAATAATAATAATAATAATAATAATAATAATAATAATAATAATAATAATAATAATAATAATAATAATAATAATAATAATAATAATAATAATATCTGCAGGTAGCAAGGTTCCCGTTCCTAAACTCCATGAGCTTGCTTGTGATCATGCCTGTATCTGGCCATGTCAACATTTCTTCTATTGCTACAAAATTAAACCTATCCAACATCTATGAGCGGCTGCCTCGCGAGAAAGCTGTACAGGTGAAGATCCCCAAATTCAAGCTTGAGTACTGCCAGGAACTACAGGAAGTCTTCATAAAACTGGGTGAGAGTTGATCATTTCTTCTATAATCAACGTTGCAGTGTTTTATATTAATTGTGTTTTGTGTTTTGTTATAGGTTTAGGAGATGTGTTTGGAAAGCCTAATCTGGCTGACATATCTGATGGCCCCCTGCTAGTGTCCAGTGTCCAGCACAAGTCTATTATAGAAATAAATGAGGAAGGGGCAGAGGCAGCCGCTGCAACAACTGTGGTCATCTCCCGGGCATCCAACCCAGTGTTTCACCTGACCCAGCCGTTCTTCATAGCCCTTGTGAACGATGTTCTTCAACTTCCAGTCTTCATGGGTGTCATCAACAACCCCAGTCCTGGAGCTCCAATCATCCAGAGAGCAGATCCTGGAGACAAGTTTGGATACACAGCTGACAAGAATTACATGGGTACATTTGGAGGACCACCAAAATAAATACAAAACCTGATCTGATCTGATTATTCATACTAAGACTTTACTATCCGGACAGATAGAAAATTTAGTATACGCTTCCTTTTGTGAATTATATGAGCCAGGTGTGCACAATGTTCAATGTTGTGTCTTCTACTAAATGCCACTGTCAAACACACATTTGTATCGTTTTGTGTTTTGGTGAAGTAGTCAAGGTTTATGTTATGTAAAGTTAAAATTACACACTGTCATTACATGATTTAAACTGAAGTATTAAAACAAATGGCTGTTGTAGCGTGATTACTTACCATATGATATGACACTTGAACCCAGGGCCGGCCCTAGCTTTCAGGGGGCCCTAAGCTGAATTTGTCTCTGGGGTCCCCACAGCGGATGTATCCTGGCTCAGCTATTAGTGATTCACATTTGACAACATGACTCTGCTCTCATCACCTTGACTAATTGTATTTGTATTTATATGACCAACATCTGACTAAAAACATTCAAAATGTCACAGCTACTATAGTCACAAGAACAGTACACAAACTTATAAGGGGATTTACATTTACATTATACAGTATCCTTGTGCCGATGTGAGTTGCCCTCACCTCTGCCCGACTCAAAAACAAATGTAGGCAGCAGCAGATATTTCAGAATCAGAATCAGAAAACTTTTATTGCTATTGTCAGTGAACACAACTAACAAACTAGGAACTTTTTCCAGTGATAAAGTGCAACATAAAACACTGAATAATAATAATAATATAAAAGATATGCTTAAAAATAAAATAGTCTAGAGGTAGATATATACAACAACATTAGAACAACAGTGCAAACATGACTTATTAAGGTGACTGGTATTATAAAGTGTCCAGTTTAATGCAGATATAGTGCTACTATAGATATAAAACAAATGCTATAATTTGAGAGGGATATTTAGGCTGCTGTAAACACACAAGCCCTGTTTCCAATAAAACTTGATATATTATTTTCAATATAAATGTATGGGCTGTTGGGGGCCCTCTGCTCGGTCCGCTTATATGCTGAACCAGCCCTGCTTGAACCTTTTTTAAATTAAGTTTTTAACAAATATACAAATATATAAACAGTGAACAATGGCAAGAGGCTTAAGCACCACATTACATTGCATTCATATGGCATGTGCAAGAATATTAAACAGATGTAAAACAAAAATAAATAAATAGAGTAGTACATTTTAAATTCCAAATTCTGTGCAAAGTGGTTTTGTTTTCAGGGCAATAGTTTAAAGAAATGATATAAGAGGACAAAAGGGATTTAAATACATCAGATGGAGAAGCTGTTTATTGGGAACTCTGATTTCTCCACATTTATCTTTCTAACTTGTGCTTTGTTTATTTGTGAGTTAATCGCTGCAGCTTCACGTTACGATTGGTCAAATCAATTCGCGGCGGGACACGGAGGACTGACCCCAAATCAGCTACAAAATGTGTAAAACTCGTACCTCATCGTGTAGAAGTCGCCCATGGTAACGGAAGATAACTGACCCCTGATCAGTGGGCGGGACCGGAAACAGGAAGCGCGCGTGCATCGTTTCGCGCGTTTGTCAAAGTGGTTGGCGCCAGTCGCACTAAACACTGAGTAGAGACAGCTGTAGGAGCGAGGAGCTTTTAGAGCGACTTTTCTTTAGTTTACCGATCATTTATACGATTCTAAAGCCATAATGAAGCTCTCAGAAGGCGCAATAGAGGTAAAGCAGTTTCTTATACACGAATTATTGTGATTTACGTGCTACAGTTGTGTTATTTTTGATGGAATTGTTCGTGTTGATCTGTGTTTGTTGAGAAAAGAAGCTTTAGTTGCCACACAAACTATTCAATATGTATTTCGGTAATGTAACTTTAAATGTATCAACTGTTTGTCAGACGTAGAGTTATCTTTTATTTTTTAGGCTTTAGCAAATGGACACCCAGTCAGCGACGTTGTGCTGCAGTTGGTGGTAAGTTAATTGTATACCATCTCGCTGACTAAATGCATTTAAATGGTAAGAATTATTGTAAATATTTGTTTTGTCTGGACAGAATATCCGTAAGATTGATGGGGGAAGTGGCCCCGCTCGTTTTAGGGCCATGATGAGTGATGGTCGTTACTCCATGACTTGTAAGTTTATGTTTCTCCATTGTTTTGAGGGTTTTGGTTTCCTTTATAAACTCATTTTTCTTGTATTACTTTTTTTGCTTGTGTCTGCAGCCTTTATGCTCTGCACCCAGTTGAACTACATGGCTGAGGACAATACACTGGCCCCACACTGCATCTGTTTGATCAAGCGGCATGTAACTAACATACTGAAGGATGGGAGGCAAGTTCTCAATTACCAGCTGTATTATTATAAACTGTTACTTTTCCATTTTCTAGAACAGCATTTTTCAATTTTGACCTATTTCTCTTTGCAGGCGAGTAGTTATTATTCTAGAAATACAAGTTTTAAAGCCAGCGGATCAAGTTGGTGGAAAGATTGGTGAGCCAGTTCCTTACACTGAAGGTAAAAACAAACATTTTATCAGTTTTAGTTTATTATTAATACCTGCTTACTGAGGAATGTCTAATTGTGGCTTAATTACTTTATTTACAATGGACACGTTTTTACAGGTCAGAAACCAGCAGCACAGCAGCCACCACAGTCAAATCCAGTCCCAGTCCCTCGCGCTCCACTCCAGCCCCAGAACAACAACAACAATAATGAAGGTGAGTGACATTATTGCATGTCACCAGCAGATGGTAGCATTCCACTACAAATTACAGAAGATGCCCTGCCATCATTCTGTCAACATGCCAACTTTTATATCATCTTATTTTATTTTTTATTAAGTAGAGGACAGATTCTGGACACACTACAAATTTATATGACTTTATAATGCCCCACTAGATGAGACTTATTTCTGCCTTTTCTCATAAGCTCCCCTCCCCTCCTCTGCAAATAACTTGCACCAGGAGAGACATGCGATCGGGCTGTCAGAGGGGATTTGCAGTCTCCACTGTGTGTCAGAGCAGGTTCTCCTCCTCTAATCTGTCACCAGGGAGTAGGACTTCTCAACAGCACTTTCCCCATCAGCATAGTTATTTAATCATTTCTCTCTTTTTGATCTCTGGGAGTAATTACCAGGAGTGCAGAGGTTGACACAAGTATGAGGCCTTAAGTGGACACTTTTGAACTGTAATTCTGTTGAGATGCACAAATCAATGTGTGCAGCACTTTTAAGCATCTTTCTTAAAGTCTGGCTCGGCTCTGCAAGTTCAGTTTGTCACACTTTGCTTCAGCTGTGAAGTGTGAGTCATCTTGCTTAAAGTCTGGTTTACGCATCCCTACAAAATGAGAAAAAGATGATAAAACTATTACCCTACCCTGGATGGAAGCATTACTTTAGGACGGCTCGCAAAAGTGGTGGTCATGGTCATAGTAGTGGCAGAGTTATTCTCTTCCATGCATGTACTGGTATATAATATGCCTGGCTGTGTTGCTTCTGCACACCATTAATCGCAGCATTTGTGTCTTCCCAAAATTAGCCAACAGAGGTTTCAATCGGGACATGGGAAAGAAGCCCCTATCCAACATGCCCAGCACCCCCGGGGGAGGCTCCAAAGTTGTACCCATTGCCAGTCTAAACCCCTACCAGTCAAAGTGAGTGCCGAGATCCTATTAAGTTTAATTTATTAAGGCTGCTGGTTAATAAAATTCTTGATGTACTTAAAGGTGGACCATTCGTGCTCGAGTTACTAATAAAAGTACAATTCGAACCTGGAGCAATTCTCGTGGTGATGGAAAACTGTTTTCTATGGAGATTGTGGACGAGAGTGTGAGTTTCCAAATGACATCAATTCATGTTTTTTTAATGTAATGGTATTTATAATTATTTCTTTTATTGTAGGGAGAAATAAGAGTCACTGGCTTCAACCAAGAAGTGGACAAGTTCTATGAGCTAATTGAAGCTGGCAAGGTGAGGCTTTTCCCAGTGATTGAGTTAGTCCTGGTTAGCTGAAGGCAGAACTGGCTGCACACTGATTTGTTAATGGCTGTCACTGGCTTTAATCAAAAGCACTGAGACGGTGAGTCATCTGGTACCACTGTAGCACACAATAAGCAGCTTATGCACAGCCAGTGCTGCTGATTCCCCCACTCTCTGAAGTCCTATCTTGTTTGCACCATTTCATTCAGGTAAATATTTCACTGATTAACACATGCTCTATCCAAATTTATGTTCTAGGTTTACTACTTCTCCAGAGCATCACTGAAGATTGCCAACAAACAGTACACATCTGTAAAGAACGATTATGAGATGACTCTTAACGGAGAGTCTTCTATCATCCCCTGTGAAGACAGCTGTGACGTGCCCATGGTGCAGTGTGACTTTGTCACCATCGGAGACTTAGAAATGAAAGAAAAGGATTCAATCTTGGGTAAGAAACTCAGACCTGAGCTTGTTGGTAATGAATGTGGTAGGATGTCTGAACGGCTTTTCTGGATAATTTCAAACAGAATTTGAAGATTTGATTCTTTGTTCATATAATGAAAATAAACCAAGACTTCTGTTTAAATATCAGATTGGAATAATATAAGTTGAGGACTGCTACAGTAATTAATAGGTTAATCTAAAGTTCTAATTATTAAAATATCACATCTTCTAATTTCCTTTTCTATTTAAAAACAGTCCAAACAAATGGTAATGTCCTGGTTCAAAATGAATCATTCAAATAAATACATTGTACCACCAGGGGGTGTCGCCCGTCCATCCTGTAAGATGGTGTGAAACCTACTTTCATTTCACTGCAGATGACAGTCACATGGGCAGACTTTTTATTTTTACTGGTAAATCTTTCCCTGGGATGTACACAGGCCCAAGCCATTAAATTTATGAATTCTGTTTGCTTTCAGACTTGATGCAGTTTCTGTACTGATATAAAATTGCAAAATAGGATTTATATAAACTTTTTTTTTTTTTTTACATAATAATTAAATGGTTTAGGAGCTGATCCTTTTTATTATACTACTATTTTCTCTCAATCTGTGCAGATGTGATTGGTGTGTGCAAGTCTGTTGAGGAGGTGACTCGCCTCACCACAAAAACAAACCGTGAAGTTTCCAAGCGCAACCTGAACCTGATGGACATGTCGGGGAAGGTGGTGACGGTCACTCTGTGGGGAGAGGAGGTGAGTATAAACATAACACAAGGGGCGTCATGGGAGAATCTGTTGTTTTTTTCAATACTATTTTAAAGATTTAAAATATCTGCTCTAGTATTCAGCTAGATTCCTCTTTTTTTGTGAATACACAGAAAAAAGTAAATGTTGTAATGGTTAAGTACTTATTTGGTTTTGCTTCTCCCTGTCTTGTCCTCTAACACCAGGTTCATTGTTGCCTTTGTTTGTTTATTGTACAACTCTGGTCCCAAAAGGGCTGCCACAGTTCACAAGAGTTTGTTAACAATGTCAAGTCCAAATAAGTCAGTGTTGACATTATTATCCTGTGTCTCTTAAGGCCTCACACTTTTTCGCATAGCTTTTTCTGTGTTGTCAAATCAGTTGAGTTTATTTGTACATTGTCCTCTACAGGCTGAAAAATTTGATGGCATTGGACAACCTGTTGTTGCGATCAAAGGGGCGAAGCTGTCCGACTTTGGGGGCAGGTCTCTCTCTGCGTCCTTCAGCAGCACCTTGATGATCAATCCGGACATCCCAGAGGCGTACAAGCTCCGAGGCTGGTAGGAAATCTTACACCACTGTATAGAAAATATCTCATTGTGAATGCTTTACATCCACATAAGTAAACATCTCTTAAGGATATAAAAGTCAGTTTCCATTACTCATGTTGTGAGAGTGCATGCTCTGATTCTCGTTATCAAGATTAACTTTTGCCCATTAGCAACATTGTGCAGCTCCTCGCCACGGCAATACATATAAATGGAAATCATTGTTAATCTGGGGAAATGCGTTTTACCTTCCTAATCGTCTTCCAAGATAAAATCAGGATCATTTCACTCTGTGTGAGCCAGGTCTTAAACAGGACAAGCCCTGACTCCAAAGCAGGACTGATCCAGATTCCAACATATATACAGCTGAGCCTAAAAGTGCAGTAGGACCAGAAGCCTTTGCACCAGTTTGAGAAGCACTGCATTAGAGCGTGGCCTCACTGGAGCTTTCGTCTTGTTCCTTTTGGACCCCGCAGTCTCTGTCCCCTTGTTGATAGCAGCACAGATGTCTGCTGTGATGAGAGCGGCATCTTGTATGCCACCTGGGAAGAATGGCAATTTATGCTTTAACAGTTGACTTGATCATGTGATTAAGTAATTTCCCTTTGTGGATCAGTAAAGTTAATCACTTGTGTAATAATATTTTGCTACAGAAGTTTGAGACTTGCCCAAATGAGCAGTCGGTCATTTGGTGGAGTATCGAAAACCTGGAGTCAACTCATCTTTTTTTCCACATTATTATTTTTTTTTTTTCAATTTTCCTCTTCACACCTTTCTAGTTTATGGTTTGAATCTGTTCTAATCAAAGTTTTTATAGCGCAAGAAATGGTCAGAGGCAGGCAGATGCCCTCCAATTTGGGCCTTGAGCTTTGGTTTTAGGTTTGCTCACTTGAATTCAGCGCAGGTTAGAATGTACTGAATGAAATCCATTTGATTAAACGGCTGTTTTTAAAATGTGTGTCTGATGGTGTAGCGCAGCAGCTCCCGACCTATTTAGGCTGATACCATTAAAATAACCAACCTGCAACCATCCTGGGACCCGCGCAGCAAAATTAAATTGACGTTTGTGATGATTTCAGTTTAAAAAAATCCAGATATGATTGCATTTCCTTGTGTTAATCTAAAATTTCACAGTAATGTGCTGTTATGAAGAAACATGTCATAATTTTAAAATGATCTTTTATAAGTCGTCTTGTGACTCCCAGCTCAGTGCCTCCCGACCCCTACTTTGGGAAGCACTGGTGTAGAGGGCTTATTTAGTCTTCCCCGTGCCTCTCTCAGCCGTGCGAGTTGATTCACATTTGAATCATTTACATTGATGAGACCACACTCACAGACTCAATTAAAACCCAGCTATTGTTCTTGCGAGAGCTGTTGCCACCAGAGAGCACTGTGACGTTTGAGGGAGGGACTCTGCCTTATTATTACACAAGGCTCAGTGAACAATAATGTGCAAATCTCCTGCCTATAAGAGCACACCACACTGCTCCTGTATCCACCTCCAACACGCCTGTTGTGCACAGCTGGACCCCTGGCAACCTGATTAATAAGTGCCATTGATCCTTTTAAATCTCTTCCACTTTCTCAGCTTCAGCCAGCTTTCTACATGTGCCACAAGTTTACTAATGGTCTTTAAGGTTTGTTTCTGCAGATTGTAATGCACATTTATCTTTTATCTTTTCTCCAATCTTGTGGATATTTGAAACTGCACTAATTACAGCCAAGTGATGTGATTATGCTTGTTTTGACTCCCAAATGCCTTTATCCTGTATATAAAACATTTTCTATCTCCAGGTATGACAAGGAGGGCCATGCCATGGATGCGCAGTCTCTGACAGAGGTGAAGGGTGGAGGAGGAGGAGGGAACACCAACTGGAAGTCTCTCTCAGATGTGAAGACTGAGCACCTGGGGCATGGGGAGAAGGTTGGTTTAATACAGCTCAATCTATAAGTTCATTCAACATTTGGTCAAATATTATGACAAATGGATCACCACTTTTATATCAAGTCTAAGCATTTCTACTAGAGTTTTGCAACAGTGAAGCATTTTACACAGATGTAGCACAAAAACAAGCTCTGGAGGGGGATATATTGGCTTCACTGCAGTAAAGTTCTAACTTTAAGCTCTCACCTTCTGTGCATCTTGTGACAAAGATCCTGTCTCTGCACCTCCTGATGTGTCTCACGCAGGGGGTCAAAGTTCAGCCCTTGCAGGACCTCTGACTAAACTGACGAACCTAATTGTCCCACATGCTACCTCTTAGTGTCACAGTCTCAGTTTAGGTGCTGCTCCCTGTCCCCTCTCTGACAGCGGGTGCCTCCTTGCTGTATGCTGGTCTGACACTGCGTTACTAAAGGCAGATGACAGAGGCAAAAATAGGTGCTCTGTCCTCTTTTCTGCAGCGCTCTGGTCAATCTCATCCTAATGAAAACTGCATTGACTTCATTCATTAAGAGTACGGAAAGGCAGAGGAGGTTGTGGAGCGTGTTTGTGCTAAATCAAAGCAGGTCATTAAACACTTCACTGGCAGCTCCTCAATGCTTTTCCATTTGTTACTGTCATTAAGGGCTTTTATACATCCAGGCTCCCTTAAATCCATGGTTCTGTTTTGGGAGTTGGCGCAGGTAGAGATCGGCAAATGATCAAAATCTAATATTGCGAATACTGGTTTGAAGGTACGAGAAATTTTAACAGCAAGTATATTTATAATGAATACTGCAAAAAAGGCTGATTAAAAGTGTACTCTTTTTGGAAGTTTATACTTTAAAAATTTGAAAAAATATATAAAGTGATATTTCTGTACTTTTAATGATATTTTCACATTTGTTCGAGTCTTGAACCTCAACTACATTGGCACATTTCTGCTGAATTGACTTAGTTTGTCATTGATGAAACTCATTACGTCTTTTTAGCATTGTTCGTTATCAAGATGCGCACAAAAATCAATCACCCCTGGGCGGAAGTTGACTGCTCGTTGTGTAGTCGTGCGGTGGTTAAAATTTGAGATATTTGGCTTTCATTGGACTACAAGGAGAATATGTTGTCAGACCAGCCATTTTTGTTAAATCATGGCAGCCACAGTAGAAGCAGTTTAATACTACTCTACACAAGCACTTGAAATCTGGCCCATTGTCCTCTGAGTATGAAGTTTTATATCATGTGGCTTTTAATGGTTAAATATGCAATTTCCCTATTAATTACAGCAAGACTCTCATTACCCATTGGTTTAGCCTTGAGCAGTTCCTCTGTTCATATAATTACATTAACATTATGCTTTCACTGATGGGTTGATCGCCAGTTGCTCACAGAACAGGTGCCTTCAGTTTTCAGGTGGGAATATCATGCACTGCCTACATGGGAATAAAATGTTGGCAAAGCTCTTAATATTTATTCCCAATGTAAACTTAAACTACATTTTCCCCAAATTTCTGATTTCTGCATTAAAATACCAGTAATGGCACATTTGAATCTTTCCAACAAGCCAGGTAAATGATGCAGATTAACGTAAGATTTGCAAGTACAGAGCCTCAACATTTTTGCATTGAGAGGACAGCAATAGTAGCATGGAGGACCTAAAATTACATAATTGGAAATGAATAAATGTTGGAATGTATTAAATTAAATGATGATAAATGCATGCATTTAGATATTAATGCATACATTCTGGGGACTAAAAAGCTAGAATATTATTTTTACATTTCAGTTTTTTTGAATTTATTTTTAAATATTTATATTTTATATTCTCATGTATTTCCACTTTTATTTACTGAGTTTATTTCCACTTTCATTTTCACATTTTTCCCACATTTATTCTTTGACTTTTCTTTGTCGGTTAAATGTAAATGAGTGGGTCGGCTGACTGATCGACAGAACGTTCAGCTCTTTCCTCCTGTTTATTTGGGAGACGACTACTTCAGATGCTACTACTACTATAAAGACTACTACTGTACTTAAAATACTGCTATTTCAATTACTGTTACTTCTGCAAATACTATTACTATTGCAAATACTGTAGTAATACTACTTCACTTATTCCCATTACTTCAAATACTAGTACAACAACTACTGGTATTTGCAGCAGCAGCGTCCCAAATAGAAGCAGCTGCCTGCAAGCCCAACGTACTGTCAGCCCTGCCCACTCATTTGCATTTAAATGACAAAGAAAAGTGGAAATAAATGAGTATGAGTAAAAATAAATACATATACAAATAAATTAAAAAATGGATACTTTAACACAGAAATATTAAAACAATAGTATTTTCACTTTTTAATCCCCAGGATGTATGCTTTAATGTTTAAATGCATTTATTTGTTTACATTTTTATTAATCATTCCAACATTTATTCTTGTATTTATTTTCAGTGATGGCATTTTTGGCCCTTCATATAGTAGTAGTGAGATGGACATACAAGGAAATGTTCCAAATTCCCCTTCAGCACTTGAACATTGAAAACATTCTCAGGAAAGATTTTTTTTTTTTTTTCTGTAGTGTTCACCTGTTTGTGACAGAGGCAGACTGCTCGATCGTCTGAATATGTATGAGATATTGGAGTAGATTACTGTTAACCTTAAGGGCATATTGTGATTTATTTTTATTTTTTTCCCTCCTGCTAATTGCAGTATTCACCTTCATATTTTCGTTCTTCTGCCTGTTTGGTGTTGTAATGATTTTCTTCTTCCCATTTGTCCAAAGGCGGATTACTACACCTGCATTGCAACTATAGTGTACTTGCGAAAGGAAAACTGCCTTTACCAAGCATGCCCAAGCCAAGACTGCAATAAGAAAGTGGTGGACCAGCAGAATGGCATGTTCCGCTGCGAAAAGTGTGACAAAGAGTTC
This sequence comes from Periophthalmus magnuspinnatus, assembly GCF_009829125.3. Classification (NCBI taxonomy): domain Eukaryota; kingdom Metazoa; phylum Chordata; class Actinopteri; order Gobiiformes; family Gobiidae; genus Periophthalmus; species Periophthalmus magnuspinnatus. Next base: position 7,008,848 of record NC_047138.1, read on the forward strand.
CCCAACTTCAAGTATCGCCTCATCCTTTCTGTAAGTGACACCTATATTCAGCATTTCTGCTACGCCTGCACTCCACCGCCTGACAGTGGAGTTAGAGCATCGCCCAGGCTCGCACAATAAAATACAGTATAGTGCAGAGGATAAATTACAGAGGTTTCATTAGAAAGATATTGCCAAAAACCACTGTAATGTGATAAAGCCTATTCAGCATTTGCACAATAGTGGTCTGACTCCACAATGCTGCTTTTGCTTATTTAATTTGTAGCTGTTTCTATTGCCGCTCTATGCATTAGCAGCATTCTGGAACAAGGCTTTTGCTAAGCTGCGCTAAAGTATTTTAAAGTGTGATATTGGATACATCCAAGATACTTTAAAATGCTCGACTAAAGCATTTTGTGCATTGTTGTTCATTTGTTTGTCTTTGGTGCAGGCAAACATCGCAGACTATGGGGACAACCAGTGGGTGACTTGCTTCCAGGAAAGTGCAGAAGCCATTTTGGGCCAGAATTCGGCCTACCTAGGACAGCTCAAGGAATCGGTGAGAAAATACATTACTGCCTTTAGGAAATGACCTGAGCACAAGTCTTTATTTTAGTTTATTGTGGCCCCAAACCAGCACAACCAAAAAAGGTATTGATTTTTTAAAGAGCCCATATTATGTTGTTTTCTGATTATTTTTTTTAATGTTTCCGCATCAGAAACATACTCAGAGTTGTTTTGTTTCATTCACACGTTTATCACACAAACCCTACATATCTAGGTTCTTCTTTCAAACAGAAAACATTTCAGCCCTGGAATTGCCAATCTCTACCGAACAAAAGGTAAAAATTAGCTGTTAACTACAGCTTCATGACATCACAAGGTGGAACAGAGCATTTTGAGCTTTGACAATATAAGCAGACTAATAAAGGATTACTCAAATGTGTGACTGAAACAAAACAATTCCAGGTATGTCTTTGAGGAGGTAACATTTTAACATGGCTTAACTCTCAAGAGTAAATTTTTTTGTGTAATATAGGATCTTTTTAAAGTCATAATAAATTGTAATAAAACCGTTAAATGTTAATATTCCTATTGCTTTTAGAATGAAGCTGCCTTTGACGAAGTGTTTCAACAAGCCAACTTCAACACCTTTATCTTCCGCAGTAGAGTCAAGCTAGAAACATATAATGTAAGTAACAGTAACATTTGCAGACATATGGTTTAAAATGAATCATGTTTTTAAATAATTTTACCTACCAGTTGTTTGACAGTGACTTTACTAGAGTTGACAGTAATGACAGATTACACAGCTGTCCTTTGTGTGTGAGTGACAGGATAATGAGTTACCTGAGTGTTTTCACAAAGGGCACTGTCATAGCTTAGCTGGGGTCACATGTTCCGTTGGCCTCTGAGTACTCTTGGAGGAAGCCCATATAAGGCCTGATTGGACTGGAGTGTGAGCAGGAAGTGTGGATTTGTGCCAGAGGCTGTACCCGCATCGCCCACAGAAGAGGCCTCTGTGTGGGCTCACTTTTCTCTGCCACTGGCACCGCTGTGAGCATGCATTGGCTGCTAACGCCAGGCTCATGTTCTACCAGCACACCTGCAACTTGCCACTCAGTCTGTCTCTATTGTTTTTCATCAAAACTCATCTTTGTATCATGGCTACTGTTGATATTAGTCATGGTACGTTTTATTCACCTCAAGCTCCCTTTTTGTCTTTAAATGCAGGATGAGTCCAGGATCAAAGCCACTGTGATGGAAGTGAAGCCTGTGGATCACAAAGAGTACAGCAAGAGGTTGATTATGAACATCAGAAAACTTGCCAACTAGTAGTAGATGCCTTTTTGTTTTTGTTTTGTTGGCACTGTCATGTATTGTTTTTTTGCCAATAAATATTTTATATTTGTTTGTAATGTAAAATAGACTGTTTTGTGTTGTAGTTAGATTATTAAAAAAAAATTATAATCAAAGGTAATACACATTTGTTGGAGAAAGAGTGGGTTAATGAGCTAAGAAAGTCTGTCTAAATTGGTCCAGTTGTCCCAGAATGCTTTTTTTTTTTTTTTTTTTTTTTTTTTTTTTTTTTTTTAATGCAGCGGAACCAGCTTGTGTTCTATCCCAGTTATTGGACTGATCATCCTCTTCAGAACTGTCCACTTCTTTATTTTGTCTTTTCACTAAGTAACAAACAGTAGTACACATGCTAATATGCACGCTCTGTGGGAGGTGTAAACAGATACAAGGTCTATTTTGCAGCTGTGAATGGAGCACTGTAATGCTTTGAATAAAATGTTTGTAATTTAACACTTGTGTGGGCTCTTTACAGTCTAGATTAATGGTAAATGTGAGTAGTTGGGACGGGTAGTTTTTTTTAACTTATTTCTTTTGGCCCTACAGACATGAACACAGGTTTGCTCTTTATTCTCCTGCACTGACCTGAAGAAGTCTGCCTGTTACAGCTCCATATTGTGCGCAGACGCCAGTGGCAGCAACAGATAAATGACGTGCGGAGCGGCTGCTTGTGCTCCGCAGTGCGCTGACAAATGAGCGCGTGTAGTGTGTGTGTTTGTGAAGATGCATGCGTCTGGGCCGGTCCCTGCTCCAGAGGTGTTCACTTCTATGTGTCTGAGTCAGGACAGGTGCACTGCTTTGTTCTTTTCCTGTGATTCTGTGAGTGTTCTGCAGCGGCCCTGTGCTGGGACGTGTTGTCTAAATACTGGTCGTGTGAATGTGGCACTATCCTGCGCACAGCTGCGTTGGCGCGACAGTGAAGCGCTTTTGGCAGTGGCAGTCCTTTGTCTCCTGAAACGCACGGGCTGTCAAATGTCTGGCAGGTGGAGAGCAGATCGTTATAATAATGGTGCCAATTGAATAAGATAATTGTGCATTGTTTGTTTGAAGAAACCGATTGAATTGGTGAGTGTTTTTAGTCTCCTGCAATGTTTCATTATTATACTGTCAGTTATGTTTGTCCTGAATGTTTCACTGTGGGACTCTGAAGTTTATAGAACGTGATTCATTTTTTATGTGCCGCAGAACCCCCTATTATGTTGAAAAGCTATCAGGCAAGATATAGCCTGATTTAGTGATGGAGGACTGTCCAGTATAGGCCTTTATGGACCCAAGTACTCAAATTAAACATTTTATAACCACTTTTATAATTTACTATAGCTCAATGCATGCATCAATATAAGTGCAAGCCCAGACTTAAAATAGTTTTGTCCACTATCTCTATATGTTTCCTAATGTTTCTTCTGTGTCCTGGGTCCTCACCAGGGGCCTTTCTGAATTGTCCAGATCCTTATTACATTCAAGGCAGGAAAAAAAAGTAAGAGAAGAAACATCAAAGGTTGTGTGTGCCTGTGAAATTACTATTCCTACTGTGTCTCTTGAAATCAAAATAACTTTGAAGTTTTCTGATTTCCTTTTGTATACTGACATGTCCCGCTGTCCGCTGGTACAGGCTTCATCGTGTATGTGCAGGTGCTTGTATGCACTGTGACCTTGTCCACTTTCGCTCTAATTGGATGACCCCTTTCCTTTGAAAATGAACTGCTCATCAGTCGTGACATCATCTCCGAGTTCAGTCAAGTGTCAGGATAACGAGCGATTAGAGGAAAAAAGGGGGGACTGACAAAGCACTATGTGTCTTTTCTAATGGAGAGTACACCAGCTGCTTATCTCCATAGATATGTTACAACTTTGCCTAGACTCTTCAGTAATATGGCATTAAAATTATCTGTCTCCATGGAAACAATCTGGTCAGGTCTATGTAGAGGCGACCCCGCTCACTGTAAGAATGCATGTTATTAACAATAAATGCAAAGTAGATAAGTTCAATGATGGGAAACATTCTAGAGAAGGTCATGACATCTCCGTGGGGACAAGCAGGTGACACTTTCCACTGAAAAAGTTGCATAGTGCACCTTTAATATTGGTTAGAAGAGTCAAAAACATAATAGTGCCATTAGAAGCAGCTACTAGACTTATATCCTCTTAAAAACAGGTCATTGCCATTGTCCGTGCTCTATCCCTCTCCCAGGTCTTCTAACCATTTTACAGCTCAACTCTTCTCCCTAGTTTTAATAGTCCCTATGGTGTGGATTTGGACAGGCCTTTTAGTTATGTAACGAGACTCTGCAAGTGCTGCGTCTCTACCCCTTCATTACTGTTTTATTATTTTTCATATCTCTGCATGTGTTTTTGACCCTAAATAGTTTACGCCTGTGGAAGCTGCTTGAGAATTTACTAACATTTCTCCCACCCACATCTGCAATTTGGACTATTCCTTAGCAGAAAGAATTACTGTCTTTTTTTTTTTACATTTACATTGTCTGGAAACTGCTCCTCCACATTATCTGCTCAGTGCAATGGGAGTGTGAGTTGTAACTTGTGCATGCTGGCTTGTTTATTTGAATCGGTGCCAGGGTCTTGTTAAGAAAACAAAATGTGCCTGCCTTGGTGTTTCTCCCCAGGACACAGATTACATCTCCATGTCAAGTGGGCCCAGCTGTGGGGAAGAGCTGCCTTCAGGGAGCTCCGGGCCCCACTACAAGGCCAGACCCGACCTGATAATGGTGAGGCAGAGGCAGTGGCATCCTCCTCTCTCTCTGAAATATACTCATACGTACAGTAAGAATCATACTCTTTACCTGCTACTTTTCAGAGGTGAGTTTTCATCTGATTTTAAATGTAAATGCGGTGCTGTTTCTGTCCTTGTATTCCAGTCTGAATATGCATTGGAAAATAACTTTAGGCCCACATGGTTCTTCAGAGAAAACTTAAAAACTGCACGGTAGATTTTAATAAAACCGCTCAGAACTACAATTTATTCATTATATTAGGAAAATGTAACTCCCCGACTGTTTGATTTGACTGTTGAATACATTTTGAAAGAGATTTTGAATTCAGAATATCTCACTACTGTTAACTAGAATGTAATGGAAATGTTTGATTAAAGTGTAATTCACATTATACAATTGATTGATAACAGTTGACCGTGTGATTTACAGTGTTGCAGAGTCTTCTTACCATGGCGTCTCATTGTAGCATTTCTTTGTGGACAATTTAGATGTTAGACTTTGACGTAATCATGCAGATGTAGGAGTAAAGTCAGATCTTTTTTGATGGCTCCAATCCATTCACGGAGCAGAACCGAGCAGAGCAGCAACTGTGTGCCAGGAGGAAACAATACACCCTGAACGCAGCGGTGTTTAGTAGAAGGTCTCTTTGAACCACTCCTTACTGAAGCTGCAGAACACTGAAGTCATTGTTACGGGCTGCTGACGGCTTTCAGGTCTCAGGGACAGACTGTCAATGGAAGGATCAGGAAGGCCAAACCAGCACGATAACAGTACAGTACCTGATTCTGTGTATACCCCCACTCTATAGTTGCTTTATGATTACGCCTTGTACCCAATAATGTGACCGTGGTATAATTTACAGCTTCATATATACACATATTAAAACGCTTTTCTTGTGTTAACTCATATTGGCACAAATCTGGCACAGTTTTTCATATTTGTTCCGGCTCATCTGTGCTTTCTGGTCTTCTTCGGGCCAAACTATCAGGCAGAAGTAAAGTAGATAGCATCTAGTGGTGACGTGTGAGAATACAACAGGGATTACAGATGCTAGTTTTAATTTTAAGACTTTTTTGAATTAGTGTTTTAAGTTGAAAAATGTTTAACTTTAACTATATTGCAAATACAATCTTACAGTAGTAACACAACAGGATATTTACGTAATAATAGAAGTTTAAGTATGGTGCTTAAAGGTGCACTATGTAACTTTTCTTGTGAGCGGTCCACTTCCTGCTTTGTCTTCATATATGGCTTTAAACTTATCCATGGAGATTGTTCCGTATAAGTATGGTTTTACTTACCGGTACAGATTATATTTCTGTTCTGTGTAGCTTTAAGTAAAATAAGCAGTATTTATTTTTGAAGTAATTTCACAGTGAAAGTTGGGGCATGGGATACATACAGTAGCGACATTGGTGTACCTAATAAAGTGTCCAGCAAATGCATCATCCTCCCCCAGTCTCCAGCTGTCAGAGGGCTACAGCATGTTGCTCTCCCTGCTGCTGCTGAGGCGCTGGCATTAATTCAACACTTGGCCCACGGTCCTATTTGAAATCATTACATCTACGAGGCATAGCGCTGCAGCCTATAAAACAGCACATAAAACCTAACAGATGGGACGATGCTTTACAACAATCATTAATGACAAGGAAAAGATGCCAATGTTCACTGTTACTGTATGGAGTAATGATTGAAACAGGCCGTGCCAATTGTACAAGTCTGTTATGAAAAAGCTGCAGGCGGCATGTGCTTTTCTGTAGGACCGGAGATAACGGAGATGTGTGGGTGAGAGAGGCTCCTCCGGCCCATTGTAGCCTGAACTAGAATCTGTTTCTTTTTCCTAATTGAAGCACTTTGTCCAAGTGCTGACCTATGGAGGCTGCTGTGTTTGAAGTCTGTGAGTGTAGCTGTGGGGCTGAATGTAATCGTATTTTGTATTTGGACGTTTTTTTCACAACACAGGACACAATAATGCAGTTGAGGAAAATGCTACGTTTTGACTAGAGGTAGATATAAAAGTAGATATTGAGCAAATGAATAAATCGATTTCACCATAAGCTACATAATAATAATAATAATAATAATAATAATAATAATAATAATAATACATACTAGATTTGATTTGGATTTTAAATTAATCTACTAACAGTGCAGTGCATTTACACATAAATTCATAAATTCAAATTCAGTAGAGAGTACTTGGTAATGCACACCACAAATTTTTTCAAGAACACAAATTTATCTGCATCAAAGAAAGTGAACTAAACATCATTTCAGATTATTATTTTGGATACCCCTTTAAGATACACGAAAGAGTCCTTTGCTACAGTGATGCATTTACTACAGTATAACTCCAGTGCTGTGCTCTCGAGTTATTGTGAGGTATGCACCCTCAGAAAGAAAAGGTTTTGTCACGTTTTTGCTCCATGAATAAACAATATGGTGCAAAAGTTCACATTCAAGAGCTGAAAAAAGACACTGCAATCTCAACATGAAAACCAAACATAGCAAATCTCGGGTGTATGAGAGTCTGAATAAATCATAAGATCTTAAATTGTTTTATGGGGAATATGGTATTTCTAGTGCTGTTTTCAATGAAGCTGCCACGTTGAGGAGTTCAGTTTGCGGTTGGAGACTGGAGCAGGAGAACACAGGTTGTCTATAGAAGCATAAATTAAATGTAACCTACTGTATGAATCCCAGTTGATATCCCAATGGTGAATCCCAATTGATACCTGCAGTGTAATGTCTTGGTATATATGTGTTGTGACTCTAAGTAATACCAATACCAGTCTCTAATTTGACAGGGAAATGTACCTGAACTGAATACAAAGTTGTGTTATCAAGTAAACGTCTGACACGAGATATGTCCTGGGGGCCAACATGCTTCTTTCATGCTAAACGTGGATCTGACATGGCTTTGAGAAGAGCCTCACAAATATTGACACATCTGTCAGCCGCTGTAATCCTTAATGATACCTCGCGCCGCCTTCAGGGAGACTCTTTCCTTTACTCAGCACACAGGCCCACGTTTACTGTTGAAAAATGCATGCAGTCAAATGTTAACAATCTTTTATGAACACATTTACAGTTTCATGCAGCTTGTTACTGCTGATAATGTAAATAATATTTGCATTTGTTTTATTTCTTTGCAAATGTTATTGTTTAGTTAGTGGTGATTGGTGGAGCTGCAGGCACAGTTTGGCATTATGCCCGTGGCAGCTTCTTTATTAATTAAACAATAGTTATTTTCTCTCCCAAGCAAAAACTACAAGACTACAATCTTGCAATTAGCCTCTTCCTTTGACTTACATCACAGTCATTATCTACCATCCAAATGCAGTGGACAATAACACCATAAACACCATTCTGCAAATCTCATAATTATTTAATGAGACATTTTCAATTATGTTCAGCTGCAAAGCCTTGCAGCCTGTGAGGCAAATGAGAAGCTATTGCTATGAGTGGAGACGTAATCACTTATGTCTAATTGGTTTGTGTCTATTTCTGGTAATATGATTTTGTATTTCACTGACACCTGCTGGCCACTTTATTAGGTATACCAGAGTGTGTTTGTGCATTCTGTCCCATATAGCTCTGGTGGTCCTTCTAGTGCTCTTATAGAGTTATCAGTTTGGTACAGTTTCCCAACAAGCCTTAATTGTTGAGGTATTATTTTCAATTTAGCTAAACATTTGCAGATAAAAGGTCTTTTCTGTTGAATATATAATGTAAAAGCTTTATTTTGATGACAGTAGGCTATTTGGAATATGTATTGTTTACAGAAAGTAGGCTCTCAAAAATAAAAATATGTAATGGTAAAAATGTACAGAACGTAACAGGGCACAATGGAAGTGACAATTTAAGGCAGGGACATATCTCTAAAGCAATGTAGAGTGTGTGTGTGTATGTACACAGTATACAGTGTGTGTGTGTAATATACATATATAATATACATATATATAATATACATATAATGTCTACATTCATACAGTCCTGTGGCTGTCCTGTGAGTCTAATACAGGTCTAGCAGTGTCCTGGTTCAGATCTGGTAGATCCTGTCCTCAATCAGCCAGCTCACTGCTTATTGGGAAGAAAATGTCTCTGTTTTAGTAATTTTCAAAGTGACTGACATGTGTGGAAAACTCTGCACATTGCATCATGTATTTAGCACTTCTCTGAGTTTGAAGAGTTTAACAGGCTGTTTCAATGATTCCTGGATCTTTCCGGATACTTTATAAACTTAAAGGGAGCTTGGACACATCTCTGTGTCATGCTGTCTCTACATTAGGGCTCTTATCCTAATGTCCAGTGCTGCGACACCAGCAGACCCACCCCCTAATGTGTGTGTGGGTGTGTGTGTGTAAGCGGGGAGAGAGAGGAAGAGAGAGAGGGTGACAGACTGTGTCGGCAGAGAAAGAGAGTGAGACCATGTAGATCTCAAATCAACTTATTCAAAGTTTTCCACAGATGCTGTAGTTTGACCTCCTCTCACACCCATTTTGTGAAATAAAGTCCATCCATCCATTTTCTTCCGCTTATCCGGGGCCGGGTCGCGGGGGCAGCAGTCTAAGCAGGGACTCCCAGACTTCCCTCACCCGAGACACGTCCTCCAGCTCCTCCGGTGGGACCCCAAGGCGTTCCCAGGCCAGCCGAGAGACATAGTCCCTCCAGCGTGTCCTGGGTCTTCCCCGGGGCCTCCTCCCGGTGGGACATGCCCAGAACACCTCCCTAGGGAGGCGTCCAGGAGGCATCCTGAGCAGATGCCCGAGCCACCTCAGCTGGTTCCTCTCAACGTGTAGGAGCAGCGGCTCTACTCCGAGCTCCTCCCGTGTGACCGAGCTCCTCACCCTATCCCTAAGGGTGCGCCCGGCCACTCTGCGGAGGAAGCCCATTTCGGCCGCTTGTATCCGCGATCTTGTCCTTTCGGTCATTACCCAGAGCTCATGACCATAGGTGAGGGTAGGAACGTAGATTGACCGGTAAATCGAGAGCTTCGCCTTCCGGCTCAGCTCCTTCTTTACCACAACGGACCGATACAGCGACCGCATCACTGCAGACGCTGCACCGATCCGCCTGTCAATCTCCCGCTCCATCCTTCCCTCACTCGTGAACAAGACCCCGAGATACTTGAACTCCTCCACTTGGGGCAGAGACTCACCACCCACCCGGAGAGAGCAAACCACCTTTTTCCGGTCAAGAACCATGGTGAAATAAAGTGTGGGTGTTAGATCAACTGGTTTCAAAAAGTGTGGGTGTCACACCCCCACATCCCCCACGGCTGCGATACAGTTGCTTGAAGGCCACAGTGCCATCTCCCTTGGGACACTGTTTATTGATTTGGCCTGGCTTGAGTCACTACAGGCCTGAGCAGGTAAAGTTATTGGGTTACAGTGTGGTTTTCGGGGGGATAGATGAAAATAATGTTGTTTTCAACACTGTGCACACTGGAGTGGGCATTAACAGCAGAGGCAGAGCTTTTCAGCACCAATAAGCACAGGTCATTGTCCAGATATAAGGCTATTATTTACCTGTGAATTCCCAACATGCACTGCAATCACTGGGTTGAGCTGCTATCCACTTTGTGTTGTGGTTAATTACACTAAAGACAGGCTCTTGTTCTGAAAGAGTGCCCTCTCTGGCCTGACTGATTAGCAGGTCAGCCGGCCAACACATCTCCGTTATCGGTAATCACTGGACACTTGGAGAAGGTCGACAGCCTCTCTGTCACTCTACTGAAACCTACACCAGACATACTGTCCAAGACAACTTATGTTTACAGTTTTCTCCATACATCTTTTTACTCTGCTTTCAACATTTTAACAAGAGTAGCTGTGGTAAAACAAGCGTTTGTGTTATGTGGTAGTAATCCACGTTATTGTGCCCTTAGTAAAGACGCTTCTTCCAACTTGCCTGTATGAATCTGGTGTGTGCAGGTGATTGGTCAGAAGGGTTGATGGCACAGATTAGCAGCCTCACTTTTGTCAATCTACCCCAAGGCTGATGTTGCTACAAAAGGAGTCACCACTGATGTGAATGAATAATGACTCGTTCAGCACTTTGAGAGGCTCCATTAGTCTGTAAAGTGCAAGGTATTATTGTTATTATCATCAGCATGTAGCTATGTTCACTAGAAATACAGGTGAATTGACTTTTATGTGGTTGTCTTTTTGTTTACGTTTTATGTTTGAGTAGTATTTTGTGAAGTAGAGATCTTTTTGAAGTTTGCAGCAGAATTACAATTTTTCCAGTGTCCAGTGGCGGCTCAAACATGTCCCTTGTTTTACATTTTTCCAGACCTAACCTAAGGAAGTCCTGATACTGTGGGGTATATGTAGTGACCACTGGGAAACTCCAAACGTGACTCCCCACCAGTCACCTGAAACTTTAAGTGGAATTATCAACAACATTTTCATTGTTACACTGTTGTATAAAACATGCAAGCAAGTTCATTTCCCAGCAATAACCATGTTGTTCCTACTTTTCACAAAAGAAAACCTAAGTAACCATGCAAGTGTTGGAGAAAACATGGCTTTGCAGGGTAGAATTAAATAGGCAATGTATTATTTTTTAGGGTAATTTTAATTAAAACTCTCTTCTCTTATTAAAGCACAATTTTATTAGCTTGAATTTGGACATGTTTCCATTGGAGACATGATGTGTTTTTCTTCTGAGTCTCATGTTGAAGAAAATGCATGTCTGTATTTTACATTTCAATCCCTTCTTGCTTGGGAATATTTTGTGGAGTTGTATTTTTGATGTCAAGAGTGCGTGAAATAGACAGAGCAGCGACGTGTGTCTCAGAAGTCACTGCCAAAAAAAAAAAAAAAAAAAGTTTGATTTGTAAAGAGCAAAGTGGGGACTCTCTTTTGTACTGCAAGAATGTAGCACGACACATTCCCTTGTAAATTGGAGGGACTATTAACGTGGCTGTGGCTGTCATCGCAGGAGAAGACATTTGCTATCACATCCTGCATTGGTAATTACAACAATGCCATTTAGAAAACACTTTTTAGATCAACTCCTTAAATCTCTTTAAATTTCTTGAATTAAATGAAGAAGATTTTGGATTAATGGATGTAGCAAAACACAACTCAACAACATAAGCTTAAAATTGTCCTTTATTAAACCATAGTTATTCTGTAGTTGTCTTTTGACTTTATTATGTGCTTTAACGTGCTTTTTTGACCTTTTGTGTAAAAATAATTATGATAGGCACATAAAAGACCTCTCTCGTCCACTCCCCAGCCCTGTGCCATGTTATTTGTGGCACTCACAGAAAAATACTCTGTGCTCTCTCCACACGAACAGTGACTTCTGACCTGCCCTGTCGTTGTGGTAACACGAATGTCCTAATGGCAAAAGAGGGAAGTAGGGCTTGTACACTGAAGAGCCAGTTGTTTTTAGCAGATAAGTTGCAAAAATGTGTATCTGATTTAAGTTTTGCAATGAAATTTAATGCAGGAAAGTGTTGAAACTGCCAAATGAACTGTGTCTCTCTTTTGACATGCTGCCCGTCCATTTTACTTTCTAATCTATTGCTTTATTCAAGACTAAGTAGTGTAAGTGTAATAATGTGTAATGATATTGTGCCAAGTCTATAATGGTATAATGATTTTGACCTTTAAGACAGGCAATGGATGTGTGTGCTATTGCCTCCATTGGGAAATCTGCAAATATCAAGTTATAATCAGTGGCATTAGGTTCCATTAATCCTATTTTCTTTTCCACTTTGAAATAGTAAATAGATCATACCCTTCCCTGCACCTTATACTGTAGTTTCAGGCTCATCTTTTCACTTAATCTGAGTGTCTTGCCCAAGGATAGAACAGCAGAAGTGCACAGTGCCCTAGAACAGTCTGGTTTTGGTTTTGAGGGGTGCGTCGTGACCTGCTGAGCTGCCGATGAGAAACACTTGACAGGTGACAGGCTGCGGGTAACAGAGGGGTTTTGGGGGAGATCTAACTCTCAGGGAGGATGCTGCTAATGAAGTGCACAGACGCCATCTTGGTTTGGCCACATGTGTGAGAACATCATCTTTCTTCTGCACTCTGTGAATGAGAGATCCCACCTCCCCTCCCTGCGTCCCGGTGGGGGGTGTGTAGGAGAGGTTGCGTCTAGTCTTTAATCTTTTTGAGGCTGAATTTGAGTGACTGATGGCGTGGGGCTTTTGAACGTCACAAAGAGCAACGTACGAGAAGCAAAAAGTGGGGTTCTGGACAGGAATGAGTGCTATAGATGACTGATGTTACCAATGTATAAACTACATGTGTCGGATTTACTATGATGCAGTGTTGAGGACTCTTTCTGGAGGAGGGTTTGCCATTTGCTTGTTTGGAAATACTATTGTTTTGCCTGGAATGTTCCACAGTATAGCATTAATGAATTTTTCCCATCCACAAATCCACATAATCCTTCTCTCGGCACATTTTCCAAAAAGAAATTAGTATGCATTTTCACTCAAATTGGCCAAACTACGTCCATCACCTTCCTCTCGAACCAAAATGCTGCCCTGTGATTGGTCCAGTCTCTGTTAAACTGTTCACACAACACAAAACACACATGAGCAGAACATTGATTGTAGTTTGATTTGTTTGTTCTTTAAATGTTCTTCAAAATAATGTATTACACCTGTTTATTTTGATACTTTTCTATGTACGAAAGCTATAAATATTAACATACTATACACAGTATCTCTTGCGTCATCCTCTGGAGTTCTTGTCTGCACAGCCCCTGTTTGGAGCTCACCACATCCTCACCAAACCTTTGTATCTCTGGAGGTAATCAACACGTCTCACTGCTGTGTTCGGATTGTGAAAGACTTATTCTCGTGATACTTGATTTGAAGCCGAATGTTGGAATGTTGGAGTGAAGAGAAAAAAAAGAAAAAAAAACTCTTTTCAGGTTCTTATTTTTAGGTCTGTAAGAACAATGGCAGCACTTTGACACGAACAGTCTCCAGTGGCAGAGTGGCACTTGGTGCACTTCCTGTCAGTGATGGGCCCCCTCCTCCCTCATCCAGACTCCAATCTCTCCCTCTGGGGTACAGCAAAGGACACCACTGGGATGGGTGCACTTACACTCCTATAGCATGATTTGAAGCACTGTTCACAAGAGCAGAAGTGCTATTAAATGAACATAAAAGAAGATGAAACCCATTTATCATTTTTATTGTGCTCCTTTCTATCTATTGATCAGTGCAGCCATTTATCAGACCTGTGCTTTGTAATTAGTTCTGTCCACCTGCTCCAATGTATCCAGTCTGGTATAAACACATTTATGAATTTTTTTTTTTTTTTTACTATTTCATTCTGGTCTGGGTGTGCAACAACCAAACATTGCACTGCATACTAGATAGGATGCATCAAAAGAATTCGTCTGTCTAATCAAACATACTTGTCCTAAACAAAGACATTCTGGCCCCTGGTCTTATCTTGGATGAGTTCCAATTGGATTGATGGATGGAAATTCATGATGAGTCTGTTTCAAAACAAACATATGAGCTTGCAAGTAAAAAAAAAAAAAAAAAAAAAAAAGACAATTAAAACAAACAGCAGAGTACTGAGAACCCATCATCTGTTGAGTTAAAGGGGGAAGCATTAAACATAGTTGATGAGAGGAAAGATAGATAAGACAGGCTTAAGAGAACCACTGATGTGGGATCAAAGTGCAGAATGTTATTTAAACCACATCAGTTCAGAAAAGCTTAATATGTTGATCCTGAGATGCTTGTGCCATGTCAAAAGCATGCTACTCTGCATCAGTACAGTTATTGTGGCTCAGTGGTTCATTATTCCATCCATTCCATTTGTCCAAACTGGTAGTTGAGTGTGTGATGAAGAATGGTACACTAGCAACTGTGTTCAGTCTTCAGGGCTTTCTACATCTCATAATGGACACGAAGGTGCACATCTGTGAGGGCCAGCTGGGCTCTGCCAATGCCAGGGGAAACTTCATGAGCAAAGGGTTCAAAATATACTCCACCATACTGGGACACTTACCTGGAGTTGTAGAAATACTCCTGTGTTTTCCTCTTCCTCTGATGTTTTCTGGAGCCAAAGATCCAGAGTTGGCCTGTTGGAACAGCCTCGCTCACTGCTAACGAGGATGTTTTTCTCACTCCACACATCCAGCTATTGACTGCGGCACCTGCCTCCCAGGACGTTATCGACGTGCCGCTGATGTCCCTCTCCTTGTGCATTAGTGACAGAACCAGCCTCTGCCTCAGACTCCGGCTGATTACTCAGACCAGGGCAGCACACTTTGGGGATTGTAAAGTGGAAATAGTGAAACACCATTCGGCTTTGGGACCAGTGGACTGTGTTAAACTGACCCGTATATAACTGTGCAAGCACAGTTCAAGACTGATTCACATTCACTTGTCATAAAATCAATACATTTGTGTTGTAAAAGGTGCAATCTGATACAACAGTCTCTCATGAAGTATAGTGTCGGCGAGCTGCAGATCTGCTCTCTTGGATCATGTTTGTTTTTGTTTTTTTCTATTCAAATTTTGAAGTTTTTGTTTTGTAATTTTGTTCTTGAAGTCTGGCACCTTTCTTCCAGTAACAACTTTGGCAGATTTCGCTACTAATGAAAGAAAGTGACAAACATTTTAAAGGGATATCACACTTTGATGTGATATGTGAAGTATTCATATGCGCCCTTTTAACTTTTGACATTAGTTGTACTTTGAGAAAAAAAAAAACTTTGAAAACTTAGATTTTTTGAAGAAACTATTCAGTTTTCAAACTTGTGTATACCAACTGCAAATCTGTTAATTTGCATTTATAAGAAATTCCTGACCATGACGAGCTCAAGATCTGGAGATGGATCCCTGGACACTACACTGTGTCACAGGTTTTCACAGCGGCACTGAAGGACAGATCATGCAGAGGACACAATTCTCTATGAGGATAATGAAGTATACTTAGAGCTTATATCATGTGACTGTTGTGTTAGACAGTGGCTTCATAAGACAGAATAAATAACTGCATAAATATTAAGATTTTGTATTATGTTATTTCACAAAAGCTTCTAAAATGGTCTCATGTCTCTATCTGAATTGTTTGTTCTGTGCACAGCTTTGTCTGTTGTTGGTATGGGCATCACAAACCTCCATTATGTACACAATAGAGGGGCATGAGTATCACATGTGCATGGGACGCTTCTTTGGCTGGATATTAGGCCTGCATTCAGCGGTGCGTGTGGGTGTGTGTTTATGTGACTGGTGCCCTGGGCCACTGGCACACAGCCCAAAGGAAGACACGCCTAAAGTGAACCTGTAACCTGTGACTCCCTCAGTGAAGCAGCAGGGTGACCAGAGAGGGGCAGTTCTGCTCGGGCACTACACCTCTATGTGACCAAAGAAGGGCACTTCTGCTGGGGCATCAGGCCTCTAAGTGACCAGAGAGGGGCAGCTCTGCTGGGGCACTTCACCTCTAAGTGACCAGAGAGGGGCACCTTTGCTTTGGCACTACAGCTCAAAGTGACCAGAGAGGGGCAGTTCTGCTGGTGCACAAACATAAAACAGCCACACTGCCCTGAAGACGCAGAGTCAGGGAGAGCTGCTGCTGGATGGCGTCATATGAAGTATTTCTGTGCAACAGCCTTTTTCAGGTTATATGAGGTAGCACTTGGACTCTCAGTCACTATATCGGTTATTACAGTTTAAAGTTGCATAATGCAATTAGTGTAATTACAATGATTTTGTTAACTTTTTACTGTCTCAATATTAAATCAGACCCAGAATGATAAGACAGCTGGTTTGATTAATTTGGTATCTATAAGAACCTTCAGTGGACAGCTCTGTCTCAGTGGGAGAGCAAACACATTTTGAGAAAACAGTCTTTGAGGTTACAGTTTCCTCATTTCAACTCTCTGATGAAAGTGTATAGTGAAAAAAATACAATATTTCAGTTTCTTTGTTTCCAGGGATGAGCTGAGAACAAACTGGTTCAAATATCCATAGTGAGTTGAGCTGTAGTCTTCCATATTTATTTGAACAGTGCTGGGGCAGAGTGACTGCTCTGTGCGAGCTGCAGTGTGGAGGAGATTAAGACTTTTTGAGGGGGATTGTCACTGGCTAGCCCCGAGATATCAGATCATCCCCACATCAGCATATTTCATTTTGTTCATGCCTAGTGGCAACAGTACCAAAAAGACATTTTGTTAGAGGATCAGAGTGTGATCAAATTAAAACAGTAGGATATCTGAATAGAAACTCACAAAATGTATGATTCAAAGCACCGCTCCAAGCTCAAACATAACATGTGTTTTACATCAGAATATTCTCAGAGCTCATTAGAACGTCAACATAGATTATTGCCAGTAGTTTGTGTTGTGAGACCATTTTATTTGGTTGCTGAAAAACTTGGTCCAACAATATATTTTTAGGTCTTGGATGTTCTTAAGAAGAAGGTCAGGGAATTTATCAAATGGGACATGAAAGAAAAACTGGCACAGCAGGTTGGCATCTTTCCTGTCTGCAGAAGTTAGCTGAAATGATTTTATCAGTATACCTTTAAATGTAGTGACACTATTCATTTGTTGACTTTGAACAATACAAATGTGAGGTGAGTTTCTTACACAAAGTATGAAAGTTCAACATTTGTGAATTTCCAGTTTGAATACTCCATATTCCTTATCCCTTGTCTTCCATTTGACATTTTGAGAAGAGACACATCTCGAAAAAACACCCAAACATCAACTCTTGCTCTATTATCTATTTGCTTATCCATTATTTTCATTACCTACTTAACTGCCCCCGCCTTTTTGTGACTCCATTCTAACGATTAATACATAATAAAACCTAGATTCTTTGTTTTGAATCCAGGGCAACTTTTTTTTGTGCATGTCTGTAGTGACTTGAGGTTGGACATGAGAGGATTAGAGGAGTATAATCCGTGCAGGTGGCAGCATTGCCCTGGGCTGCTCCTCTCCTCCCTCCTCTGTATGCATGCCAACCGCTGCCTTAGGAACTGCAGCACACCAGAGCTCGAGGGGGGATTTTCAGCTAAAGTAAATAGACAAAACAAAAGAAGTGGAATAAGAAACGATTTTGAGAGGAGAAAACAGGGATATTAGCTTCATGATTGAGCCGGGAGAGAGGGACTTGGGGAGTGACGTGGACTGCAAAAGTCACGCTAGGTATGCTAAACAGGAGTGAGCAATATGCCAAAAAATAAACACGTTTTCTTGGAGCTAGACATTTCGATTTGACCATGATTCAAACACATTTAGTATAATGTATTGCCTTAAAGAGGTGCAAAAAAGTTCATCCTTTACTCTAATTGGTTAAATCCGCCTGTCGCTCTGTCAGAACTTTACGAAAACTGACGAATAGAAAGAGTCGGTGGGGAAGAATAGAGCTGCATTAAACATAAACAGCAAATCACATCTTCATCAAAATAGCATGTCGTCACAGGTATTACCCAGCTCTACGCAGGTTCTTTAGCGCAGTGTTTCATTTTCCACCGCCTCCAACTTATTTTTCATTTTCTAATTGTGTGGTTTTAATTAAAGCCACACAGCGGTGACAGCCAGGCCAATTAAAACGGCGAGAAAGTTGCGATAGTCGAGGCTGCAGTGTCTTTTCTTTTTGCTCCTTTGTTTTTTCTTTTGATAAGGAGGGGTATTTCTGTATCGCTGCACTGTCACGCCTTAGGTTAAATCAACAAGCTGCCTCTCCACTGCATGAATAAATAAGTGATGTGAGATTTCCCATGCACAATGTTATATCGGGAGCCCTGTATCTTACAAGGCCTTGGCGGAGCATGTGTATAATGTTGTTTATATCAACATACATGATCTGTTTATATAGGGTGAGGACTCCTGCCGTGTTCAAAAGTAGCACGTACCCATTTTAATTCATTTTTTGTGTATATGCATTCCTTGTGTGCTGTGTGTGTCTTGTAATCCGCAGCCATCTCCCCTCCCTCGGTGCACAGTGGCCTCAGTTTCTTTCATTATTTTATTACAAGTCATGCAGTTTTCTCTAGTTTTAATTACACATTTTGGCTGGTTCTTCTGCTTGGCATATGTACAGCTGCCTGATTTGTTGTAATATTGATGAGGGATGATGACTTTTACAATGAGGTTGCAGTTAAAGCGGAGTCTCTGAGGTGCGGCTAAATAACTGGGTCAAATAATAAGGGAGTCATTGAGTGCTACAGATAATGAACACTCAACAGATCTGAAGAATTAATCTCTTGAAGTATCAATTATCCATGTGGTTAGTGGTTTTTACTTATTTTTTATGCATTTTGGGTCCAGTAGAAGTGACATTTCTTGTGCGTATTTACAGTTATTGGATTTACTGAGTGAAATGGGGGTGAAGAGTGAGAAGTAGCATTCCGTTGTGAATCTGAATATACATGTGTGCTGCGACCAAACCTTTTTCACTGGTTTTGGAGCAGCTCTGCCAGCAACAAGAACTCCCTTAATCAGCTGGTTAAATGGGCAAGTAAGGTAATTGGCCATGTTCAGAACAGCCTGGACTCCCCGTGTTCAAGACACTTACAGCAGATGTCCCAAAGTATCTTAAAAAAAACATGCAGCATCGTCTAAACTCAGAGTTTCGAGACGCTTCCTTCTGGTCAGCGGTTTGTAGTCCCGAAATCTAAAACAAATAATTTTAAAAGAGATTTGTCCCAGCTGCTGTTTCTTTAATGAATAAATTGTAATGAATTTCTTTATCAGTTTTATTTCCTTTTCTTGCAAAGCCTTTTTAATGGGTTTCTATATATTTAAAACTTGAATTTTACCAAGGCGGGATTCATTATTTGTGGAAGAAAAAAAACATTCTGCACTGGAGCACTGTGACACTTTATTCCAATGTTTTTATATATTTGGTTATAATGTGAATGGATGAAATATGAAATGTGAGACCAGCCTCTCAAACTGCAGAACAAATTTAACTATAAGTACAAAGAAAGCACCCAGACCTAACGTTTACTTAAGTAAGACTCTTATAAAGACTCCAGATAATACATTTATTCCCAAAAAGTACGTATACCACCAATATGTATTTATAAATGATGGCCTTGAGACCTGTTAGGACCTGATAAGACACCAGCTCAAGATCAAACCTTGTCCTTGTCATCCTATTTTCTCTCATCATGTGGAATCTGGCTGACTAATGTCCTGTTTATGTACATGAATAACCTACCTTATTACCGTATCACAGCTCATCACCTCTCACAAATAGACACAAATTGATGTGGAAAACCTCACCTTGATCACATGATGTCTTGTTCAGCTCATTCCAAACAAGTCACACATCACTGACCATATGGCTCATCATTAAAAGTTTTAAATTGGCATGGACCAAATCAGTGTGAATTTTGAAAAACTGCTCAATGTGTTTGAAGTACCACCAAAGACTACCCGGGGAGTGCAAGTGTCATACACCAGTTGGAGTTTTCAATATAATTACTGCAACCAATTCTGGCATTAACCAAGCCGTCTGCCCTCATTCATCATTTAAGAGAATCTGAAAAAATATTAAATTGAACATTTACTTGTGGATCAATTTCTATCCCAGGGAGAGGGATTTAGAGGAAGGAAATTGAATTTGTTTTCAAGGACCATTAATAATCATAATAGCCAGCAATATCTGCAGACTCTGTATGACACTTTCATTAATATCTCTGGAGTGTTATTCAAAGATTTATTGAACAACAGTATATCATTTTACCTTATACCATTGGTGGCCACAAAGGTTCATCTCAGGTGGTTAAATGAGTAATGGGTTTTATAAGAAAACAGAATATGGGCTGGGAAGAGCTATATATTGACAATACCTCATTTAAATACATTTAAATAAATATGATGGTACAGGTTTTCAAGAACAAAACAGTGATTCATTGCATAACCTTCACCCTTTATAAAGTATGGAGTTCCTTCAGGGCCATAATCTTATAGTTAAATTATACTGATGAATCAATTGGAAATTAGTACAGTTTCCATTAACATTCAGTTACAATTTGCTACAGTCGTAAAATTGCCTAAAATTTTGATTGACTGCCCTCTTCCTTTTACTGACCTCATTAAAAATATGTTTTGTTTTTTGTTTGTTTTGACAAACTGCTCTAGGACAATGGTGCGAGAGTAAGATGAAGATTCACCCTGAAAGAAAAAGGGGCATAATTAAATTATGTAAGATACAAATAGATTTTTATTGAAACAAAAACAGAATAATTCTGGCATTAGCCCCAGCGATAGTAAAATCATGCTGAGTCTATGTGCATGTTTTGGGCTGATGGGGAGTACTGGGATGTCCTGAGCAGAACCTGGCACCGAGAGAACATGCAAACTCCAGAGAGACCCCACCCAGCCCGGGGGTCGAACACAGGTCCCTCTTGTTGTGATAAAGCACTAATAAAGACTCAAACAGGAACAGTAGACATAAGAAGATATAGATTTTAATATCTTTATAAACATTTTAGTCATGTTGGTCTTCGATGATAACTACAGAAACAACTCATTGGTGACAACAAAAGAATCTGAAGGCATACAACTGAACAAACAAGGAAATTATGTGAGGTATGGGGCTTGTGCATTAACAAAGAATGGCTCTAAAAATATATTATGAAAAATATGCAAATTAACGAATCACCAGATAATCCAAAATCATAGACTCCTGGGGACAGTAGGAGCAGTTAAACCCTGTTATCATCAATATTGTTTTTCTCATAGGTATACAGTAAATGATTTATATCCACTGCACAGTCCTCTCGTCTGTAATGTCTGAAGTTCTCATTTCTTAAGTTTATGGGAGGCACAAAATCTGCAGAAGCACATCCTGTAGTGTCCCTGTCTGCATTGTACTGCGTCTCCCTCAATACATCCGACGCGATTGTCTTGGTCCTGGATGACAAATATCCATGGAAAATCGCATCATTTTTATAAAGAGGTTTATTCTCAGTAGTCCCAGCAGGAGTCCCCACGCTCCAGTCATATCTGTAATGTTTTATTGATCTCACAACTCTTTTTAACACATTGTTCTTTTGGGTTCTTCTCAGAGGAATGGATGCCCGATTTCAGTGGGGTCTGTCCAGCACAACCACACTGCGAAAAGCACCCAATTTGCACCCTCGGGACCACTAAGGCTCCAGTTGCACCCTGCAGTGGCGTTCAGCATCCACTTTTAGGTCCATTTATTGTCTTAAAAATCAAACAACATCTGACACAAGATATAGACAGATTCTTTGATGTTCACAGCTTGTATTCCCAGAGACGTTTTTGTTTTTCAGAGCAAATGAAAATGTCAGTGCTGTCATGGCGAAACAATTAGCAGCTTATTATCAAGATGCACATAATACGAAATGGAAATGAACACAATAATGCAGAAAGCTGAATTATATGGCAATTATAGTTGACGCAAACCAAAAAAAATAAACGAGAACATTATTCCTCCTTTGTACCGGACACATTCGTACGTCAGAATTCTTGCGTATGAAAATTTGTGTTGCATTGACATTGCTGCCACATTTTCCTGATATGACTTGGCTCTGAGTTGATAGTCTCAAACAAACATGGACAAACCTAGAAAAACAAACACAAAGGCAACTAGCATTTAACTTTCAATCCGTCACTGTCTGTTGTTGAACTTACTCACCCATCCTTCTCTCCAATTCACTTTAACTTATACCACTTTTTTCCCATTCTTCGGACTATGACAAAGATGGATGTTGAATCATTCTGGCTTAGTGGCAGTGCAAGCTTGTTCTTGACCTTCCCTAGTCCCTTACATTGTGCTGTGAATCTTATTTTTGTTCATTGCCCCCTACAGGACATTTACAGACATAACCACACACACACAGAAGTTACACAAGCCTGTATGCCGAAGCCGGAGCGCAGGGTCTGACTCTGTGTGTGATAGCTGAGTTCCCAAATCCTTTGAAGGTCAGCGAACAAAGTCAGTGCTTGTTGTTACCAAAGCAACTGAAAGGGCGTAGACATATAATATTGACTGGGTTAAGGTCGCCCTATTGTTGGCTTGCAGGACCCCGCTAGGAGGCCGTACAGTGGTCCGAAGGGTGCATTTTTGCTTCCTCCGTGTTACAGTTCCATCTGGAAGAGTGTGATCGTGTTTTCCTCCTTCTGTCATATCCGAAGAATCATCCTTGTCGGCCATGACCTCCTTGGAATGATGCACTTCATTATCTTCCTTCCCCTTGCTCACCCGAATCCGAGGTTTCGTGCAGTTTCGTGTACGGCCTGGTCGAGGTGAATGGCCGTTATTCCCGGGGCTGCCCACAACTCCGCGATTCATGAATGGGTTGACCGTTCCAGACATATTATTGGTCTGGGCTCTGGACTCAGATGGAGAACAGTTGGGAAAATCCTCTTTACGGAGTTCTTTTAAATCTTTCCCAATCATGTTTGATGGTGCCTGGCAACCTACAGTGGACGTGGACCCCCGAAAGCGCTTTAGCCATTCCCATAGCGACACGGCCTTGCAGTCACACGACCAGGGGTTGTCGTTGAGCCGGAGGTATTCCAGGCCAGGAAGCATGTCCAAGCATTGTCCGGACAGCTGTATCAGAGAGTTGTTGAACAGGTAGAGGGTGGTGAGGCGTTTTAAGTCGTGAAAGGCCAAGCGGTCAACCCACTCAATCTGGTTTTGGTGCAGGAGCAGACGGTCCAGAGCCCGCAGCCCCCTGAAGGTGTTCTGGTTTAGACTCCACAGATGATTCCCGTGGAGGAACAGATGGCTCAGGTTGTGGAGGTCCGAGAACATATCATCAGGGAGAAACTTTAAGTGGTTATCCTAAGGTGGGAGACAAAAGTACACAGAGCGGTAAGGTTAGAAAGCATTAAGACCTAGTATGTGCTGTGTGACTCATGAATAATGTGATCAAGGCTCGGTTGTATCTTGTTAGACTTGGGAATCAATATGGTGAGTTTTCATTTTAGAAAATTAAAGGCCCTGTACCTGACTCTTCTGTGACTCTCTTCTGTTTCTGTTGTGAAAAGTGCATATAAACTCATCACACTGAATCATTAGGATGCTCAGAATGCATAAGGTAAGTGAGGAATAAGTGAAGTTCTGTTTCTCACATTTTTCAAAACTCATGTACAGTGACTTTATGAAAATTTTATGCCATTTGAAATCCATTTGTCCCTTTTAGTGCCTTGGATTGGTATAATGAAGTAGGATTCCATGGAGGGGCCATAATTACAGTAATATGACGACCTCCTGTGCTACTAGATATATTCATACTTTAATGTGCAGCTATGGTAAAGAGACACATCCCAATTTTGAATTTGTCATCAAGTGACATAATCCAATCCGATCTAAACTTGTTTATAAAGCACATTTTAGAGACAGGAGAGTTTCTAAATTACTGCACTAAAATATAATATACCAGTAACATTTAGCTGTAAACGTCTAAAAGCTCTAAAAGTAATTAAGATTACATACATTTTTGTTCTTTTTTTCCTGGTCATGGTCATAAAGATTCTTAAATAATAGCTAGTTGCTCATCAAATCACAAGTACAGAACTAAAAAAGTCAGAGTGATGCAGTTGTGTGTTGCATCAAATCATTTTTCTAAACTGCTGCGTGTTGCATTAAAAGTAAAAAAAAAAAAAACATACCTGCAAATACAGATACTGCAGGTTTCTCAGGCCTCGGAAAATGTTACTGGGGAGAGAGCTGAGCCCACAGTGGTACAAGTGCAGCGCGTTGAGCCGAATCAGCCCGTGGAAGGTGTCCTTGTCCAGGGAGCGCAGATGTCTATTGTCCCCCAAGTCCAACTCCTCCAGCTGGGTGAAGCCGTGGAAAGTCTTCGGCTCGATACGTGTGATGTTGTTCGAGTAAATCCAAAGAGTTACTGTGTTGGGGTTGAAATCATGCGGACGTAAAAGGTGGATTTTATTGTTTTGCAGAAAGATGCGCTCACTATCCGGTGGGATGCCGTCAGGGACCGTTGAGAAATTGTGCGCCTGGCAGGAGACGGTGCTGGGGGTGGTGTAGCAGATGCAGTTTAGGGGGCAAGACCAGGAGAAGTCGAGCCCACACAAGACCAGCAGGAACTCCAACCCACAGCCTGCAAACACAAAGGACAGGTGAGTCTTACTTACACTCCACTTTTCACCCGCAGTTTGTAAAAATGTCAAACAGAGAAACAGAAAAACAGACAGCGCAGTTGGTGAGTTTTGTATACTTTTGATCTAAATGCATTTTGTTCTACCACTAGCACCTTGAACCACGCAGACTTGAATCAAAATAGGAAACGGAAAGGCTATGGATGCGTGTACACAAGGCACCGATGGAAAATAATCCTTTCTAGGTTGTTTTGTTTTTATTACAAACAACCTGCTCTGTCTCTCAGTGTAACTTTCAGTGACTTTTTTCTCTTACAAGTTTAATTTCTGCTTGCTTCATTCGGCGCATATTTCAGTGTCATTATTTGCAGTCAGAATCCACACAAAACCGTCAGCTCCACATGTTTATTGAATTGAGCAAACAATAACACCTGCTTCAAGAAGTCACAAGATGTTTCTATGAGGCTGATGAAATCCTTTGTGCAATATTTTAGTCATGCCAGGCATATGCAGCTTTTTCTACAAAATTATCATTCCCAATATTCGGGCACCTTGGGGAGATTTGCTATTAACAGTCCAATCCCTGATTCAGCTGGCACCACTTTGCAGTTGAGCAGAAGCGGCGATCGTCTTTTTGCGTGTCATTAAATGGGCCGTGGAATGTGTATTTAAACTTTGGTGAGCTGGAGATTGGCGATATGGTTCTATGCACACTAGAAATGGAAACTTATAGGGACTTATGCAAAATTCATCAGAACTATATCCATCTCAAACGCAGAACAACCTCTAGCCCGTTTCGACTCATTAAATGGATATGAATATGAGGTTTTTCATGTTTCTAAATTTGTTTGGTGGGGTAGTACCTAGAGTAAATATTTATCATAGTTCTACATCACTGAAGTGTCATTTTGGGGGGAGAAAAAGTTGATGAGAAATGTATAAAAGTGCAAGAGGTAGCGCGGAGTTTGAAATGGAATCTCTGTCATTTACATGGAAAATTTTTATCTAAAACAGTGGTGTCCAAACTTTTCTCATTTAGGGCCACATATAAAAACACAGACAAACCTGAGGGCCGATTGAGGGCAATAGACTGGTCGCCAATACAGTGAATACTTCAAACCTGCGATATTATTACAAGTTAAACTGAACCACTAGACCTTTATTCTTGCTTACATCCTCAGTGGGACATATTAAATATTTGAGATGGACTTGTTAAAATAGATTTTCAGAAATGTACAGTAAAAAGTACTGTTTAAGGTAATATGGGCCAATTCACCTGGAAGCTTGAGGGCCAAAAAAAATTGGTCTGAGGACTGCATTTGGTCCCCGGGCCACAGTTTGGGCATGCCTGATATAAAATGTATGGAAAATGTATTTAAGACAGGCATTTTTCTCAAAGTTTACAGCTTCATATAGCAAAATAAGTTATAATCCTTGTCGACATTACTGTTGCTAGGTAAAAGTTACAGAATCACCTGTACATATGTCATGTCTGCTGCCCATGTCCAAACAGGAAGTAAAATGATAAAGCTCACCCAGAATTTTCTTTTTTTTTCAGTAAAATGTTAACTCTGTTTTAGTAGAAAAATAGTCTAACCTTTTAGGCACTTAAATGTATTATTCACGACTTAATGGAGGCCTGATTCACCACCTCCAATATGCCTTTGTTGCTTTCTACACCCACTGTAATCCTGCTGCTTTTCTGCTGGAGTTTAGGGGTTACGAATTACTGACTAGCGGGCATTTTGGGGGCGAGAGGGATTTAAGCTGTGGCGTTCAGTGTCTGACTTGACTGACCTTTAGCTGTAATTCTCGGTGTCTAGGTGCAGCGTGGAGCGTGAACTGGAGAGCGCCTACCCGGGCACAAATCTAATCCTATTTGTTAAGGCTCTGACTGGGCAACAATAGAAATGCATCCTGCTGCAGAGGAATGTGTCCAGTAAATGATGTGATTGTTCACGCTTAAGCACAACCCAGAAAGACAGGAGCGGGGAAAGGTCTAACTACAAAGTGACATGAAAATACAGCAGTGCATGCTTTGAATTAGGGCTTTATTTTTAACAGCTGCGTGAGGATATGGTGTTTTTAGCGCATTACCGTCTACTTCAGGTCTGCCACACTGTAATAGCTAAAAGCGTGGAGCACAGAGCTAGGCAATTTATTTCAATCTTTATCTCGGTTGGCTTTTGTTACCTAGACATATCAGAAATGGCAACCTCCTGACTGAACAAATGGGTTCAACCATTTGCAGTGCCTCTGGGAAATAAAGATGTTTTGGAATTTATTAAACAAAAATCACAAGACCTGACAAAATACATTTTCGAGTTTCTATTTAAAATCATTTGCATTTACGCAGTGCCCACAGCCAAGGCCAGTGTCACGGCTGTTTCATTTGGTGTCACTTCACATCGAGTGACCTCCAAGACAGGGACCAAATTGAATATTTTGCTTTTATGTTTTATCTGATTTTAATCCAATACTGCCTTCTAATGCCTTACCACCAGGATATTTTATTATTCATGGATTGTATCTTGCGCCAGCTCTGAAATAATTACACTTTTTAAAGTCTTAAAGTATTTTCATTACCACCTTTACTCAGGCATGTCTTTAGTAGAACATAAGCCTGTAGCAAAGACAATCATAAAAATGAATACAAGGCTACAAAGGAAAAGTGGAGAATGGGAACGTTGAGAATAGAGAGACTGGCTAATGATGTTGGACACATACGGATGCTCCTCCTTGCAGATGAGTAATACAAAGCAATAGATTTTTTTTCAAGAATTTCAATTTTTATGTGAAAAAGGCTTAGAGTACAAAACAGTCAAAACAAATGATTACAAGCTAGCTTTTTGAAGTATTTGCATTTTCAACTACCTCTACCATTTATTTCGTTAGCAAAGATGATTTAGGGCAATCACTTTATTTGAGTTGAACGAAATTGTGTTTGACTGTGTTGCAAAGAAACAATGCCTGCTTAGATAAATATTTTAGCTACGGGAGCAGAGGATGCTGAGGCGCATGCTGAGATGACTCATATATTTCCATATGCATGCCAACAATGTGTCAGGGGAGACACAGCCCCGCCTACTTCTTATCTGTGCAAGGGGCATGTGTGCTCTGTCAAACAACTGTGAAATTGGACCTCTGTGCTGATTCCATCTCCACTGCTGTCAGTTGTAATCAGTAGAATGTGCATGTATTCACAACACATGTAAGGCATACTTATGGAGTCTGAGGCAAGCACAAGATGCCAGTCAGACAAGCATTAAGAGCTGAATCACTTTTGTTTGCATTGTTTTGAATAGAGCCACAGTACAGCCACCAGCGACACAACGCAAGGGAAAGTGAAATGAAAACATAAGAAATGAATGTGTCATACATTCATTGTACGCTCGCACAAAAAGGCCATTCAGCTCAAATTGTATCTTACAAAAAGCTGCGGACTTGAGCAGAGCCATATATGCCAGTCTGGCTCTAAAATAGATAATATGTTATTTCAGCTGATTCAGGGCTGGGCTGTGAATTAACTCTCTCATCAAGGTTTTCACCCCAACACTTCCCTCGCTGCTTACTGATTAAAATTACCATTGTAGCTTAAGAAAATACCACGTTTTACTTGTAAGTCATTCACTGAGTTCTCCTTTCTGGGGGATTTTAAAAAGATAATAGATAAATAACTGAATAAAAAGAATGACTTAGGGTCCCCAGACAATGAGAAAAGTCTGTACAGAATATGAATGAAACAAAGTTCACCCTGGATTTGCCCTCATGAATAACACATGTGTGCTAATGGGAGTTCATCTATGCTGCTGCCTGACTGTCCAATGTTACACACTCCCTGCTTCTCAGTGTCTCAGTGAGTACAGTTATGTTGGTGTTTTTGCATAAACATGACATTAAACACTCCAAATGTGTTTGCATATGACATGTCTGCAGCCTTAATAGCCTTTTAACTGTTTATGTACAGTAAAGCTTTTCATAGTAATGCCGCAAGTCCAGCTTCAACATCCAAATCTTATTAAGTACTGCTATGCAACCTGACTCTAATCTACACATGTGTGGTGGGGGGCACTGTGTACTATATTTACAGAGAAGATAAAAGCAGCATCTCAGTCACTCCAAAAAGTCTGGCTAACTCCTTTGTTTTTTCCTTTCTGCTGTTGTGCATATAAATTAATTGGTCAACTACTAAAAAAATGTGGTTGACTAGACACTATGAACCAATCTATGGTCTAGGATAATTTTTATATTGCAGTGAATCCTTGTCAATTATCAAATCCACAATATATTTTCTCCTGTTTAATTGGTTGATTTTGCATATTTTCAGGCTCTTCTTGTCTTTTCATTGAACACAAAAGTCATAGTTCAGGCAAGGTAGCCGTCATGAATAAAAAGTGCACTTATTTGCAGTTTTAAAAAGAGGAAATACATGTTTGAAATCACCAATGCATTTATCCTTTTTATTGTATTGATCTCTGACTCTCCCTAACAATACACAGTGATTCAACTCTCCCTCTTACTGTCAACTCACTCACAAATACTCAAATCAATATCATATGGTTCAGCTTCTGTGGATTACTTTTCTCACTGCTGCAAAAATGTTCCATCTCTTTTTTAACATTTTGCCCAAACTGCAAAGTCACCAGTAGTTGCTGGTGTCTCAGCCCATCCAGCCCTGATTCTGCTGATACACTCTTTTCTAACAACTTGGTGCAGGATATTATGGATTTTGTCTCATTTTCTGGCGTTGCCACGGAGATATTACCACATAAGGGCTGTGGAATAGTAGCAAGCGATGCTGAGATCCCAGAGGCTATAGCTCCAATTTCTGAATACATTATTAGATCTATGAGATAGGAACTTTAAAAAAAGAAAAAAATCTTAATTTAGATGGTATTTGGTTATTTTCTCCACTTTTTAAATAATACTATGTAGATTTCTGAACTTTTTTGTAAACTTTTCATAGAATTACACAGTTTTTCTTGTTTTCATTTCTTTGTGTGGGCTATGGAGCTGCACAGTATTCTATTTATATTTATATTTGTGGCTTTGAGGTGGAAAGAATCCATAAATAAACTTGAGGAAGATCCAGCAACCAGAGCCATCTGATGTAACCTGTACAGTTTGACTAAAAGCTCAAAAAGAACCAGGCGAGAGGGAAGTTGAGAAAAGCTGTGAGTAGCAGCAGTGTTTCTTTCTCGAGATCTAAAAATACCTTCACCGCACTGTTCCATATGGAGGCCTGAGAATAAACTGTGAGGAGCGTGTGCATGAACAACACTTCTGACAGATCACGTCAAAATACATAACATACAACTACTGTGTGATGAGCAAGTACAATGATTATATACAATGAGTATTAAACTTGGCTTAAAAGTACACTGTGTAACGTTTCTTGCGGAGTATTTACCACCTGCTATGACAATAACTCTATGACTCCATGACAGTGTTGCGTTGCTTAGAATATTGCAAAGTATGGCATTAAACAAAAACAACTCTACAGAGACAAGATGATGCCACAAGGTTCATATTATTAATCATATGAAAAAAGTGCAAAATAAATAACATTTTAATGCAATAACATCTTCATGAATACAAGCCCCTCCACAAAAACAACTCACAGCATTCACCTTTACTGATGATTCACTATTATTCATTATTCATTAATTCAACATTATTACCTCTTTGAAATCTATAAGCCTCTATAGTTTCAACTTTATACTTCCACCCACTCCTTTTCAAACATGTATGAATTAATCTATAACTAAGGCATCACTATTGGTTGGTTTTCTTTACGCCACCTGTGAAAGGATCAGCTGTATCCCATTTTGTTATTATCTTCACTGTTGGGTTTTGTAATAGCTTTCTGTGCATGTTCGAAACAAACAAACAATAGGAACTGTGCCAATAGAATGAAATGTATATAAATGTTCATTACACACAGCTTGAGGTGCAAATTTCGTCTGTTCATAACCATGTACATAATGAATGACCAAAACACCTCGGTTTCATGTTACAAATGTCTGCGTTCTAAACCCATTGCTGTATTGTTGATGGGATAAGTACCAGGGTTGACAGAGGGGTAGTTCGGGTATTGCAGCTTTCATTAGCTGCCGTGAAAGCCTAGTTATTACACTTGATTCACTCTCATCTGCTTGTTCACAGGCCATTCGTAGTGTTCTGCGGCCATATGGCTCCTACGCGCAAATACAACTAATGTTCCAAGACGCAATGGCAAAATCACTGTGGGGAGCAACACTACCAGGCCCCAGCCACCACTGCACCATCCATCACCACTGCACAAAGCCAGATGATTCAAATATATTACGCTCCCTATGGCGACATCGCTCTATACTGAGTTAACCAAACTAATGCTTCTGCCAAACTCTTATGAATCATTCTGTGCGAGGCCTCATAGTTCACACCATAGCCCCATTAAAGAGATAGAGAGCAGTCATTATATCCTTGACGTTTCCATAGGTAAAGCATGCGGCTAATGATGATCTTGTTTTACAGCCCGTGCCAGTTTCTCAATACAAATAAAGCAGCCACAAAGGAGCCTGTACAAGCTCTGCGCTAGACTCAAGCTTGGAAAGATGGAGACGGACATCTAAAGATTAAAAGAGCAGATCAGTCAGTGGACTCTGTATGGGAAAAGTCAAATAGTGAAATCACCATTTGGGTAAAGCTTCAACATTCAACAAGAGTACAGATTGCAAATAGTTGGAAAGTAGGGTTCTGTTCAGAGTGCACATTGTAAACAACTCGAGAAGCAATAACGTTTGAGAGAAGGCTGCAATAGGAACCGATAAACTAATGCAAGAATCTCATGAATTTCAGAATATGTTTGTGAAGGTCTAAACAGATACAGATACAGATTTTGTATTAAAACACATCATTCTAAACATTTACAGCATTTGTGATTTGATAATTTTGCCAAGTCTAATTGCAATTTCGATCAAATTATGATATTTTGTGCAGCGCTAGTTTGCATCATATGAAAAACTTGACGTCTTTTCACAAAAACTCTTCTCTGGTTCATTTTTATTGATGCATTTGCCAGAAATTTGTGTTCAAATACTCAAAATACATTTCAGATTGCTATCCAACGCCTTTTTGATTTGAAAAAAAATTGATGAAAGTAAAAATCCTTCAAAACATTTTCTCCCTCGCTTTGATATTGAGTTTGAGAACCTCTTTGGTCGTGCTATACTCCCGAATAACTGAATAAACAACTACGCCAAAACAAAAGCTGCCTATGCCCCCGCTCTCCTGACACCTCAGTCCAGAGCAGGTGGGGTGAGCGGGGGTAAGGTCCATTGGTCTGGGCAGTGGACCGGCCGCCTGTCAGTCTGTCTGGCCTGTCCAGTTGCAGCCTCTTGTTAAGTCATATACATGTATTTCAATGACAGAGAGCAACCCTGCCTGTCATTATGTGTCTGTGCGGAGTGACAGTGAGCGGGGCTGGCGCGGTGACAGAATGCAGACACGGAGAAAGAAAAGTCGGCGTTCAATCCGTTCAAACCAGAGAGGGACAAAAAGATTCAATCAAGAGAAATTGTCAAAACATGTCTAATAGTTTCTCCACACGCTGCTGTTAGGCTGGGTCGGTTTTACGGGACTTGCATCAGTGTGAGGCAGCCGCATGAACAATCTGACTGAGGGGTTGAATCAGTGCAGCTCCGGGCCTATTCAATATCCTTCTCTGAAACGAGCCAAACAAACAGCATTTTTATATTGAGTTAAAAAATCAACACACGCGCTCAAAGCTGTCATAGATGAGGTAAGCCTGGTATTTCAGAGCAATTATGTGTCATGCCTTTTCTGATCAGTGTAATAATGTGTTCAGGTAACCTACAATTTATGTCAATCTGCATCTTATTTCAACTCTTGTGGTACAAACACCTGCCAGCTCTAACTCTTATCTTTTTTTAGGCCGCCATTTGTCATGATTCATCCATTCCAAGTGTGCTTTATTAAGGAGTTATTATTTTCAAGTGATTGTTAAAATATTAATTAAATCTCAAGTGTACTAACTCGAGTGTCCCGAAATTTCAAATACTGTTGCAGCCGATAGCAAAGAACGATAACAACTTACAATTGGATCAGATCACATAGAGCAGGGGTGTTCAACACATTTTCACTGCTCTCAAAGGACCAGATTTTTACCTTGTTACTTAACTGTTTCTGTATTTTTTACTTATTCAAGTTACAAATATTGCATATGAATTTCCCTAGATGTAAAAATATGGCTCTGTGACATTTTAAGGCCACCATACCTTTTAATTTACCCTGTCGAGGGCCGCATAAAATGATGTGGAGGGCCATATTTGGTCCACGGGCCTTAAGTTTGACACATGTGACATAAAGCATTTATTCCTAAACATATCCCACTTTGATGTCTAGTGTCATTGCATAAGTTATATATGTACAGTTTGCGTCAGGTTTGGGCTATAGTCTAGTTAGCATCAAAACTCTATTATCTTCTACAGTATTCCATTTTATAATACTATGGTAAACAGCAGATACACAGTCTACTACCTGGAGCGAGAGTGGTTCAGTTGGTAACGTGTTTGTCCACTGATCTGAAGGTTGGCGGTTTGAATCCTGCTCTTGACATAAACATCATTGGTAGCGCTGTCAGATCCACTGAGCCACACTGACCCACAGGTGTGTTTCTGTCATTGTATCCTTGGGCACATCGACAACAGCGGGAGGCGAGGGTACGCAGACACCCACCCCGCAGTATCGGTGTACACTGGTGTATGAATGAAAGTGCCTTGAAGGTGGAAAAGCGCTATAGAAAAATGTGACTATTGATCATTTCCATTTACCAAACAATAATAAAGAAATAAGGATGGCGTCACTATAATCAATAATTATGAGATATTATTGGCCATGGACAAGCACAGACACAGACAGACTACATGCCCTGCCTTATGGTACATGTTGCTAAAAGCTTTTATGATGAATGTTTAACTATAGTTTAAAGATGCATGGCTCCTTGTGTTAGGAGCCATCAGGTCAGTATAGCTCCATATACCTGCAGAGAATGGTGCTGTTTTTCAGTGGAGCATTTCCTGGTCGTCCTTACATGATTCCACTTAAAACAAACAAGGCGCCGCTCCTCTGTGCACACAGCTGCCGCCTCTTGCATACAACCTCATCTGCCCCAGATTCGACAGATCAATTATTCATAACAGGTGAGTCTTTGGTGCTTATACACATACAGGTTTTCAACAGGGCTAAGTTAATGGCTTCAAAGAGGCACGGAGAAATGTGAAATCGGGCAGAAAAAGGCGTGCGTGGGAACAGCGGTGCGCCGTGGCTCATCAGCTCAGAGGATGGACTGACCAGGAGACAAGGAGGACATGCAGAGGAGAAGACCACTCTCAAAGGGCCTCTGGGGAGAACACTGCATGTACCACATATACACAGTGTAAACGCCTCACCTGCCCAGTCACTGCAAGCACGTGTGCTGCTGGTTGACCATTAATCATTCACAAGCTGCTTGAACTAAGTACACCGGGCCGATTAGAGCGAAAGAACCTCCAGCAACCACACATCTGCACATGAATCTATACACACTACAAGCCCCATCAGGCGTCCTTTATTTGAACCTGTTCCCATGCTGCTGGAATATTCCCCTGCGGTCTCACACATGGACTATAATCTGACCTCAATAGGCAAACATTGATCTTGAAGACGTGGTTTGAAGGTAGCCATCTTTTATGTACAAAGATAATATTTTTACGCTGACAAAAATAAAAGGCACCCTAGTCTGTCATATGAGAAAAGCAGAAGAGGAATGGAATACACTAGAAAGAGGACCTTAAATGAAACATATTAAAGGTAAAATTGTAGTGTGATGAATCCCAAAGGATTGGTGGGTCTCTTAATTAGAGCTGGCCAATTCATCGATCAAGATACAGTCATGTCTAATGGTCAGTGGGATGCTTGGGTCATTTTAATGGAGAGTCAGTAAAAACATGTGATTTAGAACAGAGTTTGGACTTTCCAGAAGGAAATTAGACTATTTGGTGTTAAACTGCACTTACATTTTATTTCCATGAAAGCGATATGTTAGTGTCAATTCGTTTTAGAAAAAAGATAAAACTTAAATCACTATGAGGAAATAATTGACTCTTTTTTTTTTTTGCCATATCACTAATTTCTTAAGTAACCTATGACGACAAACAACATACACTTATCCAGACCAGAGACATTTAAGGTCAGCCCTCTTGTATCATGTAAATACCAGTGCATAAATATATTCCAGGCAAGTGTCCTGGCACAACCCAACCGTACCAGTGTGTTTTTTTTCTCATGAAGGAAAAACCATAAGGCAACAGAATACAAATAAGCAGAAGAAAGGAGTATGAACAGCCTTGATCTTATGACTCTAATGCGTGTTCTTTCATTAGGCGTACCTTTGCACACCCTCAGAGCATGTACATTGATCCAAGTCTAATGTCAATTTATTAATGGAGCTCGGCCTTGGCAGAAATATTAATCAGAGCAGACCCCTCTCCCCTCAACACACAAATAATGTTGACTGCAACCTTTTCAGCGTGAGAAAAGACAATATTTGTGAGAGAATGAGTGAATATTAGGCTTACAGTTCTTTAGCTGTTTAGTCTATTGTCTATTAATCAGTTGATGGTACCTAGGTTTTCACATTTTTTTACTTTTTTATTTGTCAAGTAGTCCAGATGCTGTACTGTACTGCTGTAAGCTTTCACAGGGTGTTTGTTTCCGTTGGCTCCTCCCTTGTAAGGCAGTGACTTTTCAGTGAAGGCAGTGAACCCTTTCAGAGCTACTTGGATGAGTGGCCAAATGTGTCCACTCTGAAAAAACAAAACAAAAAATGTATTCTGTCCAGTTGACAAAATCAGCTTTAGTCAGGCATACTAGTTTGTTTATTAGGATACAAGGTTTTATAAGCACAACAGCAGAAAAGAGAATGCATGGAGTGAGTTATCTAGAGTTTTGGGAGTGTCTGGACAGTATAATTTGCCCTTTCACTTATGAAGATACTTCTCTGTGTACATAGTTGATTCTGCACGAGATCCTAATTCAAGAGCTTTCCCCAGCGCCACACAATGAATCATTTCACAGAGCATGTCTTTAACCTGCCAGAAATGTCTTTAGTCCACTGAAGCTCTAATGAATGTATATTTTGCTATTGAGAATCTAGTTGGTTATTTATAGAAAGAATGCAGCCTCATGTTCCTGTCTTCATTCTTTTCTGAAATTGCCCATAGCCTCGCTGATAATACGACTTAAGTCAGTGCTGTCTTTGTCTCGCTGAACCCACTTATTTAGTCCACACCAGAAGCAAAAATAGCCCATTGAATTGTCTTTAATATATTTGAGCAGAGCCAGTGAAGCAGCAGGCTACCACTTCTATAAATGTGTCCAAGATTGTCTTTGGTTTGTGTCTGCGCCTCTTTGCTACCTGTCCCTCTTCCATTCTTCACTCGCGCCTCTCCATACGCTGTCCCCCTCTAAGTTTAATTGATTCTGTTGTTTCTCTTAAACTACAAAGCAGGAGGCCTCCCTGCATACCACAGAGCTACTGTCTAGTTGCGATTAAAGAAAAAACCCACGTCTGGCTGTTTGAGATACAATAGCAGCTTATGGGATTTAAGCATTCACTGAAAGAGTAACAACCACACCAAGACATCAACTTCACAGTTTGCAGTCAACAAACCTGGAAAATAATATAGAGTTTGTTTGCCAGACTTGATTGTTTAGCATATAATGTGATGTGAGTCTTGTAACAATAACGTTTAAGGAAATTCTTCTAAAAGTCCCCTGAAAAGGCTACAGTTTCTTCTTGGTAAAGTAAAAAACAGAAAAAATGATCTTTTGCCAGACATGTAACCGCAGCCTGGTGCTATATTAGTTCCTGTTGCTAATGTAGATTAATATTAACTCCAAAGGAAATGCACACTTCTGACTCTAGTGTTGTCATGATGCAAAAATGTCTAAATCAATTTCAATACCAAAAAAAGACTTGATACTCCGTACATATTTGGAAACCACAGTGATGATGAGAAACACTCCTTTGTTACATATTTTCACCACAAAATAAGAGCCATTTATTCAGTATAATCATTTGATCTCCTGCTAGATCTGATACGGATCAAGATCGTTGTAAACTATACAGGAATTTCAGTATCAATGCTTGTTCAAGTGAGTATAATACTAGTTTTATTGATTTGTATCTAGATGCCAGCCGTAGTTCTGACTGAATTATTGTGCTACAAAATGTAATGATTTCATGGTATAATATGTATAGATTGTAATGATCTAATATTAGCAGCACTCAGTGAAGGTTAGACAAAATGAGCCTAGATAAACCAGCCCCACTGCATAAAGCCAATGCACATCCCATTCTACCTATGCACTTCTGTCATAGTCTCACATTTGTCAGTGCGGCAAAAGTGTCTTTTTATAGTGCTGAAAATTCCCTATAAAGGATTGCAGACGCTGGTTTCCACAGGGAATGCAGGCTGAGCAGAGAGCTGGGCCCATCCTCACTCGGAGAGGAGAACATCAAGTGTTGGCTGATTTGCTTCATAACTTTGTATGGTGCCATTTCACAGCCCTGAGAGGTTTTCTAATGATGGAGCTCTATCTCTTTTATGTTCGATCATCTTGGCCGTTCTATCTTGTTCAACACATCTGTCTTCAGGAAAGGAGTGTGCCGATCTCTCACACAATAATCTCCCTGACTGCTTTACTGCAAAATGTTCAGGTGTAAAGATGTTTTGATCAACTAAGGAAAAGACTTGGGGTGAGGGGAGAAAATTGTGAATTCCGATGAAAATGTGTTTTGTACAGGATGCCCATGAACAAGAGTGCCACGGAACAAGCCACTTTTGCAATTTGTCGACTCAAAATCTTGAAATTTGCCATGTTAACAGAATCAAATTAGAGAACGCAAGAATCACTCATTGAATCACAAAGAAAAAACGTTTCCACCAACCGTTTATTTTTCTTCCTTTGAACTGGCACTATTTCACCTATTCAATTCTTAACCAGAGTCCTTGTAATTAAAACTGATAATGAAATGCCAGCCAAGAATCACTTTATTTGTTGTAGCTGCTCAGGCATTACCAGAAGATCTTCCTGTTCCTAGAGCTGTGTGAAATTGTACATGCAAATGACATGCTTCACCGTTTGAAACACACTAACTCCGGTGGCTTCTTCATTTACATATGAATAATGCTATCTACGAATTACCTCTACCTGGGTAGGAAGACGAAGTGAAAGGAGTAAAATCTTCTACTGTTTGTCTTGTGGCTGTCCTGCAACATAGGAGTATTTTAGTTACAGTTGCACCATGTAACTTTTCTGAAGGAGGGTACAACACCTGCTTGTACCTATGAAATATTATTGCTGTAATATTCCACAGTATGGTGTTTAACTTAAAGAAAACCTACTGTGCTTGTGTGCAATATTGCTATAATCTGTGGCACCCATGGATCATTATGTTACACTTTGCACATTTTCAATCGTAATATTCTAATATTTCTAAAATGACTAAACGATAAAAGAAACAAGTCTGCTCTCTTCTTCATTGATCGGCAATATGGCGTCTTGAAAATGAGTGATTAAAGATTCCTCAAACATGTGCAAATCACTCCAAATACAACGTCAAGTCTGCAAATGTTTGGGGAAAACAACTAGCATGGTTAAAATGTTTTGCAGATTAGGTCTGCTTTAATCTCCATAATGACAAGTAGATGTTTGTTTGTCAAACTTTGCATTTTGGTACTTAACAATTTATAGCTGCATTACCAATCCACAAAAGGGGTAAGTATTTAAATTTATCTAACTAGTTCCCAGCTTTCACAAACCCTTTTTTATATGTATTTACACTGCCTGGCCAACAAAAACGTCATCAGCTGGATTTAACTAAGCAAATAGGTACGAGCCTCCTGCATTTGGTCCGGTCTAGGTTCAGCAACAGTCTGTGCTCACAGAATGAGGTCAGCTGACACAATATACTGAATGATCAGGTCATTCCATCAATGGATTTTTTCTTCCCTGATGGCACGGGCATATTTCAAGATGACAATGCCAGGATTCATCGGGCTCAAATTGGGAAAGAGTGGTTCAGGACCATGAGACATCATTTTCACACATGGATTGTCCACCACAGAGTCCAGACCTTAACCCCATTGAGAATCTTTGGGATGTGCTGGAGAAGCTTTGTGCAGCGTCAGACTCGACCAGCATCAATGCAAGATTTTGGTGAAAAATTAATGCAACACTGGATGGAAATAAATCTTGTGACATTGCAAAAGCGAGTGTGTGACCTTTTTTTGTTGGTGACTTTTTTTTGGCCAGGAAGTGTATTTTCTAGCATATGCACAGCTTTAGAACAACTTACAACACTCTTACATCCTGTTTTGACTGGTTAGATCTATCATCTTTAATGCAGTTTAAGACTAGACTAAAAAAACACCTCTTCTCCCTGACATTTAATTTTTCTAGGTTATCTTGGTGTTTTATTGTTTTATTTTTTCTTTGCCTGTGTCATATTTTCTGTATATCTGTTTTGTTGACTTTTGTGTGAAGCATTTGAGCAGCTTAAGTTGTGTTTTCAATGTGGTATAAATAAAACTGAATAGATTAATCGGGTACCTTCAAATTGGATTGGATTGTTTTTTATAAAGCTGTCTGTTTTTTCTCTTTGTTTCTAATCTGCCTCACCTCACTGATTTGACAATAATGAGCTGCACAGAAAGGATCACTCTGGCAAACTGTGACTTGTTTGAGTTTGGTCTTAATCCATTAGCTGCTCTCATGGCTGACTGGGGCCCGGGTTAACCTCCGCAGCTTCGGCATGAACAGAACCGGGGGGAGGAACGAGGGGAGGAGGTGATAGTGGTTTGGGGGAGGGATGGAGGTGACACGTCAAGCCCCGTCTGAGCGGCTGAAAGCACAGAGCTGTGAAGATAATAGCCCCAGAGCGGAGATATGCAAGGTGGACCGCTTTACGAGGCCGGGGTAGTGTGCTGTGAAGGAGCCCACGAGCGCACACACACGAGCCATCATCACAACTTATTCACTTATAACTTATAACTTATTTATAATGTAGAGTTATAAAGGTGATGAGATGGTGGCAGTGTCTAATGAGCTTAAGTTGGATGGAAAAAAATACATGACAAGGAAACTACATTCTGCAGACGATGAAAGCAATTATAAAACACTAGTGGTAAGAGTTGTGATTATCCATGGATGCCAGAGTGATAACAAAGAAAAAAAAAACAAAAACAGAAATCTATCTTTTCAATGATCAAAAGTCGTCAAAATGTTGTCTATAAACAGGAAGCTGAACAACAAGCAGAAACAACAGTATAGTGCTTGTGATAGTATTTGAACTTTGCAGTTGTACTTTTTTACACTTTTTCACATGGTTTATTTAAATGCATTTACTTTGTATGGAATGATAGGATTTCTGCTTTAAAGAGGTGCTTCTCCTCATAATAGCACTTGATGCCACTGAGTCAGATACTGAAGTAGAATTGGTTCATTGGATTTCCTTTGCTGAAAGTGAGTCACCCACTATTTTAATAAAATCCTTTTAACTCAGCCATTTCTATTTTGGATTCTTTTCTGGGTTCCTGTCTCTTGAGTCACATTTGGCACAGAGCACAGCCTCCTCCTCCTCACAGATCTGGTTTGTGTACAGTCCACTGGTCCCATGGGCCC
Organism: Periophthalmus magnuspinnatus; assembly: GCF_009829125.3. Classification (NCBI taxonomy): domain Eukaryota; kingdom Metazoa; phylum Chordata; class Actinopteri; order Gobiiformes; family Gobiidae; genus Periophthalmus; species Periophthalmus magnuspinnatus. The sequence goes on from NC_047138.1 coordinate 7,049,200, forward strand.
AGAGCAGCGTCCTCCTGATGGCCTCTAAATCTGCCTCCTGGTTCTGTCAGATTTGCACCAAATGGTGACAAGGTCTCACTGACAGTTTCTCATAGGCTCAGAAAGTCTACTTGGCTTTACCCAGCCTACAGATAAGACTACTACATCTAAGCTCTACTGCTATCACTACTACTGACACTTTTCTGACAATTAACAGTTTTAAAGGTGCACTCACTGCACTATAATGTGTCTGGGGTCTCCAGGAGATATTACTTTGCCTGAAATCGCTTTAAACCTATCTGTCTACATGGTGAAAAGCAGGTGAAAAGCAGGTGAAAAGCAAGTGAAAAGCAGGTGAAAATTAGTTCACTATATGAATGTATGTTTATTCAAGGTATATTTTTAGCTATACAATTACCTGTAACTGAATAAATGCAAGATAGATAAAGTTGGAAAATTCCAGGCAAAGCAATAACAGGCAGGTAGCAGATCCTCCACCAGAAAAATACTGAAGCCTGTGCTATTACTCATCTAGGACTAAATCACTGCTTAACCAGCATTTAACCAATACAGGAGAGGGAGGAGCCTAAATTATGTGATTAAGTAAAAAGGCCTTATTCTCTGCTGTAGTATCCCGACACACTGGTCTCTCCCTCTCCTCTTCTCTCTGATTTCTTGTGTAAACAGAGTCCTAAGCCGGTCCATCCCTGCGTCCTTGACTTCTCTTGTTGTTTTGAAGCAGGAGGGGAGTGGCTGCAGGAGTCATGTTTCATCAGCCAGCCATCCAGACATCTCCTTTTGTCTGCTTCTGTGATGCGATGTTTGCCAGCTGATTCCAGGAGCTCTTTCAACTTTTCACAGCTTATGTCACTTTATTAACCTGGCCATTCTATTGTTTATTTTCAAGCTAAAATACTGGGAAAGCAACATTAAGTAAATTAGCTGAGGCAAAGATAAGTGAGTTAAGATACAAATTAAGAAGAGTCATGTCATAAATTCATTTCAGAAGATGGTTTTATACTGTATTTTGTGACAAAATGTAACTTTTCTGGTGGAAGATACACCAAATGCTTGTTTCAAGGATATGTTATGTTTCTTTGCCTGACACAATTTATTTTTGAGGGCCACCGATCCACAGAATCTATCATTTGAGAGTTAGATAAAGTTAATAGTATACAGTGGAACAGTAGCATATATGGCGACAAGCAGATGGCTAACCCACGACCAGAGAAGTTACAGATAGTGCACATTTTTAACTTCACATAACATAGACTTATTTATAACCATCCAGGCCTTTGCAAGTGGATCAGTTATGTGTGCCAAAGTCTGATCACAGCACATGAGCTGGTGCCAGAGAACACTCCTCTTTCTTCTGCAGCGGCACATCTTAGATAATAAAGTGCGAACACCTGAATCCCCACATCCCCAAGTCCCTACTTCATATACAAAGACCCGGTGATGAACTGAGCAGGTACTGTATTCCCTTCACAGCAGCTGTAGTTCATTCTCATATTACCATTCTTACTGAGCATATCGCTTCAACACATATTTCTGCCCACTTTTGAAGCACTACTGTATCAAACCGACTGCGTTTCTCAAAGGTATCCTTATGGTGGAATGTATTGGAGGATAGAATGCAAAACTGTGATTATTAGAATCTTTGTACTCTGTTTTTAATCATTTTAGGTTACTATCTGGATTCCTTACCTTTTTTTTTTTTATCTTTAAGAAGGTATTCTAGCGCCACATTTAATAATACTGTAAAAAAAGTGATGTTTAAAGATTGTTTTGGGAACTGTTGTAAGCAGGTCAAACATAGAGGTGCATTAACCAAAATAATAAGCAAATAAAAAGTAAACAAAAGAGCCACAAAGCATCCTCATCCTTAACAGCTGAGTCACTATACTGGTAAACCCGTTTATCAGGGCAAATAGCCACTAACTAGAAAAGTTAGCATTTTAAATCTCTATTGTTTCATAGACTAAATCCCTAGCTCTATATTTGAGTGCTTTTAACTGTCCATATGCCAATGTTATGAGCAAGGCCCATCTTCAAAATGTAGCACATTGCACATTAATAGTTAATATTTTCACTTTAGCAGAGTTTTCTCAATGTTTTAGTTTTGGTTGTGTTTAAAAGTACATTTATAAGCAGTGTCATGTTTTTTTTCTTGAGCCAACTGTCAGAAATCAGCCATCCCAGCTGCCACTTTGGGCTTCATCTGAAATGTGATAGAAAGGGCTAACAACACCAGTGCAGCAGTACTATTACGCAAACAGAAAAATAAATAAATAAATAAAACGCATCCGAATTATATAAACGCCTGTATTTATCTTGATATTTGTGGCAGAAAAAAGGAGCGTGAGAAAACTTCAGGGAGTTCATTTCATTTTAGAAGAAAAATCATTTCCTCTAAAGTCTGGGACAATCTCTGGGTTTGATGTGCATTCAAGTTCTGTGGGAATTTGCACAGTAGATCGCTCCAGTTAGAAATGCCAAATCAAAAAATGAAAGCAGTTTATTTTCTAAAATAGCTGAAGTGGAGTGAGATGAGACAGCACACACTAAACCTTTAAAAGCAAAGCAGTGCATTGTGGGGGTTTGTAGAAGCGCACCTGTCTCCGGAAACCTGATATGGAACAGACAGCAAGAGGTCCTTCACTCCCATTGAGACCCAGTCCTTTCAGCAAAAGTTGAGTTCCCCAACTTCAAATAAATTGTCTGCTCGTTGTTACAGATGTGGATGTCAAATGTTTGGACTCTATTCTATCTGTCGATTAGAAGATTGTTTTTAAAATATGTAATTAAATATCAGGTATATTGTTTATAGTAAAAATAATGCAAAAATAGTTGAAAAAGAGCAAAAAAATGACAAAAATCTTATTTTAATCTTATAAAACACATAGCAAAAACACAGACACCAGCTTCCATCTCTTTAAGATTATCATTTCTAAAGGCAGTTTCTCCTTCTGCAATGTAGTCCACTGTGGGGATCTGATTAGATGTTACAGAATGTACCAACACCATCGCGAGAGCTCCTCTGGACCCTAGAGCACTCCAGTCTGCAGTAAATCTCCATCTCAAAGCCACTAACCACTCAAGATAGTGAGGTATAGATCTTAACCAGAGAAAAGAAATGGTTTAAGAAGGGAGTTAAAGAAGATTTTTTGTTAAGAAAGACAATCCTTCCTTTAGACATCACCTGTTTCCCATCTATAACTCCATAATCAGACCCAATACAAACAAAGAAAACAAAGAGAACAACAGAACACGCCAGTAGGCCCATTAAGGCTGAAACTAAAAACAATAGCTGTTTACATTTTCACTGTCGTTAGCTCCTCCCTTCAGATAGATATAAGGCAGTGTCCATCAGCAATCTGACCAGAACTGCGGCTTGAATGAGCAGCGAAACGTCTTCACTCCTACATCTTTTTTTTTTCCAGTTGACAGATTTAACTTTGGCTTTTACCATGGATCAGACGTGGATGACTAAGAAATTACACAGACATCACAGGTATAAAGTGACATTTCTGTACATTTGTGGGTCTGTTCACTTTTGTCAGATTTAAACCTGAAATAACACATTTAAAGACACATTTAAAGACACATTTAAAGACATGTTTCACCTAATTTCTGCAGAATTACTAAAATATATATATCAACGAATGTTTGTAAATATCACCCACTCCTACTCCCTATGCAGTATAAATGCTGATTACCTTCAATACAGTAAACACTGTACACGATAAGTAATCACGGATCGCAAAGTGTCTATTTTTATGTATAATCATGGCTTATTAGCAAGAAACTCTTTTTTTCTTCTGTTACTGGACTGTTATTTAAAGCCAGACTTCACACATACGATAAATGCATAGATATCTTACTATAATGGTCCCTAAAGAACAATTCTTTCTCAGCAATTAACACCTTTAGAGCTGCTTCCGCGGGCTTTTGGAAGAAGTGACTGTGACTGAGCAGCGGAGCTCTCCAGGGTCCTGAACCAAAGACATTATTATGAACAAAGCTGTGTACTCTTTCCTGTGCTGCATTTTAAATAGTGCTTTAAAGAGTGGCTTCAGAGAGGATATGCAAACTCCACAGGACGAAATGTGATTGATATGATGAGAGAGCATAGGTCAACCCGCAGGAATCCTTAGGAGCAGATGTGAAGCCAGAGTTTAAAAACACCAAATCAATCACTCTGCTTCTACTGCTAAAATATTTAAGGCCAACTTCTCCTTGACAAGTTTGCTCTTTTACTTGGTGCCATTAATCCCAAAGTGCTGGAGTCTGCTGCGGTTGTACAAGTTTAAATAGAGATGTCTGCGCTACACTGTCCGGTACTGCTTGTCGCCACGGTGACTCAGAGGTGTCTCTTTTCATGACTATATTCCATCTGTCCCTCCTTTGAGTCTGTCTGTCTGCATTCACACATACTATGCTCAGGCTGGGTCTCTCCACACTATATGACAAAATGCAGTTATGGACACAGGAATCATATTTAGGGATGGTACATAAAGCTATACATTTATTTAGATTATTAACAACATTGTCAACATTTGCATATGGTATTATTGGCATGATGTCTACTGTCAGTTGTCAACAGTTCACAATACAGTCCAACTAGTTTGAAATTATGTTTTATACTTGATAACCTTCAAATGTTTAACTGTCTAAATGGCATATTTCAAGTCTAGCTGCTGTTTGTGGTTTATTTTACGCTGTATAAAATGCCACTGACATAACACACTGTCATATTTTAAAATTAAGTATTTGGCAAATTTCCAGATATGAATGACAGAGATCACATTATCTTGATTTGAAAACCTTCTACGCTAAAGTAGCATAATTACGCTTCATTTAAAACTAGCTGCACCAAAACTGACATTTTTGGCTTTTTACGGAAGGATCAAACCACTTGACATTGAAGTAATGAAGTCATAACCATTTAAAAAATGGCCCATCTGCTGCAATATTATGCATGGTTTGGTACAGGTTTTATGGGTAATGAGTACTTATTCCAACCCTGAGTGTATTGGTTCATTATATTTGGGTTATTTTCCAGTGAGAGCAGCGGGGGAGGGACAACGACCTAGAGACTCTGTTATTGAGTGACATATTACACTTTTACCAAATATCAATCCATTTGTTCGGCTCAGTGATTGCGACAAAAACAATATGTCAGCAGTTATTTCTTCAGCTTAAAGTCAAGTAACAGTAACAAACAGTGACACTGAATTAGAATATAAGCAGAATTATAATGTGAGAATAGTCTGTAGTATGACGACTTGATAGTACGACAAAAAGCTAAAGAAAAAATACTTAAAACAACAGAAACTGCAGTATGTTCTTCCAAAAAGGATATAAGGCGATATTTTTGTACTTCCATTGACTTTTTCTACAGTCCAGACATTTATAAACCCCTTTCAGAATTTTTATGGAGTGCAAAATTCTGATTATTGCTATCAGGAGAGAAAAGAGACTCATTTTAGTCAATAGTGTCCAACTCTGGTGTAAGTGGAGTGAAATTTCAAACCATGACACTGACAGACAGCCTGCATATTTCATTAAAACCATGCCAGTTTTAACATCAGCTTCATGGGAACACCATTTTGTGTCATTTTGTCAAATAAACACGCCAGCCTCCACGGTCAGATTTGTCATATAATCAATAAATATTTCATGGCGACTCAGGGACTTGAAATGAAATCAAAACAGCAAAGCGGATCACAGCACCCGAAAATCCCTGGCAGGGCTGTAGTGGAAATATGGTGTGTGGTTGAGTTAAATGGGATGTGCACTTTCTCCTCAGCGCCTCAGTTTGATTGACTTTGCTATGGTGGAATCCTGCTCTGTAATTAGCAGTAATTGCATGTTTGCCCGTCTATGGCTGTTTACATGCGTTGTGTTTAATTTTAGCTTAGTTCATTAAATGATTCCCAGCTCTCACTTATTTGAGAGCTGGTATAATTACAGTGATTGTCAATGGAGGCAAAACGCAGAGGATCAGAGAGACTTTTAGTATTGTGCGCATGAAAGGCTAGTGTTACAGCTGCAAGAGAAAGAGAGTCATTTGATCTGCAGGAGTGTGTAAAAGACTTTTAAGAGGAAGGCGATGAACAAAAGAAAGAGGTACTGATTGACAAATATCAACAATGAAAAGAAAAGGAGAAAGCGCGTATGGAATTGTGGGTTTATGTATGAAATTGAAACGAAAACAAAAGTGAGCATAACGCAATGCTCTGCAAAAGTAAAGAGATTCTGTCAAGATTGACCCTATACCTCGAGATATTCTATGTCAGTAGTTATCAAAGTGTTCATGCTAAGTACCACCAAAGAAAATACCTGGCTTTTTGGCTAGCACCAGATCAAAAACAGGTCCATAAAAGAGATTTATCGTGTCTAAACTAGAGGTATGAAAATGGAATACTAACAACGTATTTCTAAACCACGTTCAAGACAAATGAGGAGAAAAATACGAGCAACATTTAGTCCAAATTAAAAACTAGAACTCTATAGGTTTAGGGGTAAATCTATGGGTAAAAATAATTTAGCTATAGACTTACCAAATGATCTTTTTGTGGGTGAACTAAACCTTTCCCAGTCTTATCAAATACCTACAAAGTTGAACAACAACACATACTATTGAAGTAAAGGATTTTATTTTTCCCAATATAAACAAACTCGTCCCTCTTGTCTCTCACGTGGTTAGCTTTGAACAAACTCCAAATGATTTCTCTTTAATGAGCTCCTGTAGTGGAGGAAGCGCCCCCCCTTTCGCTGTTGGGACGGTGGAGAGGTGCTGTGACTGGCAGCAAACGCATATCCCGAGACCTGTTCCTCCTGACTGACTACACTGCTCCAAATGCTCAGGCTGACAGCTCCAGCCTCTCTCCTCCAACCAGGAAGTCATCAGAAACAGTGAGGGCACCCGAACCAGGAAATAGAGGTGAGCAACGTGCCAAAAAATTAACAAAATTACCACAATTTTCTTAGCGCTAGGCCACAATTTTGACGTGTATAGACTTAGTAGCTCTATATTACATATAAGAGGTACTGCTGTTATCACAATACTAACATTTCAACTCATTTCGACTCAATTTTGATACTATAGGAAGTTCACTATATTCACAATACTTGATACTGATTATTATACCACAATAAAGATGAAGAAATGCTCCTTTTTTCATGATAGAATGTCATTTTCTTATACAAAATAGTAGGAGTTTCTTCATCTTAGCTTATATTTGGTCTGATAAAGCTCAAAATCATATTAAAACTGCTCAAGATATTGATTTAGTATCAATTAGGATCTGATTTTTGGTACTTTTGACAACCCTAATTGGTACATAAAGTCATTTGCTTGTTCAGAGAGTTCATACTTCATTCTCATTACATAATTTCATCTGTCATTCACGCAGGGCCTTTTGGAGTATTGACCACAGGGAGAATGGTTGAGGAAAAGTGTCAGTGTTTTATCATAGGGCTGCATTAAACAGGGAAACTCCTAATCACAATCTGAGAATATCACCAAAACAGCAAATCATCACATGGGTCAGATCACAGTTCGATTTATATCACCATATCGCCCTGTCCAACCAGGAAGTACTTCAGTGTCATCATCAGTTATGATTCAATGTGATCAATGTGGCATACATGAACAGCGAATAGCCTAGCCATCATAGCTTTGGTTTGCATCATGTTTTATGTTCACCAAAAGCTCCAACTTCCAGGAGCTGAGGGGCAGTGACGTCAAGAGGCATGTTTGTATTTACTATTGTTCACACAGACCACACAGCCCCTGTCATAAAGACGTTTTCATACACACTGCAGTCACCCCAACCAACTACACCTCCCTCTCTTGTCTGTAATTTGGCTATAGGGCAAAGTATAAAAATATAATATAATAAAAAGTATAAAATGAACAGCGGAGACAATAAAGATAATTGAATCTCATCAAAATGGCACTTAACGTTACAGTAGTTGCGATCATCTTTAGAGATTTCTGAAAGCCTTTTTTTAAGCTTTTCCACCATATTAGTGAAATTACTGACACTGCAAAGCTCTTGTGTCAGAATCTTCCATATTCTCAGTACATTAAAAGGAAAAGTGGAATTGATGGCTTACAATAAGTGCCATTGTGCTAATTAATACAATACTATAATCATCTATAGATGATTCACCCAAGTTGTGTTTACATTACATGTGTTTACATTTCACAGCTCAGATTCACAAGATTTACACAGTTTACTACCACGAAAGTTAAGACATGACTGTACACATTACTTATTCATGAAAGTTCATTTGGTTCCACTGAAACTTCTTAAAGGAATGCGAAAAATAACATAACATACTGAACATAGGCTCCCAATAGTGGATATGTTTTGTATTAGAGCAGTGTGTCCTTGTATTCTTTTGTTTGTGCTAAAAACATATTTATTAAGTTGTGTGTCAGCTTGAAACTAAAAATACAAGATTAAAATATCACCTGTAGAAACTGCTATGTGCAATACACAACAGTGACATTTAGGAACTCAAATTCACTCTAAAATACTACAGCAAACCAATGCTCTGTTACCTTGAGCCTAATAATACAGTCATTATGTCAGGGGTATAACTGTCTTTCAGTCCATTTGATAGTTTGGCTGGAGTGACTCGACCCTGATCACTGGACCTCTACATTAGCCTACAGCACTGCAGCAGATTATGTGAACACACTGACCTTGGTGCGCAAACTCCAACTGGGAAAAAGAATGAAGACTGACACAAATGTAATGGATTGTTTGGGAATATCAAGCGCCCGTTCTCGCAGACACTGGGCCGCAGTTTAGAGAGGATATTATTCTCAAATTGGTCACCGAAACTGTAAATTGCTCTCACTGATTCAAAGTCACCCTGTAAACGGCGTGAGATAATAAATAACTTTAGACAATATTACAACCTCGTAAAAAATGAGCAATGTGTATGTTGACCTCCTGATTTTGATTTAATAAAGTGGATATTGTTACTTAGTCGTACACGTGCACTATGTGCCTTTATCGAGGAGGCGGGCATATGGCAGGCAGCAGTAGCTCAGCGTTTGTCCACTGATTCACTGATTAGAAGGTTGGCGGTTTGAATCTCACTTTCAACATAAACATCATTGTGTCCTTGGGCAAGACACTTAACCCACCTTGCCCCCAATGTCTGTGTACACTGGTGCGTAAATGTGTGAGTGAATGGCTGAGTGGTTCCTTGATATAAAGTGCTTTGAGTGCCTTGAAGATGGAAAAGTGCTGTACACCATGATGTCATCAGGCTAAGTTACAGGTCTGATCTGTGGAGAGGTGATCTCACTGACTCCTGTATTGATCTGTTATATTTTTGCATGTTTTGTTTTATAAGATTGCACTTTTTATTGTCTTTGTACAACACATATATACACATACACACCCCCCCCACCCCCCCCCCATATATATATATATATATATATATATATATATATATATATATATATATATATATATATATATATATATATACAATTTTTTTATGTGCTGTATAAATAAATTTAAATAAATAAATATAAATAAATTTGACTTGATTTGACTGAAAGGATGCATGTTTTTCGAGGTTTTTTCTACAAATAAAAATGTCTGTAACTGAATGCATTGATAATTATAATGCTTATATGTCCTATGCAAAGCTAAAACGTCTCCATGGCAGCAGGCCCCCACCAGAAAAGCGACATAGCGCACCTTTAACTTACCTGCCTTTGTCATTCTACAAAGATACACCCTTATGGCTGACAGTGTTGTGTTTCTCTGCTTCTTTGGGCAGCGATTTACCATCCAGCTATTTTTTGCGGGCTAGATCCCCACTATATTGAACCAAGATTACTTCTTGATAACACTATTCTGGCTCGCTCAATCTCCACTTCTCAGAACAACAAACAATTCACACCAAGAGAACAAATAGGAATATTGCACAAAGCTGTTTTGGTCAAAGCTGGTTTAGCACAATGGTGCTGGGATTCACTTAACATGACGTGTGCTTAAGGAAACGGCAAACAGCTCAAGAGTGACATGCGCACTTTTTATTCATTTTTTACATTTTTTATATCTTTTTTTAAATGCCAACTGTTTGGTCAATGTTTGCTGATGGAAATATTGATAAAACTCTGGTGTGATAGGCCATTGAGAGACAGGGGATGAATCACTTTTGATGGCCTTTTCAGGAAATTGTCAGCCACAGAGAGACCCCTTTGAAAAATCATACAGAGCCAAGCCAAGGAAATTGCCCAGTGAGAATCTGTCAAGACAAAAGTTGCAATAAAAGTTTTGTCGATACGTATCCTAAAGTGGCCAAACACCACTGTAGATGCTATAAACTGTATATTTATTGTCCCATAGGGGTATTTTAGCTAAGCTTTTACGGCCTTAAAACAGCTTAACATTGGGATAATGGAAATGCGATTTGTAGGACATTGCCTGCTTTTATAGGCACTAGAACAACTGCAGTTATGGCCATTCACCTAATATTTGTTTTTGGAGTTTACTGTGTTATTCAAGGACTTGGTGTTAGGTTCAAAAGGTAAACTAAGGCAACTTGCAACTTTAGTGATTAACTGTCAAAGCAAAAAACATCTCCACCAGACCCTCCATCAGAAAAGTTACATAATGCACCAATCTTAACAATAAAATAAAACAAATAATATAATGCCTGTAAATCCTCTTTCACTATTCTAAATGTCCTGATCATCTGCGCAATTACTGGTAAATATATGATTCTTATTGTGAACGTGCTTCTCCAAATTGATTAGCTTAAATCTAACTCGCAGCGTTCAGTGGGAGCAGCCCGAGGTGTATTTTGTCCCATAATTAGATTGCGAGTGATTTAAGGAGTAGATAATTATAGATTAATCTTGTAATCCCAGCGCCCCAAAAGCAAAGGCAGATGTATGTGTAGATAAGGGTTCTGAATGAGGATTTGGGGCTGGATTTGCAGGTGAAAGCAGCATATGTTGACATGACTTCCAGATAGGATTTTGACTGTGCGGATTATCCATAGAGACACATCTTATTAAGAGAAAAATGTCTTAGTTATCGCCTGTACTGACAGTTAGGACCAGAGTTTTTGCCTTATCGTTCTGGATTTGGATGACATAGCTCAGTTTGATTTACTGTGTGCTATTTCTTCCAAGAGAGAACATTACTTTGAACACAGCAGTGGAAGAATTCTCAATATTTTTTACAATTTCTGTTACTCCAAATGAACAAAAAAGTTATTAACTATAGGCCATTGACTACTACTACGGACTTGGGTGAACATTTCATCAAATAAATTTGTCATAAAATGACAATACATCAAAAAAATTAGCTTTACTTTCCACTTTTCCCGCCTCACATAAACCACAAAGTCTTTCTTCTTCAAGGGCTCGAGAAAACCTCCCAGTTTCTAAAGCGACTACTACAACTACTACTGCTGCTACTACTACTACTACTACTACTACTACTACTACTACTACACTACTTCAAGGACTAAAACCCACTACTCTACTGCTGCACTTTCCACTTTTCCCAATTCACATAAACCACAAAGTCTTTCTTCTTCAAGAGCTCTAGAAATCCTCCCAGTTTCTAAAGCGACTACTACTACTGCTACTACTGCTACTACTACTACTACTACTACTACTACTACTGCACTACTTCTAGGACCAAAACCCACTACTACTACTGCACTTTCCACTTTTCCCAACTCACATAAACCACAAAGTCTTTCTTCTTCAAGGGCTCGAGAAAACCTCCCACTTTCTAAAGCGACTACTACAACTACTACTGCTACTACTACTACTACTACTACTACTACTACTACTACTACTACTACTACTACTACTACTACTACTACTACTACTACTACACTACCTCTAGGACTAAAACTACAGCGACTATTGCTGCTAATCAATTTACTGCTAGTGTAAAATGAGATTAGATTGTGCATATTTTCTTTGGCACCACATAATAATAAACATAAATAAAAATATCTATGTAACGTCACTGCATTTACGTGACGCAACACAGTTTTCTTGATTCATACAGCACACTTCTTCCTACAAGCTTCCTAATAACTCCAGGATACTCCATATTCCATACTCCATATAAATTCACTGTACTTGTCCTCTCCACTCAACCCTGATACACCGGTGAGATCGTTTAAATGATGTGAGTTTAGGCAGAATAACAATCTCCCTCCTCCATTCCCATTCATCTCCCACTAACACATTTTGCATTGTATTTGTAAATGGGGAACAGTAGCAGTAGTTTAAAACCGCTGAATGTTTATTGCTATATAAAGTGTGTGAACTTGATTGCTAGAGAAGGCCAATGTAGGAGTAAACGCCAGGCCTGTCATGACATATTTCAAGTGCGATATATTTGCTACGTATAAATAAACAAATTCAATTGGACAATACGGAGCCAAAACATTGTGTATCTTTTTTCATTACTGAACCATAACTCAATAGAGAAATGTTTGTAGGAAATCTGGTAAACTCTGAATACCAGTCATGGAATGGGACAAAATAAAAGTAGAAAAGCATTGTACTTAAGTAAAAAATGTAGGTATCAGTACTTTACTTAAGTACATTTTAAACTGGATGTACTAGATTTGCGGTGTCTGTACTTTCTACTCCACTACATTTTTTAACTAGACTGAAAAGTATATTTTTTATTATTGTATGAAGCCTGCTGAAAAGCCTGAGGGGTTTATTTTTAACACATTCATAGTCTGAGCAAACACAAAAACCCCCTCAAAACAAAACAAATAAAAGCAACTAGGAAAAAAATATTGAGTTGTTTTTGTTGATCAAAATTCAGCATAAATCTTCATCAAAATCAGTCAGTTTGAAGGTTTAGTAGATCTCAAAATCTGTGCAAAAGTCCATTTTTAAACAGGTATTTTAATATTTTTACTTAACCCTTTACGGACTGAGTACATTATAGACCAGTACAGCTCGCCTAGACTTTTATTATTGTTTTAGCCATAAAAATCACGTTAAGGGAAGTATCAGAATGTACTCAATTTTTTCACACAACTACCTCTACTTTACATATCCATCCGTATTTTTTCTTTGACGTATCGAATAAGTGACTGGGAAAATCGACGCGACGAAAGCATCTGCCACTATAGAGTAGTTTTATATGTGATACTTTTACTTGAGTATTTTTTGGTCTGGTATCTTACTTTACTTTACTTTTGACTTTTGCTAAATCAATTTTCTCTATTGTTACTACGAGTCAGTGGAATAGTTAAAACCAAATGAGATTATAACATGCAAAAGTTTTCAAAAGTTTGCAGATGTGACAAAGAAATGGCTAATATCAAAGCATTAGTGAATGTGCATGAAAGAAAGAGTATTTGTATATCTGAAACTGAGTGATTGTGTGTTGTGTATGTCTGTGTGTGAGCTGAATGTTTTTAAAAATAGCGTATTTGAGGGGCGAGATGCGTTGTACTATTTGTATGTACAATATGTGTGTAGGTCTTTCATCCATCTACACCAAACTGTTACTTTTACTTAAACATCAGCCTGTCCCAGGACTACAGGAGGAAATCGGTACTTTTGCTATAAGCTGGCACCATACTGTACATCTTTCTTGTTTTTTTAAGGTCAGTGTATTGTTGTGCACTGTCCCTGTTCAAATAAAAGCACACCATACCATGTGTACTTTTACTTAAGTAACAAAACTGAGTACTTCTTGCACCACAGCTGGACACTGAGCAAAAGAAGCTCGTTGGCAGCAGTAATAGTGGACGGACAGGCCAAGCTACTCCAATTATACATGAACCAAGGTCAGTGTAAGTGAAAGTGGCACTGTACTAACACGGGCATTCACGTCACCTTGAACAACAGGACCGACCTGACAGCACCGCCTATAGTGCACGTACTCCGGACACAGCTCTGCAGGGCAAAATATGACAACTCATCTATACAAGGACCAGCAGTCTATCAGCAGTAATTGTAGGTGTGTTATTTAAAGATTAAAGGGGATCATTTGTGACTAACGATGATGTCCTGGCACTGGCTCTGGAGTTACAAAAACACAGTATATTGCCGTTGGGTAAATTTAGTGTAATCTAAAAATGCCTCGTAGTAAATGAATGGGAGAGGTAATGGTTTGTCTCTGTGTCAGCAAATACTAGATAAGGGTTTTTGCTGCTATAGTGTTTTGTGTGTGAAAGGGATATTGCAGTGTATTGTGGGAACTCACTGATGAAAATGTTAAGAAGAAAACATTTATTTGATGCAAGGTTAAGGTTAAGTCTCATAGGAAAATCTGTCCTCTGTATTTTACCCATCAATCTGTCTGCAACCTGTGTACATCTTAAAGCATTCGTGTTATTATGCAAAATCCGTCATTGAAAGTATAAGTATGTTTAATTTGTGTATAGATACTTTGTCCAACTGTTTCCTCGCAGATTGGCAGGCCGTGGACAGCTGATTAGCCTGGCCACAAGTGTTTTCTAAGGACCTCTGGAGCCTCTTCAGTGATTGTGTGAGTGAATGAAGCGTGTGTATGTGTACGGTACAGTAATCAGACCGTTTTATTAGAACCCGTCTAGCGCATATCTTTTTTATATTACGTCGAGAGCAGGTGGTTTGTCACTCAGACCGGTCAATATTTGCTTTTTTGCTTTGCTGCGATGTGCTGTGCTATAAACACAAGAAAAACAAGTGTGCAGTCTTATGTGGCATTAGGTGGACCCCAAAACACACAGAGATAACCCTGCGTATAACCCTCAACCTATGTATAATAGATAGGTGAGTGCGTGACGAGAAAACAAGTACGGTATAGGAAAAGGCTCGCCAAAAGTGAAAGACTGTTCATTTTTATGTAAATATAAATTGCCAGAGAATGTACTTTCCAGATTCTATGCCATCTTCACATACCTTAAGCTACAAGTACAATTTCTTTCATATTTCCAACTTGTCTCCCTTATTCCAAAGTCTTAAATCCCTGGAGGATAAAGAGTTCCCGACTGTATTACCCTACACTATGTGTCCACTAACCTTATGTGAAGAAATGTACAGATTTACCTCAAGAAACCCTATGCCCATTTAAAATAGCAATTTGTCCCCGTATTCTCTATAACGGCTCCTCGGCACCAGCTGAGGTGACAAATATGCATTGCGCAGACCAAAAGGATGACACATTTGAGCCTATGCATAATAATTTGTCTGTCTGCAAGATTGGAAAGGTAATTTAGGAATATATAATATGGCCCTTCTGCTGGGGGGGCATTACACTGGTGTTTATGTGTGCTTTTGTCATTCAATGTAAATATTTATTTCTAGTCATGCTTTCCCTTGATTGATTTTCTGGCAATTCCCTATTTCTCCAGAAAACAGCGGAGGGCTTCTGCTGCAATACTAAACACGAGCTTTCTCTGCAGCCCCTTACAAATCCATACTGACACAGGAATCTGGTTCTTTAATATTTTAGGTGTTGTGTGCATTGTCTGGAAAAAAATATGGCTGCTATGAAATTACCCAGGAACATTTGCAGCTTTTGGATTCAACTGTCTTTCCTTAAAATAGATGATAAGAACAAGAGGTCAGTTATAGCTTTGGAGCAGTTCAGTCCAAGTGTGTTGCACCTACTTATGTCAAATAACACAATTCCCCGATGTGTGATGGGACTAGGAGCTGTCACTTTGATTAATGGGACAATATTATTTAGTGGTAGCTTCCAGTTTTTTCTGCTCAAATGTGGTCCAATGAAATTCTCCCTGTAAACGCAAACGTATTTTACTTTGATATCCCCGGGGAACCAGTTACATTAGCACTCGAGCACAAGATAGCTGTAATCTAATGGGCTATATGTATATATGTCAAAATGATATAATGTGGAATTCTGCTTTCTACTTCTGCGGTGGATTTGTTCATATAAAACTTGAAATCTTTGATCTATCTACAGTTTATGGTGAGTCCAGCAGTTCAATAGAGAGAAAAATGCATAACCAGTATCTAGTACACATATTAAACTCATTGAGCCATAAAAATGTCATAAAATCAAACTTTTTTGCTCAACATTCAACTCAATTAAGATAAAATAATGACGTACTTTGTAATGTTTCCTCTAAAGTTCCGTAGTATGACATAAAACTTTGCTGATCTTCATTGAAACAAGCAAGCCAGGCCAAGTTACAGGTCTGTACAATAGAGTGGTGACCCTGCTGACAGAAAGAATGCGAGTTTTTCTAAGTATTTTATAGCATGGAACTGAAGGAGACAAATAGATTTCAGACCATACACCAGAAAAGTTACATACCGCAGCTTTAAAGGGTTCATATTATGCTGTTTTCTGATCTGTTATAATGTTGTTTCCTCATCACAAACAGACCTGGAGTTGTGTTCTGTGTCATTCGCACGTTTAACACACAAACCCTGCTAATTAGACTGAGTTCTTCTCTTAAACTGTCAAGTGGTAATACAGGAAGTGCTCCACTGGGTTTTTAAACTCCATACACCTTCACTAGAATCGGTATATTTCAGCTCTGGAATGGCCAATCTGAACAAAAGGTTAACTGGAAAAGTACCGCTTCATGACATCACAAGGTGGAACAGAGCATTTTGAGCTTTGGAGACGTAGACAGAAAATACAGGTTTGCTGAAACATGTGTGAATGAAACAAAACACAACTCCAGGTCTGTTTTTGATGAGGTAACAGCTTTATAACCTGGCGTAAAGCTCACAAGAGTCAAGTTTGTGTAAAATAGGACCTTTAAGAGTCACTGGATGAGTATCTTTTAGACAGATTACATCAAATAATATCTTCCCAGAGTCTGCAGACTGAAAATGTCAGGAAATGCCACATGTTGAAGTTTGTTTACAAAAACATCTATACACATACTGTGCTAAGTGGGCAGGCTGAGACTTTAACCAGCACTTTTCCGAACAAAAATGTGTTCTGTCTCCCCGTTCGATTGACACAACTGATATCAAGGCTTGAACACACTGCTCATCTCGTCACATCTGTACATAATGTACAAGTTAACATGTCAGTTGCGGGCTCCTTTCCCCTGCATTTATATTTTTTTTACGTCTTGTGTGTGGATGCATGGCTCGTGCTTGTCAGGCTAAAAGCAGGGCACAGACAGGTCCTGACTGGGAGATTGACATGCCCACTGGGACTTGAGCACCAGATAGATTCACTTCCACTAATTGAAGCCTGAGCAGCGGAGCTTTTAAAGGAATCTCCCAGAGTTAGTTAAGATTCTGCCATTTTCGTGACCGTTAGTTCCGTCTCTATATGAATCCCGAAGAGTGTGAGTTGAAGGAAGAATGATGACTTGATTGAGATATTTCAGCGTAGTTGGAGATGCTTTTTGACAGATGGCGCAGTGTCTCCTGTGGTTTGTAATTGACAGTTTTAGCTCAGTGGTGGCTTAGTGCTATAGCTACATATAAGAACCTTTCGCGTCAGACATGAAGGTTGAAAGTACAAATACAATTACTGCAGACATTTAGGGTAAATACTTTCTGACTTTCTGAGTATATAATTTTATAGAGAAAAAGATACGGGCACAGATACAAGGAGTGCCACTAGTAGTATGTGTAGCAGCTGGGATAAAAGTAGTAGCAGTATTGTAAAAAACAAAATAAAATGTATCTTTTTTACTTGTGTGCGCATTTGTTTTTGTGTAAAGTAACAAAAGCAGATACGACAATGGTAGTAGTAGCTTATAATATAGGATGATGCATGTATTTGATGCTAAAGTCAGAGTAAAAATGAGGTAAAAATGAAGTCTTTGTTCATATTTTATTAAAGCTAGGTGTAGTTATTATAAAATGGTACAGGTTTGAGCCTACAGGGGGCAGAGCACAGAGCCTCAGTTGTGTCTTACTTATATTTGTAGAGGATCAGTGCTTTATATACAGTGTTGGGAAATAGTTCTGAATGTGTATTTTCGTTACTTTCAAACACTGTCTGAATTTCATAACAGTATGTGTGTTTAAGATAAGGGAAAATGCATTACGACAGGGTTTGAACATAACAGTAAAGTATACAAACCTATTAACATGACCTAATTTAAGTAAGTAAATTAAGCGCAAGTGACTGAAACTCCACAATTTTAAAATTCAGATGTAATTTTGTCTCCATAGCTCCAGAAATTATGGAAATCACATCACTTTTATGCACACAAATCCCCCACAATGCACTTTGATGTCCCTTGACCTACTTCCTTAAATCACAAATAACACCACGGATTACACTGGAGTTGTCTCCAAAGGCGGACTGTATTAAGTAGGTTAATAAGATTCCCGTATGTAATCTATATTCTGATTGAAGACGCATTAGGATGAGAATACACACAAAAGGTGGAGGGACAGCGGTGGATTACATGTGCTGCTTGTCAAGATACAAGTCATTATTTATGCTCTGTTTTTGCATCTTTATTGTCTATATATATGTATCAGCGCACAGTGATTAACTTCAACATTGCTCTTATGCTGAAGGTTATGAGGACTTTATATTTTGATAAGGGAAAAGTAGCGGGGTGAATGCAATAAGGCTTAGCTGTACCCTAGAAAGAGGAAATGTTAAACGAAGCCAGTTCCATTTACACTATACCACTCTCCTCTGTTCTGTTTGCTCATTACACCAGAGCTCAGAGGAGAAGGGATGATCATTTTGGCTAGAGACTATAATGCAGAAGAAACCTATAGGGGAGATAATGTGTCCACAAACAATATTCACTTTAGCAGTAGCACGGCATCCGCTCCCAATAGCTTAAAGACAAAAAAAAAAGAAAAAACATAATTGCACCTTAAACGGGGATGCTAGCAGCCATTTTTTAAGGCCACACACAAACACAAGTTGGTTTAGCGATACAGAATCTGGCAAGCAAAGCGAGGAGATCAGTTCAGTTTTCAGTCTCATAACCAAAACAAGAAATATAAACACATTTTAGATCAAAGAATTCCCGTGGTACGCTGTTACACTGTTCATTATGATGTAGGTGTGGAAGAAGCTGAGCTATGGAATGGGCGGTAGGCGACATTTGGATACACAGGATTAAGTATGATTACATCGTCACATACGTGTTCGCTGTTAGACTTTTGGGAGTTAAAATCAAAACACCAGCTGGTTTGGACAGGTACGGCGGAGTAATATGTAGACAGATGCTGTTGATAGAGTTGCTAGGAAAATGCATAAAATAGAAAATTGAAAGTGAGAAAATATGAGAGAGGAGGATGGTGAAGGACGCAGCCAATTTGACATGCCTTGCAACTTTTCCACTACCTGAAAAAGTTATATATCTTTCATATATTTCAACACAGGTTCTTTTTTATTGCTAGACATATATATCTCATTCTGTTTGACGGCTCACTTCTCCACAGGTCTGAACTGTAAATTGGCCAGGTCATGTCATATATGTCTCAATGGAGATTCTAGGTAAATTTAACGCCATACAGTGTAACATCCCGTGTAACATCCCTTGTATCATCCCATGTAACAACCCGTGTAACATCCCATGTAACATCCCATGTAACATCCCATGTATTATCCCATGTAACATCCCTTGTATTATCCCATGTAACATCCCTTGTAACATCCCGTGTAACATTCCATGTAACATCCCTTGTATCTCCACAAAGCTAAATAGATAACTGACCCTCTATAGGAAAAATACACAGTGCACCTTAAGTCAAAATCTCCAAAAATGAAAGAAAACAACAACATCTATAAGCGTTACTCGAGGTGTCTTGTTCCCTTTGAATTTATAGTCTATATAATGGACTAGTGCTTATTCTGTTCATGCATCGCTTCATTGGCCTCCAAATCTGCTGCCGTGTCTGGTCTGTTTGTTTAATCCAGGCAGGCCCTCATAACCATCCCTCCTCTGTAGCCCTGTGTGTGAGTGCCTCTGCAGTGTAAATGTCCCGTCCCCGGTGGGTGATGTGCGCCTTGTTTCCAGATGGCTGTCAGTGAAACTCAGTCTTAATCGGCGTCCGCACCTGTCTTCTCATGGGTAATGGCACCAACCCACCCTGTCCAATTTAACCTCTCCTATTCTTGTCTTCTTCCAAGTTCCTATTTTGTTCCAGGTGAGATTTTTCCCCATATACTAACCTTAACCTATGGGCAGAATTCCCAGTAGATGAAGCGGACGATAACTATTCATCACCTATTTAGTGGTGACATTAAAATGCACCTGTTTACCTCTTTCACTGTCCCTGTCGGCTTGACGATATGAGTGAAAATGTCACAGCCTGGGTGTTTTTTCGTACCTGGTGCTAAAAAAAATAGCCGAAAATGCAGCCTCCTAACAGGCATTAGGAAGTGTGAAATGAGCACAGTGTCCCAACGGAAACCCACACATGACATGACACAGAGGATATCTTATGAAATCAAACAAAAAAATAATAAATTACCAATCTGGTCAAATATTGGGTTTATTTAGAACATTTAGGTATGAAGCACAAATCAGGAAATCAGTGAAATTCTCTTCCTGTCCAAACGTTTATATTATGCTGTATTTAATGCTAAACCAAGCCAAGTTGCCCCTGTAGCATTGAGAGGACTAAATGCAGAGGACTAAACTCCCTATGGCCACAATAACGTGCACTTTGACTTCATAAGGTTCAATTGAGTCATATCATTGTACGTAATGGTGAGTTGTTACAAAGGAAAACTGCATATTTTCACTATAATCACCTGTCACAAGTATCTAGTTTATTGCTTGTTAATGTGTTTCTTGGCTGTGAAATGCATGATAAAAATAGCAAACAAAGCAGATTGTATTATTTATAACTGGGTCAACATGGCCAGTGATTGCGCAGTTTATCATCACAAGCAGGTCTACATAACCTATTCTCACCCCACTGTACTTTGTCATTCACCATTTATGCCCATTGAAACATATGTTAAGCCAATTTGAAGCAGCTTTTGAGCGGTGGCGTGTATCAGAGTGCGTAATACGGTAACAATAATGACTGATTCCTCTGTAAATGGGATCTAAATGAGGAGCTGTGCTTGGCCAATCTGCTGAGAGGGAGGCGGCCATGTTGGAAGCTAATAGCCGCTGTAGCTCATCCTCTCCAAGGACCAGCCGTAAAACTTTGGGCTCCACTGGTTCTCCGGGGCTCCAGGCATGCATTACCGCACTGACCTTTATGTCCACTGTAAAAGGATGTAACTAGTTCAGTAAATCAAATGTCTTACATGGTTGTCCAGTCTGGATTTACCCTCACCCGCAACCTCGCTTTTAAGGCCAGAAAGCACAGGCCACAATGTGCTGCAATTCATCAGGGGTTTAAAAGGCATGGCAAGCATTGTTTAGCTTGGGTCTATGACAAGAGAACTGGCAGTACTACACAGCATTTCAGGCGACTTAATAAGCCAAGAGTGAAATAGCATTGGTGAAATCATTAGTAATCTTGTCAAGTTTAGTCCAAGCGGGCGAGTCGTAGTTTAAATGTCATCGGCTGGCTGTGCACAGTGAGTAAAACTGCTGCCAGTGCGTGGGGACCGCTATAGAATCGCCTGTGACATAAGAATCAATAGGCCAGTCTGCGATGGGGCAGTGTTCCCAGAGCCACGCGGGGAGGACAGAGCCGTAAGCAGAGCCGTGTGGCAGGCAGCCGGCAGCCTGACTCACGGCCACAGAAATGGCACGGCCCATTATAGCCTGGCTCCTGTTTACACGCTCGGAAGGCAGAACCATAATGCTGACATGTGTATGCGGGACTCAGTGACCCAGTGGGTGTGTGTACGTACAGTATTTACGATTAGTGAGTTTGAAGCCGGCCAGAATGGGCATAAGGATGGTATATCTGCTGCATGTTTGGATCTTGAAAGAAGCAGTATAAACAGTGTGGACAGTTATTCCATATTTGGGCATAGCAGAAAAGAAAATACACACAGATTTTTTAGCCTAGCTCTATAGTTTTGCCAAAATAGAGGCTGCACTCGACTAAAGAAATGCTATCGAGGAATGGCACAAGTATCTCTAAGATCTGACCATGAATCGAACCCGAACTACCCTTACGAGACACAATAATAACTGCAAAGTACTAGCAAACAGTACTAGTAAACAGTATCTCCATATGTAAAAAAAGAGGTATTAAAATGAACTAAAACTCCAGCTGTCTCACATAAAAATAATATGAACTGGTGATTTTTTAATGGCTCAAAATCGGTGCTTTGTATCTAACCCAAAGCCACAAGTCCAGTCAGGCCCCTTTCAGTCAGAGCAGCCCTATGCGCCGGGGGCATGAGCAGCCCGTGGGGACACAGTGGCACCGCGGCCGCCCCTCTCCATTTCCCATCACAGCCTTGATCCAGACAGACTCTCTAAAGCCCGTGTCAGTGCTCCATGGCCAAAGCCTCGTCAAACTCAAAAAGAAGCACCCACAAGGAGGTCTCTTGGCGAGAGGGGAGATATATACAACAAGACCCAAAGAGAGGCAGATGGAGTGACAACGAGCCGCTCCTGATGGATGGGTCCAAAGAGCCAAAATGCAACGGGACGATGTGACAAGTTAGATATATATGCACACACTCAAGATCCAAGGTGGGGCGGCAAGCAGAAGGACAGTGTACTGGAACAAGCAGACAAGACAGATAGAGACAGCACTGGTAAACACTCACAAGCACGGCAACAAGAGATGATAGATACAGAGAGAGAAAGAATAGAAAGAGACACGGGGAGAGGGAGGGAGGGAGACAGAGGGAGTGAAAGGAGAAGGACAGAGAGGGAAGGGATGAGGGAAGGAGGAAGAGAAAGGATAGAGAGAAGGAGGAAGAGATGAAGGGAGAAGGGGGAAACAAGGCAGTAGGAAGGGTGAAAGAGAAGGGAGGAGAGAAAGATTGGAGACAGAGAGAGTAAAAAGAGAAGGACAGAGAGGGAAGGGATGATAGAGAGAAGGAGAAAGAGGTGGAGGGAGAAGGGGGAAACAAGGCAGTAGGAATGGTGAAAGAGAAGGGAGAAAGAGAAAGTTTGGAGACAGAGAGAGTAAAAAGAGAAGGACAGAGAGGGAAGGGATGAGAGAGAGAAGGAGAAAGAGGAAGAGATGGAGGGAGCAGAGGGAAACAAGGAAGTAGTGGGAGTGAAAGAGAAGGAAGGAGAGAAAGAGGGAGACAGAGAGAGTAAAAAGACGAGGGCAGAGAGGGAAGGGACGGGGGAAGGAGGAAGAGAAAGGATAGAGAGAAGGAGGAAGAGATGGAGGGAGAAGGGGGAAACAAGGCAGTAGGAAGGGTGAAAGAGAAGGAAGGAGAGAAAGATTGGAGACAGAGAGAGTAAAAAGAGAAGGACAGAGAGGGAAGGGATGAGAGAGAAGGAGAAAGAGGAAGAGATGGAGGGAGCAGAGGGAAACAAGGAAGTAGTGGGAGTGAAAGAGAAGGAAGGAGAGAAAGAGGGGAGACAGAGAGTAAAAAGAGAAGGACAGAGAGGGAAGGGATGACAGAGATAAGGAGGAAGAGATGCAGGGAGCAAGTGGAAACAAGGAATTAGTGGGAGAGAAAGAGAAGGAAGAAGAGAAAAAGGGGAGACAGAGAGAGTAAAAAGGGGAGGACAGAGAGGGAAGGGATGAGGGGAAAAAAGAGAGAGTAAAAAGAGAAGGGCAGAGAGGGAAGGGATGACAGAGATAAGGAGGAAAAGATGGAGGGAGCAAGTGGAAACAAGGAAGTAGTGGGAGTGAAAGGGAAGGAAGGAGAAAAAGAGGGAGACAGAGAGTAAAAAGACGAGGACAAAGAGGGAAGGGACGGGGGAAGGAGGAAGAGAAAAGAGAGAGAGAGAAAGAGGAAGGGGGGATGAGGGAGAGAAAGAGCAGAGAGAAACAAAAAAGTAGAGGGAGAGAAAGAAAAAGGAAGGAGAGAAAAAGGGGAGACAGAGAGAGTAAAAAGAGAAGTAGAGAGATTGGGAGGGGATGAGGGAGCAGGGAGAAACAAGGAAGTAGAGGGAGAGAAAGAGAAGGAAGTAGAGAAATATGGGAAATGGAAAGAGTAAAAGAGAAGAAGAAAGATAAAGAGGGAACAAGGGAGAAACTTTCACTTTTGACTTTTAACAATGGATTTATTATGTGCCACTTGTCAGTTAAAAGAAAGGAGGCAAAAAGGAGAGTGAGGAAGAGGAGAAAGTTGAAAGAAAGAAAGAAAGAAAGAAGAAGGAGAGAAAGGTGAGAAAGATGAAGAGATGGGGGAGTGAAAGGCAGGGGGATAGGAGGGAAAGAAGAAAGCAGAGGGAGACAAAGAGAAGGAGAGAAAAGGGGGAGACAGAAAAAGACAGAAGAAGAAAGAGAGGGAACAAGAGAAAAAAGAAGAAGTGATAAGAAAGGAGAGAATGAAGAGAAAGAGGAAGAGATGGAGGGAGGGAAAGGGGGAGAGAGGGAGAGAAGGAGAAAGAAGGTGAGAATTAGGGAGGGAAAGAGAGAGATAGAGACAGAAAAGAAGACAGGGAAAGAAAGAGACTAAAAGAGCGAGGAGAGAGATAAAGGGGGAGAAAAAGAGTGATAGAAAGAAGATGGGAAAGACAAGGAAGGAGAGAATGAGGGAGATAAAGAGAGGGAGAAAGAGGGAGAGAAAAAAACGGGAGGAAAGAGAGCCGGGAGAGATGGGAGTTGCCCCTTCCCGCCCCATGACTGCCCTGTCTGTTGGGGTTAATGTAAGCTGCAGTCCTTAAATAATACACCAGGCGAGGAGTTAAAATGGATAAACACATCAAAAATTCATGGGGCTGTCATAGCAGAGTCCTGTGTGTCTAAGTGTTCATATAACCTTGTACAGAGACCAGAGGCGGCATGTCTTTGGTGTGGAACATCCCGTTTTCCCAGTAACATAAACGCCTGACAGGGTGGGGACAAGTCATCAATATTTGCACTCAAGTAAACGCTGCTACGACGCTACTCCTGTTAGAGTCGCACTTTACAGCACGGTAATCGCATTTTAATAGGATGGAAATAGCATGTTAACTAAAAGTGTATTTATGCTAATTTAAACAGGGCACATCTATCATTCGCCTTTATTTCATAAGAACATGCCAGTAATCAGTTCCCATGCCATTTCCATCCTATTACCACGGTAAAACTGTAAGGTAGAGTGCAACTGATCTCAGTATCCAGCATTTCCACCGCACATCTGCTTGGATACTGATATTGCACTGATTTTGAACAGTTTAACAGCTCAACTTTCTAACGCAGCCTTCTCTGTTTATCTGGGAAGGAAACTGGCACAAAGAGTGAACAGACTTTGCACTAGCTGAACAATCCATCAACTACTAATGCCATTCCTGTCTCCTGTTGTTGCTCATGTTGCTGCTATCGTTTCCGTCCCCATCACTCTCAGCGGATGACATCAACAGCTCATATCCTCCTGCACTGCCCCCTGTTGTTTCCTTCGCACTTCTGTCTCCAAACCTGCCTATTATTCTAGACATTAATGTGAAATATGCTTCAACGTGATTTCTATTTATAATGGTAAACGTAATGACGTATACATTCTTCTTTCCTTTCCATCTTCAGCACACATTACCTTTGCTCATGCCATAGTGCCTTCAGTATCATTAAAGTGTGTGCCGACATGCAGCCTTCACAGACCACGGCCTAATGGAGCAGGCAAGAACAGGACTTCTTAATGAGGCGTAGCTGCGTAACACTGCGCTGTACAGTAAAAGCACTCAGGAGCCCGGCTGAAATCCAAGCCTCCTCCTAATTTTGTAACATGATGTCACTGGTGAGAGTGCATAATGGAGGCCGAAGAAATACAGTCCATTTACAACCTACAGCGTGATCTAGCATTTTTTTTCATTTAACCCTTTAAGGACTGAGCACATTATAGACCATTATAGCTCGTCTAGCCTTTTTTTTCCTTTTTTTTTATCTATAAAAATCATGTTAAAGGAAGTATCAGCAGGTAATTTTGCCCTTTTTCACACAACTACCTCTATTTTACAATTCCATCTTTATTTTTCCATTGACGCATCAAATAAATGTGTGATACCAGTTTAAGTAGAAGAAAAATATAAAAACGAATGTACTTTTGAGTAACTTTTATGCAAGCAAATAATAATAAAAAAAATAAAAAAAAAATCTGAACAGCTCAGAAAAACCCTAAATTACATATTTGAACAATAATCAACATTTATACAAGAGATTATACAGATTGTTCGTAGAGTTAGGTTTTTACAGCCCTTCCTATAAAAAAAAAAAAAAAAAGGTCAGGCGTTTCTGCAGCTAAGACATTGAACTAAGCCAGGTCATATTTTTTGTAATGTTTACTAAAGAATATCTGAAGTTCTGCAGCTTTTGAATTTGTCATCTTTGATAAAATAAGTAACATATTTAAAGAGCCCCACACCTCTGCTTTGAGATGCCATTTGAATTTACATGAAGCACAGTTGGTTGTGGAGTTACGGTAATGGCAGCGATAGCATCCGACGCTGTAGAGTTAATTGAGTAGTAGGACATAAATACTGCTTACCCTGGGGTAGACTTATAGAAGCAAGACAGCCAATCGTCGTTGCCGTCGTCCCCTCCGATCACCATCCATCACTCACTCACAATCGTAATAGGCAACGTGGGTGAAGTGACTCGCACTAAGAGAACCGTTCCCATTCCTATTCCCCCTGGTCTCCCATCCAAGTGCTAACCAGGCCCAACCCCGCTTAGCTTCAGAGATCAGATGAGATCAGGAATTCTCAAAGTGATACGACCACCTTGTCTGTATTTGCCGTTTAATAAAAAGCAAAATAAAACATTTTCGTGTTTCCATTTTAAGCCACTCCACTATGCAATTCTTCACTCTCTTTGCACATGCTGGCCTTCTGAGCACAAACATAAAGCTTGAGGGGACGTAATAAGCCTCAAATGGCCCTGAGCGGCGCAGGCACATGTCCAAGGCAGTAGCCAGAAGTGCAGTAACAAACATTGCACATATTACTAGACATATGTGCAATCATAATGAAGGACAGTGTGATAAATCAGAGCAGTGGACTATCTTTCCCATACACTTCCACTGTCAGATGACTTTATGGATTATCAAACCGAAACGCGGCCTTGTGATAAACATCATTCAGCCCATGCCATTTCTGCAGTGTCCTCACTTTCACAAACGTTTTGGAATGAGACAGAGTGAAAGTTAGAAGAATAGTGCCCTGCTCACATACTGTACCACGGGGGAATGTGCTGACATAATAGATTGTCACTTCTTGAATTATGGATGCCTTGAAATAATTTCTGTGATAGGCTACTCATTCCCGTGCTCTATCACCGGATAATGGACCAGCCGTGGTATATGCATTGAGAAAACGCTGGGGAAGATGGAGAGGGGAGATTGGTTGGCATTTCAAAATGTCTCCCAGTCGATGCAAGCTCTATCCAGTTTGGTGGGACAACAGTGTCAATGGGATGATTCAGTGTGCCTATTTTTAAACATCCAGCGAGACACATTTTACTGAGAGCGCTGTGACTTTTAAAATATGCAGTGATGGATTTCATATTCACTCACTGGCTTCATTCCTTCTCACTAAATTAAAATGTACATGTTTTTTATTTTAATGTCAAAACTGCACGCTTCCAGAAAATCAATAGCTGGACCTGGGGTTGTTATTGTTTGGGGCTATAAGCAAATACATCCTGTTTTTTACAAGCCCAGTGAGCTACATAATGAGAAATGAGAAAGCAGGGGATTTTTTTGCTGTCTATTTTCCCTCTTCCAGAACAGCAGCTAATGAGCGTGGCATGTCTGTAAGAAGAATGAATAGAAGAGTGGGGTTGAATGTGTATTTATACCAGGGTAAAAGCTATCAATAACAGTCTTTACGGGTATGTGAGGTGCAGATCATTGTTTGCACCTTGACTTCAGACTTATCGCTCCACATTAGAAAACAAGCATTAAGAATCACGTCTACCTCTGCTAATGAAGATTTATGGCTGGTAGTGGACGATCACACATGATTTACATAACACGACGGGCAGCGGAGGGGAGGAGGAGGAGGGCGAGGCGAGAGCACGATTACGAACTTTGAAGTTTTCCCGCGAGCTTGACATTAATACATACATAGAATATTTGCGGGTTTGAATTCGTTTTGGCCGTGTGATCGCATCTGTCATCCTCAACAGCAGTAAACTGCACACACACCTCCTAATGATGCTTAATATAGAAACAAAACACGAATGCCTCACGTAAATACAAGCGTGAACTGACAGGGTGGCGTCAATAAATGGGGATGCAGATGCCAGAGGGAGATGTCTGGCTGAGGCACAAACACACACACTTAAAGCTGAGGTATCTGATTGTCAGTGTGGAAGGAGAAAGTAGGTTTTAGTAGGTATCCAGTAAGCATCCACGCTAGTTTCGAGGTCTCACAAACCTCTAGGCACACTGCTACTATTCACATGCATACTTTTTTGGGTCATCAGCACAGCTTTTTCAGATGGGAAGTAAAACAGAGTGCACAATAGATATAATGTTTTACAATTAGGTGAAGACAACACGCTGATTTTGGTCGCTGCTTCACACTTTATGAAGCGACGGGGGGCTAGAACAGGATCAAACCAAGTCATCAGATCTAAAACGAGGATAAAACCAGGACATGTGTGAATGCAGCCCAAGATTAATCAAAAAATAGAAAGTAAACATGACTGAACAGGCCGTACAACTTTTAATGTGCCAGTCATATGGACACTAAGAGCTTGTAAATTACATCAGAAAGCTGGAAGTTAGCACAGTCCATGTTCCAGGGCTGGTCCAGGTTAGCCTTAATCAGGCCTTATCCCTCAGCACCTTTCAGCAGCGCTCTGCCCTACAAGCCTTTGATATGGCAGGTGTGAACACGGCTCTCATCCCTGATCCCTACCAGCACCAGCGGGCTTACCTCCCATCTAATTCAGTTTGCCTTCTCTGGTTGGTGAATTGATTATTTTGCTGTGCTTCTTTTAAATTGGTATCTGGAGAGTGCCCCCTATACTTAAAAAGCCCTCATCAAATCAAATGGGAATGTAATAGGAGTGAATAATGGTATAGATAGAGGTGACCCATAGTTCACAATGAGGACTGATCCTATATCAAAATGAATGAGCGGATATAGGTGGCTGCGTTTAACTTATTCCTCCTTGGGGTCCACTAACTTGATCTGCAACAGAGCGATTGGATGCAAGTGTAGGGGACATTCAGGGCATGTGGTGGAAACTAACCAGCCCAGAGAGGTCCTTCCTCATGTAATCGTCAACTTGCTCCTTCTAATATGGAGTAGAACAGCTGCACTTCAGCCAAGAAGAGCAAGTTTGGGTGCTGCCAGCGTTCATTGGAGATTACATGCTTCAGTGGCTCAGTAGCACTTAGGTTTGGGCTGTACGGCAGGGGGCCAAGAGACAAAAAGGCAGGAGGTGATTCAGCAGGGTGACTATAATCATAGAAAACTCTTTCAGCCAATTGTCATGAGGCATCACAGGATGTTAGTTTCTGTAAAAAAAAATAAAGTACTTTCTTTTAGCCTGCTGTGTGGGATGTTTGGTTAAAATACAATATGTGTAATATGTAATAATAATTTGATGTATGAATGCAAATTTATGATACAATTTTGTGCATATATGAAAAAAATTAGGCAAGGTTTTCTTAGGGTTTTGCGTTTTCCTACACAATCTCCAAATCAAAACTGGGACTAAATTCGCACAAAACCAGAACTAAATCAGGACTAGAAAAAAAACGGTCCAAATCCACCTTAGGACTAAAACTGGTCCCAAACTAGGCCTAAACAATTTGGAAAAAAATACCTTTATGATTATGATTTTTCTGAGAAGCATTGAGATTGCAAACATTTATGATTTCTGTTTTCATAATAGGATTCTATTCAAAGGTAACATTTTAAACGCATGCCAAAGAACTGACCAAAAACTGGAAATATGAACAGACACACTAACACAAGAATCACATTTCATAACATACTCTTGATCCCAAACCTGGACCAAAGTGTGAGCGCTTCACTGATATAGATACACAGCTGGGAAATCTGAATGCATGCCCATCCTGAACTGTTAGATATTCCATTAACGTTAATGATTGACTAAAACAGGCTCTAACCCACAAGCGCATCTTTATCTTTGCACACCATTACAGATGCATATCTAGAACCGCCTGTACTAAATGGCCTATGCTCTGTTGCTAAGGCTCGCACAACATATAGAAGTATAAGGGTGAATGAAGGGCAACTTTACTCCATCTGGTTATGATGCAGGCCATGAATTATAAGTGGTGTTGATGCAACCAACACACTTCTTATTCTTAACCCACGCCCTCCCGGTCTCTATGGGCATTGGGAAACACCATTGGCTAGAGAAGAGAAAATGCAGCTGGAAGTGTTTTCAGAGGCAAATAAAGAGAAGCAGAGATGTAGTTTAAATATTTAATACTTAGAGTGAAATGCAGGCAGGTCTAAAGGTGGCAACACTGAGGAACGGGGAGGGCGAGGCTGCAAGAGCGATAATCCAAGAGCAAAAACATGACAACACAATGCAGAATGAGACCGTGTAGGAAGCAAGAACACACAAATGAACCCGTCAATATGTTTTTGTTTCCGTACGAGTAGAAGGATGGCTCTACTTAGTCCCATCGAACAAATTACAAAACAGGACTTTTAACAGATGTGCTGAGCAGTACACTATTTTAACCATTTGGAGAAGAGTGCACAGCAAGGCAATTTAACCAGAAGAAAATACATTTAAGAACATGGTCATTCTCAAGGTTACAGGGTTCCCAGATGGTGACAGTTTGTAGATCACAAGGTCATGGCACTGTGGCTTGATGCAGTTAATAACTTAAACCAGAAAATGAATGAATACCTACTACCATATCAATTCCTGTCACTTCACCAATTTAACATTAAAGGCCTCTGTTTTTCCGCTTGAGTTGGGAACAGACGGTACACAGAGGGGTCAGTGCTGGCCCAGGAGGCATGAATGTTACCATGACGCTTGCAAAGTAAACAAAACAGCTTATCTCATGGGCAAAAGAGCAAAAGAGTGTGAAAGAAATGCCAGCTTTATCTTCAGATCAATAGTTGCTTACCTGGGCTACTGGTGTTTTTTTTTCTTTGAACCTGATAATTTCTATTAGCGACTAGACAGAAGAACTCAACATTACAAACATGTATTTTAACAATATTCATTTTTGTTGTCCTCCGTCTGTATTAAAGATTAATGTCAGCTAAAAACACTGTTGGTTGCTATAATCATATCTTAAGACTATAAAAAGTTGCTAAGAAGGGAGCAGTTTTCATTATACATCTCAAAAATATGTCTGCAGTTCTTCCAGCAAGAGTCATGATTGATTATGGACTCGATTTTACTTTTAAAACAATAAAAATGAGGCTCTGTGCTGTGAGCGGTCCCTCTGGTTGTGTTACTCTGCCTCCTGAGATGTGAGTTTCCCTGGCGACTGTCTGGTCCAATTCAGCCCGATGCTGATGACCAGCAACCACACTTCTTCAAGAGCTGCTGTTAAAACATTCATCAGGGCCTGGCTCTGCGGGTGCATGCTCAGCCTACAGCCCATTTTCAGTGGCACTAGTAGAACTGTCACAATAACACATTTTGAAGTGCGATATGTTTATTCTGAAAATATCATGATAAAATAATACTGAAATAAATTGATACCATTTGCATAATCAGCTGGATAATCAAATTGAACCCTTTTTCTAACTGAATCACTTTAAACATACACACGTGGACAAAACTGTTGGTTAATGAAAGAAAAACTCACAATAGTCACAGAAATAACTTGAATCTGACAAAAGTAATAATAAATAAAAAATTTGCCTGTTTCATGAGTTTATTTATTTATTTATTTTTATAATTCTGTTGAAGCCTGATTGAGAAGGAATATCTGACTTTCATTGGTTACATTTCATAGAATTTTTTATTTATCATTACTTCAGATTCAAGTTTAATAACTGGTATCTGTTATTAGTTAAGTCCATTCTCTAGGTGTGAACTGTCACCCGAGTCATAATTTACCCAATGGTTCAACCCTGACCACCCTATTGTTTTCTTTTTTTTAATTTTGATCTGAGGATGGATCCTTTTCATGTTAATCCAATACATCTTTACAATGGACACAGACACATAATTTGGCCAATACATACATGAAATATTTCCGTAATAAGGAGTACACTATCTCGTTGAGTTTCTTATGTCTACACATGTATTTTACACTTGATTGCCTCTTAATGTAAGGCTATTTCACTGCATTCATTCATCACTGTAAAAGCCAAAGCTCGCAACTTCTCATCTGCGCTCACCCCCAAAGAGCTTTGCAGACACAGGACAAAATGAGTTGTTGCAATAAATCAACCAACAGTGACGAATGTGCCGTTTTTCACAGCTGTTGCCATACCTCTCTGAGCCACGGGGCTATTTGTTGCTAAATAAAGATCAATACCAAACAAGAGATCCATGCAGATACAAGTAGCCTACTCAAGGGCATTTGCTCATCGGTTCTGCTTAACACTGTTTGAAACCGATTCATCCTTTGCATACAAGAACAAAAACATATGTCTCTGGGGAGGGAAGAGGCAACAATATGGATACAAAACCTCAAACTTTTTCATTAAAGTGGCTGCAATGTCTCATCTGCATCTAATTATAAACTGTTTTTATTGTCTGAGAATCAGGAAGTGCATCGTTGACCTTTAAAAGTTGTGAAATGTGCTTATAAAGTCATTGCAGTGAATCATGAGGATATTCAGAATGCATAAGGTAAGAGAGGAATAACTTTAAACCACGGCAAAGCATTTAAAATAAGCTAGTTTTGTTTTCACGTTTTTAAAAGTTAGGTTATTAAAGTAGAATGCACTCAGGGCTTCCATTATATAAAGCCGTATACCGTAAGCAGTCCTTTGTGTTTCTGCTCTTTCTTTGATCGTGGCAAATAGAACACGTCCTTCAGCTCCACTGCCGCAGACTTCCTTCAAAAGGATACCTGTGTGGTTCCACTCTTTACAATATGTGTTTCTATGTTCTTTCCTGTGTATCCTGCTTGTGGCTGGTAAAACTATTGGCTTTATCACTCCTCCTCAGGGAAACGTCTGCTAATAAAGTTAATTGCATTTCACGCAACATTTGAACTGTGAAGCAGTTGTCCTTGTGAAGGTAAATCAAAATATAAACATGTCAAAATAAAGAGAAACTCAACCAGAAAATCACGTAAAAAGGGAACATGGTTTAATATTGGTATTTTGGTAAAACTTGTGTTGCTCTTTTTCTGCAAAATTGTATTAACCACAAACAGTCTTAATATTAATAATAAATGGCAGCAGTTGTAAGGAACAGCAGTATCAGGGATCGAACCACCAACCTTTGCGTTAGTGGGTAAAGATCTCAGACACCTAATGTACCGGGGTCTCATTTGAATGGACAGTTATTACAGTAATGATTCTTCAGAGTCTTTATCAAAAACACACACGACTTAGCTGTTGACACAGTTACCTTAAACCCCTCCGTTAGAAAGGTTAAGTGCGTTTAGTGTAATATTTGTAAAGCAGTCACCCTCTTAAAGGCAAATATAAACGTGCTTGTCTTAAACCACTGCATATAATCTGTGTTTGTGACCATGACCTCCGCACTCATCCACAACCGAACCCCAAAGATAAACCCGAATAAACAGAAAGAGCTCTGCATTTAAACGTGTTCTGTCAGATTTGGACTCTCTGCAGTTCACCCTGTTCCAGATTGGCTCTTTAAAAAGTCAGACACCAACAGTTGTCCCCCGCACTGATAATGTCCAACACTGCAGCAAGGGCACCTCAGCGTGTTCTCACAAGGTCCGCCAGGAGACAACACAAATACATAACATAAACAAACACTAGTCCAATGCACAATATAGCCAGTATTCCTCTGTGGATACATATTTTAGTGCCCTTGGCGAATAACTTCTCGAGACTATTCATCTGTCTGCTACAGCTGTTTTCTACAAACAGGGCACAGTCACTTTTGCACACTATTTTCAGAGTTATTTTTTTATTTATTTATTTTTACAGGGGCCATAAAACAAAAGATGCTTGACACCAAACTGAGCTATAGCTAGTTTCCGTCTGCAGACTCCACACCTGCAGTTGTCTGGGTTTAAAGCTGAACGTGTTTGGGGCAACAACTGAAGACTGTAACTGAACAAAATGATGATCAGGTTTAATCTAAATACGTCTGTGTAAATATGTCGATTCATTGGTCATGCATCATAGGTTTGTGCAAAATACTAGTTTTAGTAAGTTAGATTTGGCTGAATCTGTATTTAGTACTATAAGCGAATGAGCTTTGTAAAACTTTGCATGTAAACAAATACATAAATAGAATAAACTATTCCCAGCCTATACCTTAGTTACCTAACATAACAATAATCTATACTAAAACAAAAAACAGCTACTCCAAAAAACTGTGAGCGTATACTACCCTAACTAATTTCTGAATCCTCTGACATTTAAGATCCAGACAGTGGCCGTTGTCTGGAGTGGCCTTATCACTCCCAAACCCCTCTGATCCACAGCAGAGCCCTTGCCTAGTTGTGCTGACACAGACACTGAGACAGACCAATAACATTGTTCATCCAAACTGAATTAAACCTGAAAGACCCACCTATTCAACAGCCCCCCGAGGAGCTTCAGCATCATCGTCTGAGTGACACCTGATAGCGCACAGAGACAATCCAAAGCCTGTAGTCTCCATCTACAAGTGTAACATTCAGCTATATAGTGAGTGTGAGGTTATCATGGTGTATAATGGAAACTAGATGGGCTCAATGAACGTGCAAGGGACAAAGCGTCTTTTAAAGGCAATGATAAGGTGTCATACGGTATTCCTTTGTCATTAAAACCAAGAAGCCAGCGTAAAAAGAAATAAATAAACATGCAAACATTAAAACAAGCAATGGAATAAAAGTCAACCATACATTTTTGATGCCACACTTCTTTTCAAATCGAAGTTGTTGTTGTTTTTTTTTTTTTTTTTAGTCAATAGATCTGGTGACTTTATCAAGGGTACACAGCAATTGTCTTGTCCGTGTCCTTGAAAAAACAAACAGAACAAAAACGAAACATGTAAGTAGTTTTTGGTAAATACAATTACAAATCAATATGCTAGGGGCCACAACAGGCAGCGTTTCTGTCACGAGCGGTGGGCCGGGTGCGTGTTAAATGTAATAAAACCAACAGAACTCTGGGCCCACTTGACAAAGCGGTGACACTTTTATTTGCTGACATCAATAATAAATCATGTAACAAAGAGCCTGTGAACAAAATCATCCTATGCTTTTTCTTTCTCTGCTAACTCAAGGTGAATGTGGCAATAAACAGAAAGGTGCTGTGTCGCGGTTTGAAAAATGCAGAGTCATGCTCCGGTTCTATAGACTGCGTGAAGGACTGCGAGTTGAACACAGGTAGGAAATCACAAACAGCAAATACATCCATGAAATGCTGGTCAGGAGTCAAGTGAAACCCACACAACCTAATGCTGACATTCAATCAGCGCAGGGGGTGTTTGGACCGGAGCGCAGCCTGACGGACACTGCTAAAAGGGGTCATGAAGTCCAACGCACACCATCGATCCACGCGCTGTGAGTAGATGTGCGTGATACGTGCCGGTGACATGTACACACTCCTGGAGAAAAAAAAGAAAAGTGTCTGATCTGTGGAGTCAGGTTTACGCTTTGATGAGAGCGACTTTAGTAGTGTTACTTTATGATAACGCAGAGATGATGAGATGTACAGAATAACTTACTGCTGTACAAAACTGGATAGAAACTCGTATTCAACCCAGAACTAAACCCGAAACAGACTAAACCAGGATTAGACTAACCCCGTCTACATCAGAACTAAACCTAGACAAGTATGAACGCCCTCTAATGGAGTTAAAGTATAAAGTATTTGATATGTAAGTACTGAAGTTAACAAAGACATTTACTATTGACCCTTGAGCTGTGATAAACATTTGAAATCAAAGGGATAAAAATGATCCACTTTTCATTTTAACAACTCTTCAAAGTCTTTACGTACTAAAACTGGCATTTGAGTGGTTGAAATGTCACCATAAAAGATTTGTAATGTATGTAAAGGACTTCATGACTGTAAAAGGTCAATGACGAAATGATGATACATTTTATACACAGTGGACATACAAGTTTTTAAAGGAATATAGGGCGGTTAGGTTGATTAAGTCTCATCAAACAATCTCATCCCTTTCCTATATGTGTCATTATGTTCTTCCGTCTTTGTGCACCCTGCTCTATATAATGGTACTCTCAAATGCAGTACAAAGAACTCGCTACATTATGAGTAACTGCCTCAACTAAAAGTTTAGAGCAATGTGCAGAAAAGGTTTTATATTACCTTGAACAATTCCCATAGAACATCTCCCAGTTGTTTGATGGATCTCTTTACCTTACAGGCAGCAATTTTGTGTGATTTCTGGTGCTCGCCTGGTGCAGATGTGCTGGTTGACATCCATCTCATCTCTCGTCATTTATCAGACGGAGCCATTTGCTTCTTTTTGTCATTATGTTATGTTTCTTTTGTGACAATGCAGTTGTGCAAGGAGAGGCCAATCCATATACTGTGAGAGAGCTTGCATCAGAGCCAGGAGTCGACTGACAGAGATAAGTGATGAGAGGAGCTAATCTGAGCAGGAGACAAATACTGCAAAACTACAACCTTCACTGCTCACAAGAGGAGGCTGCATACTCTTCTTGTTTTTTGCTTGCAATATAAGGTCAAGATAAAACAATTTTCAGCAAATTTAATAAACACTTGGAAAAAAAAAAAAAATCTCTCCTTGGGCCCAATTACTGTAAAATAAGATCAGATATACTTGACAGTCCCAAAGGAGGAATTTGTCATGGGCAGCCCTGGACATGTAAGTGGTTACATAACATCTAGCATATATAAACCCTACTTACAATAGCTGCTAGGCTCAAAGAGATTCCCCACCACAATAGATTAAGCAAA
This sequence comes from Periophthalmus magnuspinnatus, assembly GCF_009829125.3. Classification (NCBI taxonomy): domain Eukaryota; kingdom Metazoa; phylum Chordata; class Actinopteri; order Gobiiformes; family Gobiidae; genus Periophthalmus; species Periophthalmus magnuspinnatus. The sequence continues at coordinate 7,086,148 of NC_047138.1, forward strand.
CATCATATTATAGATGTATATGCAGTCACAGCGGGTTGTGTGTGATTCATATGCTTCTTTGAATATAACCACAAATACTCTGGGACTTCATTAATGAGTCATGCTTGTAATTAGGTCAATGAATAATGCACTAACTTTAGTGCTGCAAATACAAGGTGTAACAGAGAAGCACAAGTAGACATCACCAGTACATTGAGTTTGTCTCACTTGTATGAGTGTTGTAACACAGTTAAATAAAGTTGTTAATAAAACTTGATGTTTTTTAGAGCATCCTGAAAAACAGAAAAAGAAATGAAATCTGCAAGCGGCATTGAACAACCCTCACAGGCTATACCTCATACTCTGCCACTCCCTCAGGATGGCACTAATGCACCCCCAGTCTGGATATTATTGTAGCTTTGGGGGTGTACTTGACACTAAACAGACAAAGTCAAAACACATTGGAAGGGTTGGCATCTCCATGCAAAATACAACATGGGTCCCACTGACTTTTTTCATTGAGACATGAAGAGTCATTTTGCCAAATGTCACCTTGCTCCATAAAACTATTATTCTTTCATTAATGGTAAATTTTGAGATCACTCTCATTGGAATAGCATGGTGTTGCCATGGCAACACAGTGCAAAATACAACATTGCATAACTAATCAGGACTACCTTAGCTGGAGGATTGTACCTACTATATATATATATATATATATATATATATATATATATATATATATATATATATATATATATATATATATATATATATGCACACAAAATCTCATCCTGTATATACACACAAAAAAATCTCATCCTCCAAACTCTTGAGCTTGAGGTTTCTGTGCAGTATCTATGCTGTTCCTGTACTGTACTTTTCTGAGATGTCTGATGTTTTTCCTGGGATCTGTTGTATCCACTCAGGAAGCTTTAAAAATGGCTTTAACTTAGTGTTTTTGTAAGTCCATGGCTTTCAGAAAATGCTATAAAATACTTTCTATACTGATTGTACACTCAATACACACCTAAATAGATCTCACAGTGTCAGCGACCAAAACATGATCGCTCCTGTTTACTTTATTGACAGATGCCATTCTCTGTTTCCCAAACTCCAGGGGGAACTCAATCGATGCCTAACTGGCTAACAGAGCTCACCCAATGATACAATAAAATGGCTCCTTTTTAAATAATAATGGGTGCTTTGGTACTTTGTGGGACACAAGCAGGAATCCTCCAGAGCAGCACACTACAGAGCACACTGATAGCACCATCGCTCTACCTGTTCAACTCATCTCTCACATCTCCTGCCCTTTGCGCTCCTCATTTTCAGGCTGTCTCTGATCCTCTGCCTTTTTTACATTTCAATCCTTCAACCCTACTCCTGAATTATCCTGACAGGAGAGAGAGGAGGAAAGAGAGACAAGAGAGTGGAGCGGGAGGAAAAGAGAGGAAAGACAGAGGGAAAAGAAAACAGTAAGACATGAGACAGAGAGGAGGGAGAAGGAGATATAAGAAGGGAGCGAGAAAGAGAGAGGAGTGGGAAGAGGGAGGAAGTAGGGGTGAAACAAGAAATTAAAGAGAGAGAGGAAAAGGCCAAGAAAGGGAGAGCACAATGAGGAGAGAGGAAATAGGGCAGGGATGGGAGAGAGAGAGGTTAGGGAGAGACACAGGGGAAAAGAGAAAGTAAGAGAGAGAAGAATGGAAGGAGAGAGAGTGGACAAATAGGGAGTAGAGAGATGAGAGAGAGGAGAGAGGAGTAGTTGTCCCCGCTGGATAGCTATAAGCGATTAGCAGGTTGAAAGATCCAATCCCGTTGCATCACCTTTCGCGTCTCTGTGAGAACAAACTCCCACTTTCTCGGTTTCTCGGTTCCCAGAGACCACCATTTTCTTCTCCTGTGTATTTATGAGCCTCCCTTTTTTTTTCTCAGATGCCACCCACAAGCAAGCATTATTTAATTCACGCTGATGGCTTTCTGTTTTGCTATGTCAATAATCCATGTGTATTTAGGCACCGCAGCGAATTGAACTGTAAACAAAATGACTAATAGAAAGCAATAATGGGATTTGGGAGGAATAAATGGCTATATGAGCTATAACATGAACATAGATAGAACTACAGAGCTAAATATTTCACCAACTGAGGAAAATCTGTCCAAATTGTGATGACTAGCTTATCAAAGCATGCACAATAGGTACAGTTCTTCAGCTGTATTAGTCCTGACCAAGCCAAACTCAAGATCTGGAGATGGGTCCCGCTGCTCCTGACAGGTTGCCCCAGTGGCATTGAAGGTTGGTTCAAAAGCAGAGGACACATTTTTTGTACTGGGACAATAAAATATAACTTGACCTCGTAATCTCTCCAAGGAAAAGATATAGTGACAGGTAATACGCATGGGAAAAGACAGTCCTGTCCCCAAAAGTTAATAACTATCTCACAATACACAACATTACCTTATTAGTGAGGTCATGTTTTATGTAATTCATGCTGTGAAGATGGCATTATTGACCATGTTGTGAGCAGCTTTGAAAACCATTTCCATCTGCCTTATCTGAGTGAAGAGCAGACTCCAGCAGCAGAGCCAGAACTAGCGGCCAGTGCTTAAGTGGAGGAGGACTAATCCCTCTTCTCAGACCCACACTGGTAAACAGCTCTTCTGCAGCCATCCAAGCACAGCCCATCCCCGACCGAGTGGCCTGCATCCAACCACAGGCTCCAACGCTCTCTGCTCTGGTCACACACTGGTTGGGTTGTTTTAACCATAACTATGTGTAGATGCGCTCTGTGTAGTGGCATCTTCAAGTTAAGACAGAATAAATACAAACAGTTCGCATGACAAATTCATAAAAAGGATTGGTTAAAAAGGTGCACTTGGTAACTTTTCTGGTATGTGAGTCCAGAGGATGTTGTTTCTGTGCTTGGGCTTCCCTGCACAGTATGGTGTTAAATTAAACTTATCTTACTTGCATTTATTCAAGCCTTTAAAAATGTATATTCTTACAACCACCTTGAGCGGGGTCACCTCTCCACAGATCTGACCTGCAAATTAGCTTGGTGGAGTCTCCTGCTACTCTATGCAACTGTGTAACATTCCAGGTAAAGTAATAATATCTCCATTGCAATACAGAAAACAGGTGGCTGATCATCCACCGGAAAAGTTACACAGTGCACCTTTAAATGTGAAAATGGTATGTCTAGACTGCTGAACAGCCTTTAACTAAAACGGATATTTGAAGACTTGCACAGAGGAAGTTTATAATTTATTAATTATAGTTTAAATTTTAAAAAGTATTAAAGTCTTTAAAGGTTATCGAAGTCTTTACCCTTTTAAAGGTTAAGACAAGCAAAGTGAGTGCGTATTACAGTGAAGGATGCTTCATTTTCCAGTCAGAACATTTTTTTTTTTTTTTAAATTTCATATTATAACACTGCCGCACATTCCATTATTGAAGGACTTTTGACATTAGTTAAAATGATCTACCTGATGAGACCAGATCTGTCCTCACAATTTTGTAAGTGAAACGTGGTTATAAAAGTTACATTTGAAATCGTACTATTGAGAGAATGATATTGTCCTGTGTGCTTAGTGATATTTATTGAATTGTGATTTGCATTTCTGTCAAATCTGCTGACTAAATTTGCACATCAATTTACGTCCATCAAACTCCCACATTAAGAGATCAAAACATATTTTAGATCAGCTATCAAAGAGCTGTGCAAGGTTTTGATGACATCCTTATCCGAAGAGTTTCCTCAGCTCAGCAGTGCACATGAAGGCCATTATTAGCACACCTTGAAGCCATGAAGCAGTTTGTATTATTTAACAGCAGAAGGTCAGATGCAAAATAGTGATGTGCCATATGGCGTGACGACTTCTTGATGAGCAAATTCATCAAAATAGTGGCAGATCTGGCAGACTTGTGATTTTGTGTTTCCTTCAGACACACTTTAAAGGTGGTTGGAGGCAAAGGGTGGCAGATTGAAATTCATTAAAGCGAGCTCTGCGTCTGCATGGATGGTTGGTCCACTACTCAGTCAAATCTGCTAAAGACTGACCCACATCATCCCTCCCTCTCCCACTCACAGTGCGGTGTAATGTTGCGTGCGTTCCCATTATTCTGTGGTGGCCTTGCTTTTAGACATCGGACGATTACAATACTGACACTGCTAATCAAGTTTGTTTCTCTCTCTGGCTTCACTCCACATTTTCAAATACAAACAATATTTTTATGCAACATCTGAAATGCTAATTTTGTTTTTCTTGGTTTAACTGCAGAGTCGTTTCTATTAAAATGTCCTATCCATTGTTGTTATATAAAGTCATACAAAATAAAGCTTTTCTGCCAGTTGATGGCTTGTGGCACTTTATAATATTTATTCTGCATAAGTGAACAGCTGGTGTAAAATCTCTGTGTTAATTTTCTGCATTGACCCCAGAGAAGAAAAGCGATATGTCATAGTCTGTATGAGGGGGCTTCAAACTTTCAGTCTGATAGCAACCTTAATACTACACACCAAAATATTAGTCATTCAACTTATTGTAAAGCATTTGAAACTTGCATAAAAAAGTCAGAAAATTTGAACATATCAGTCCTATTCTAAAATCACTGCACTGTCTCCCTGTTTCATCCCAGATTGAATACAAAATCCTTCTGCTGACCCATAAATGCATCACTGGTCAGGCACCGCTGTATCTGCAAGACCTGATCACTTTGCAATCTTCAAACCGCACCCTCAGATCTTCAGGTGGCTCCTTCAGGTCCCACCACTAAGCTCCGTACAATGAGGGACCAAGCCTTCTGTTCAGCTGCACCACGACTCTGGAATGACCTCCCTGTCCAGCTGAGAGCCGCACAGAGCCTGGACTTTTCTTTTTTTAAAGACCTTTTTATTTAGAAAAGTTTATTGTTGATTATTTTTTAGCAAGTAGCAATTAGTATTTGTTTAAATTTCTTGTTTTATTGTAGCACTTTGAGATTCTATGGAATGAAGAGTGCATTATAAATACTACTACTACTACTACTACTACTACTACTACTATTATTATTATTATTATTATTATTATTATTATTATTATTATTATTATTATTATTATTATTATTATTATTTCTGAGGATAATGTGGGCCAAATTACCAGGAAGTACAAAGGGCCCAAATTGTTCTGATGGACGCATTTATTTCCCGGGGTCATTTTCAGTCACCCTTGGTCTATCCATTCAGCCACTCTAATTTTGTCTACAGTATAAGAGTTGAATGAACAAGCTTAAAGCAACAATGTGAATCTGAATGGGCACTTACTTTTGAGGTAGTGTTCAAATGAAAAACATGTGTGCCCAATTATAAACCGTTTGTACAGAATAAGCATTCACCCGTCAGTCCTGCTTTCAGAGAGAGGTGAATGTAAAGGTCCCGTCTCTAAACACTCTGAGGATTCTGGGTAAACTTGGGGCTGACTCCTGCTCTTTAACTGGAGTTCTTTTATGTATCTGTTGGAGTATACCCACACAGAGGCCGCCTGTCAGTCAAGTGTCAGAAACACATTAGGACTGTCTGTCTTGTTTTTCTTTCAAAGCCGGTCACTGTGCAAATGAACAAATGCCATTCTGTCAGAAAAATGGAGTAGGTGTAACCCTGCAATATTACTGTCAGGAGAAGTAATGAGCATCAATTGTCATTCACAGTTTCCAGTGCAGCACACTGGACACACACTGGAGCTATTCGCAGGCCGGGAGACTGCAGAACGGAGACTCCGACGACTACTGCACATCCTATAAAGGAAAAAGAGGCCACAGATTCTGAGAACTGTCTCTTTGAAAAGATGCACATATGGGAAGCAAGTTTGTATTTTGTTATTGAGGAAAGCTTACAGAGAAGAAAAAAGAACATTTAAAGTTAGAATGGTTTATTTTTAAATGATTTTCCCCCAGAAATCTCAACTTAAAAGGAATGCCTGAGAAAATTAGATGTAACAAATAAGTTTAAGGTTAAGGAGAACAAAAGACAAAGTTTAAATCTGTCAACTGGACAAATTGTTGTAGAAGTGAAGATGTTTCGCTGCTTATTCTTCAGTTCTGGTCAGTTTGCTGGTGGACACTGGTTATATCTATTATGCATGTTTTAGGATAGAAATTTAGAAATTATAGTACAACTTTTCACTGAATTCTGCTCAATACAAGGCCGTAGCGTGTGTCTGCCTGTACATAAATAAAGATAAATGTATTAATATGTAAATTTTAAAAAATAAAAACCACTGCCATCGTGGAGTGCTCTTACGCCTTTGCATTTCAGAGCAGCTTCAATTAACCTGCGTAGCAATAGCACAGACAGGAAGACACATCGGGATCCATTGTTAATCCAATCATTATTGTGTGGCGGATGTACTTGACTTGGGTCATCGGGCAGTTAATTCACTTCATGTGTTTGTTTACTAAAGTCAATAATTTGTCTGATTGGAATTGAATTTCGTGTTCCAAGGGGCAGCCATTATGAGCTTGTTTTCCACATTATTCCAAGCACTTGTAATTTAGCCACTTCACAGTAATATATAAATGCTAAACAGTTTGTAATGTTTGTATTAGAAGCGGACAGACAGTTTTCACATTCATTCATACTGTACTACTGCACCGAGGACCTCTATAGCTTGGTCCTTGTTCATATTCCTTTGTGAATATCTATGGCAACAGAGGTTATAATACTCCCTACAATGGAAACATGGTCAGACCTATATGTACTGCCACAATGTGTCGAGTGTCCATATCTCAAGGTGCAGTACTGAAGGTTAACAAACTTCTCCTGCTTTGTTACTATTCGCAGAGCTTCATTCTCAATAGCGATATCCATTCAACGAGTACACACTTTTCCTTTGGTACACGTTTGTAAGGAATTTAAACTTCTGCCTTAGAGAAAATATTGATGTGCCACTTAGTATGCAGCTCCTTTGAGATGAAATACCAAATATACAATAACAAGCCAAAATAAACATAATGGATATTGCAAGAAAATACAAGAAAGGGGAAAGAGGAGTAGCGATGTTGACGTAACACATTGCTGCCAGCACAGATTTAGGATCATAGCAAAATAGTATTACACATTCCCAGCCAATCCTAGCAGCCAGATACATGAAAGAAAGAATTATCTCTAAAACGCCTTGTACGATAGAGTAGTGAACCCCAAACAACCGTCATTTTGCTCTGTAGCTCCCGCTGAGTACTCCCCCTGTAAACACAAGCGGCCGGTGCTGACAGGGGTCGAAGTTCACGTCCAGACACTATGAGCCTAAGTGACGGCATTTTGGGCCGCTGCCGGCGTTTTATGTAAAAATAACATGTATACTGAAGGCTGTGCAGAGAGCTCAATGTCAACACACTCCCCATGCTAATTCCAGCGCTGGAACAGAGACCCATCTGCTGTTAGAAATCCATTTATTGATAACTGTTTGTCTGGTTTGCTGTGGTGCCTCAATTTAGCCTCAGAGCATTCCCAGCATTCCAATGAATCCCACTTCTATTTGGGTTAGAAAAGCCTATAAAATGCACAAAATGGTGATATTCTCAAACAAAGCTAATTCAGTGCATCTAATATTGTTTACATTCTCCAGAAACAAATGACATTCCTATAGGACACTGATATTATGAGACTATTGTACATTTTTCAAGCAGCAGTCGGAAAATACAGCAATACCAGTCATGCTTGTATAATTTTATGTCTCTGTACATTATGTAACTTTTCTGGTGAGTGTTTGCCACCTGCTTGTCTTCATGTAAATGCTATTTCTTTGCCTATAATTTCCCACATTATGACATTAAACGGATCTATCTTGCATGTATTTACAGTTAATTCAAATTTTGCTAATAATACACAGATTACCTGCAACTTGCAACTTGGTCTGATTGCGCCACCTGCTTATCTCCTTGGACATAGATACATTTATTTTCCTCCATCTGAAAAGTTGCATAGTGCTGTATAGTGGCTGCGGTTGCATGCTTACTCAAAAATACTTCCAAATACTTGTACTAGAGTTCTGTTTGTGGTTGTTTCCTGCAACATATTGAGGCAGATGATAAACATTACAAGGGCAGACTAACGAACATTATCTGACAAAGTAGTTTTTATTGTGTTTCTGTATATCAGCCCACATTGTGACATTGAGAAAGAACTACAAGAGAAGTCCCAATTATGCAGTACAAATGTGGTTAAATGCTTTTTCGGGTCAGTTGTTTAAACATATCCAGAAATTACAACAACACATTTTTGAGCAATTTAGTTATGAGCTTCAACATTTATAATGGTGCTGATGATAAAAAAATAAAAAAAAACATTTAGAGAGTGGTATTGCTTTATTAAAGTACAATATAGAGTAGAGTAAATGGAGCAGAAGTAGTTTTCTGGGTGACAGTAAAGGTTGTTATAGATGGTGATCAAATGTGTTGGAAAATGAATGTGAAAAAGTCCACCAGTGCAAAGCCTATGCTAATGGAGCAATTATAATTAGTCTGGAGGCTGCTGCGCACGGAGGCGGGGCATTTATACAATTATAATGCGGATACATACAGATTAGACTTAAGTCATTTTCACACAACGCCACTGGACAAGACAGTCCTGATCACGTCCTGACAATTTCAATCACATTGTTGCCATTGTAGCTGTGGGCGTATACGGATTCACAAACCTGGGTAAATGAGCTGCATGGGGCGGAGGCAGGAACGCCATAGCACTACGCCGCAACAAAGACTCCCACAGGTACAAGAACAAGTATAGGATGGATGAGGCCGTTATTGATGTAAGGCTTTTGATGCTCTATTCTCTGCACAGACCAAAACAAACCAATATCAATAGTCAGTCAGAGAGAATCCGGGCTCGTCACATGCTGCACATGCATAAAAACAAGGTAAAAAAGAACGTAGCTTTCGGAGATTCATGAGGAGCAACAGCCTGTGCGGAAAACTCACTGACCCAGCACTATTTTACATTTTTGCCGTATCGCGTGAACAGCATTACACACTGTTCAGTAGATTTCATCAGCTCCGGTGTCATGATCTGTCCACTTGTCGATCAGGAGTCTTGGTTGCTTTTGTCTCTTTGTATATGCATCTTGTATTGACACGCCCTTTAACTTGGTGCACACTGTGGTTAAACCTCAAAATATTGTCCAGAGAAGACAAGGTTGGTGCACAAGCGGGCTGTCAGGATAATGTCTGAGGAAGAGCTGTGTGTCATTTTGTGTGTGAAAATGACTTTAAACTGTTGATGTTATTCCTTTTCCTGAAATCTTATCTATTTACATGAAAGTTTAATGCCATACAGTGAATTATTCCAGACATGGTAATAGACAAGCAGGTGGGGGACCCTATACTAGTAATAGTACGCAGTGCAATTTCAAAAAGCTGTTTATACCTGAATGAAGCCACGTTACTTCAAAATACAGTCAAGTATCGCTTTAGTCTGTTTAGTTCCCCTAAGGTTTGCATTAACGAGGAACTACAAAATATATAAAATTATGACACTGAAATAATTATTTTTCCAGATGTGGCAGCAGGTGGCGCTCTTTGGTCCAGAACTGGGCCAGCTGAGAAGGCCACTGGAACATGAATGAATGCATGCTCCCTCATGTTCAGCCTGTGGACAGTGCTTGTTTCATTATGAATGAGTTTGGGGCAGGTGGCTCCAGAGCAGGGGCAGATGGGTAATTTGGGAATGGAATAAAGTAGTTTGCTGGCCCAAATGTGTTTACTGGGTTGGTTTACTGGGCTTAGAATTTGCATGTTTTAAGTTGTGTTTAGTTATTCAAGGTGCGACATAAGTTTAAATATTATCCGCTTGCAAAACAGGCTTAAACTCCACACAGCACACGATTTCCTCTTATCCCTCGAGGAAGAGATCTGTGTAGTTTCTGTTTGTTAGTCCACCTATGCTAAACACAGAGATATTGATCCACACAGACATATATGAAACAATGCGATGTGGGAGTAGATTCTTCCACAAATCCTCCAGGCAGCGAACACTAAAACAAATATATTTTCTGTCTGGCACTTTGATTGCTGCTCTTACAATTTGCAGAGGTGTCAATAGGTTCTGCATAATTTATTCTGATTGATTCGATGTTGACAACCACCATATGAAGATCCTAATAGAACTTTAAATAAATAAAGAGGAGGCAACTGCAGCTCAGTAAAGGAAATGCAAGTGGTACCAACCATTTCCAACAAATGAGTTATTCACGTGACAGGTGAGGGAATCATTTAACCATAGCAGCGGTGGATGAAGTAAAGTTGTCCCTCACGATAACGCGGTTCACCTTTCGTGGCCTCTCTGTTTCGCAGATTTTTGTAGCGCAATTTTACCTGCTTTTTTTTACAGCATATGAAAGTGAATTGTGTTCTGTGTCCTGATTGGCTAAGGGATTGTAGACCATTGTCCATCAGTCTCCTCCGTGCCGTGCTGTATGTTTGCAAGTTTTCTCCTCCGACAAAACCCACAATGTCGATGAAACGTTCTGCACCGACAAAGACGCCTACGAAGGTTTGAACTTTGAGAGTGTTTACACGAGAGAGAAATGTGAGAAAATGTTAATGCCTGTGTGAGAAAAGTGTATAAAGTGTGTGGTGAGGGGTTTTACAGCTGCAAAACATATAGAATAATTGTACAAAATTAAGCTGACTGCTTTCTGGATTTCTCCTATTGTGGGTTATTATTAGAACATAACCCCTGCGATAAACGTGGGACCATGTACTCAACTTTGTTACTTAAGTAAAAGTACACATACACAGGTAAAAACTTACTTAAATAAAAGTATCAAATGGAAAAATCAACCTAAGTAAAAGTAGTTAAGTACCTGTTTAAAAATGTACTTTTAGAGTAAAAAGTAAAAGTATTTCATGTGTCACGTCAAGTGTTAGTTTGTTGAAGTGATAAATGTAGGGATATTGATAAAAAAAAATATAATAATAATAATAATAATAATAATAATAATAATAATAATAATAATAATAATAATAATAATAATAATAATAATAATAATAATAATAATAATAATAATAATAATAATAATGCATGTTTTGGTCAAAAATATTGCAATACAAATCCATTTCTTAATTTTTCTTATGAATTTTGTGCATGTATTTTTGTTCAGGAGTAGTCAGGATTGTAAAAATAACCCCTCATATGAAAAGTACTTTTTACTTTTCAGTCCAGTTAAACATGTAGTGGAGTAGAAAGTACATATACCTGCTCTCAAATGTAGTGAAGTAAAAGTAAAAAGTATCCACGTTAAAATCTAGAGTACAGATACCTAAAATTTGTACTTACATACAGTACTTTACAACTTTGACTTTGTTACATTCCATTACAGTATTAAAGTTTGGATTGTTGCAAAAGAGTCTACAAGATGCCGGTGGCTTTTGGCAAATGAGTTCTTAGTGTTTGGTAATGGAGATGCCCGAGAAGACTGGAGGCGCAGGAAGCATAGCAAGGGCATGCATAGAAGGAAGGGGCACTTGTGGTTCTTGGTGACTGGCCCACTCTAATTAGAGGGGCTGCTGTGAGCTGAATCCCAATGCCTGGATGCAGGGAAGCGCAGATGTAGAGAAAAAGAACTGAACAAACCGGGCTGGGGTCTACAATGAATCACCACGCAAGGTCGAAAAAGGTGAAGAAAAAGGTTGTCAGTTATTGGGGAAAGTGTGGACAATGTAAGTAAAGTAAAACATGTGGTTCACGGGTTTGCTCAAAGTGCTAACCCGTAGTTTTTAGTCCAAAAACTACTAAAATAAAAGCATGTTTTTTTTTCTTCTTCATTTTGGATGTTTTATATTGCACTGAAAAACATGACTCCTCACTGTGCGCAGGCTTTCATCAACAGAAAACTGACTCATATTTGGCCCGGACAGAGGCGCTTCCTGCTTGTCTCTATGGAAATGTCGTCTCTTTAGCTGTAATATTCCACATTGCATAAAACTCATCTATCTCCATGGAAAATGTTCTGAAGTATAAACTTTATTTCCATGCGATCATGCAGATGACACACCGCCTCTACAAAGTTATGCAGTGTGGCTTTACAATAGTAATAATAATAATAATAATAATAATAATAATAATAATAATAATAATAATAATAATAATAATAATAATAATAATAATAATAATAATAACAATAATAATAATAATAATAATAATAATAATAATAATAATAATAAAACATGACATACTTCCATGAACTTTACATATAGTTTTTTGGTAGATGGCAAATGGTTAATGTTTTATACAGTGCTTTTCCACTTTCAAGACACTCAAAACGCTTTCATCAAGGTACTACACACCATTCACACACATTCATACACCAGTGTACACAGACATTGGGATGAAGTGAGTTAAGCGTCTTGCTCAAGGACACAATAACAGAATTCACATGTGGGAGCTGAAATTGCACCGCCAACCTGTGGGTCAGTGGATCTTACGTCAAGATTTGAACCACTAATCTTCGGATCATTGGACAAACACCAACTGAGCTAATGTCGCCCTAAAAAAATGACTATAGGTTTTTCCAGACGTCTCACAGTCAGTTGTATTAAAGAAAATATGTAAATCGTGCATAATTTTCATTTTTTTTTTGAATCTCTCTCTCCTTGTCTCAATTTTTGTAGCTGTTTTAAACATGTGTCACAGCTTCCATAAGCATTCTGCCGCATAGTGAACATAAGGCATTAAAAAAGACTTCAACAATGATTAATTACAAGGTTCAAAACACGCAGAAGAAGATGTACAAATTACACAAACCAATAGCTTGACTGGAAGAATGTAGGCCACACTCTGTCTCCATCTTCCTATTTTTATAAAAGCAAAATAGGAGCAGATCTACAGGCTGCAGTACTGTACCGTGACAGCCTGCATTAAATATTAAACTTGGATCCAGAAACATGAACGTGATTGAGAAAACCACTTAAGGTAAACATCAATGAAGATCAACTGTCTGAGCCCTTTGTATTTGAGACAATGTTTTAGTATAAAGTAATGCAATATGGAGTGCTTCTCTGTGATGGTTGTTCAACTTATAAACAGGACATGGTGTTCTTTTGGCCAAATCAAAGCTAACACGTTTATGGTTGCAAAGAGGAAATATGTCTTTAGCGTTTGACCCATCCTTCAATTCCACTAGGTTATGATAAATTTAAGTTCATTTTTAAGTATGGGTTAAAAAAAGGAGAAGGAAATGAAAGGAAAAATTGGAACTTCACTCACTTCAACTATTATTTTTTCTTCTTAATTGTTTCTGTTTTATTACTTACCTACCCATACACAGAGAACAGATGCCATTCTTATTGTCTCGTCACCCTGTTCAACCCTTGATATATGCACTCCCTATTCCCTCAAGTCAAAATGTCTTTCATTGTTGTTTTTTTTTGGGGGTTGTAGAAGCTTAGATGGATTCTGGAAGAAATGCATGGACCATTTTGGCTAGTCCATTTCAATTGGTACTAAGGCTTGACATTGTTCCAAAAACGCAACAATTACTGCCTGCGGTGGATTATCCATCTAAATCCATTTTTCAAAAGTGTAATTAAATTTACTCTCTACCACAGAAACCAATTGGAAAGGCGAGTGACACTCAGAGCGGTGAGACCTCTCTAATGACGCCTATATTAAAAGCCTATAGCTTTGCACCAAGTATACGACATGCCAAATGGCCCTACAGTATTGAAATGATGTCCCAACAAAAGCCAATAATCCAGTTTAATATGGAACCTGGCACAGATCACAAAGACGCAACACATGTTTTTTTAATGAGTGAAGCAATTAGGTTGTGATTGGGAGGGTCCAAGTGTACGGGATTGTTAATTTCAATTATAGAACGGCATCATCGGTATCCTCCTCAGTGCCGCGGCTGTCTCCTCTGTGGGGAAATCTGAGCAGAAGCACCACCATATTAGAACAGGTGAGAGCGCACATGAGATCGGCAGCTCCGAGTAATAGTAATTAAAATGAGAGACTGCTGAATTTCAAGATAAGAAATGCTGCAATTGTAGGGTTTAGGTGAGCGCAATGGAGGAGCAGAAATGTCCTGGTGTCTTGTTCATAAGAGCTAACAAGGGAGTATTTGATCTAAAACCTGGGAGGATCAGAGTAACAGTCGTGCTGACAATGTACTCGCTAAGGTTGGTTAATAAAACGGCCCAAAGGCAGAAGGTTCAGTAATATGAGTGTTTCGTGCCTAACAGGGTGACACCAGACTATTGGCGATGGTTTCCGGCTGAGCACACCACTTTGGGAGATGTAGAGGGCACAAAGGATGGAAGTAGTGCGTAAAGGGAGTGCGCTTTATAGTACAGTAGTATATTCTAAGGCTATGCTATGCTAAGATACACGTGAGCTATATACCTCTGCTTGAATGCTTTTACTTAAATAATCTGGCCGTGCTGAAATCCTCCAGTTAAAGTAGTCTTGACGAACCCTAAACTGAGATCTGGAGATGGGTCCCTGGATAGGTCAAATGCAGAAGATACATTTCCTCAATAGCTTAAATTTTGCAGTTTTATAATGACCACTTCCTACTCCTTGTGTTAACATTTCTTGTCACTTATATTGGACAGGCAGAGACATGTTTAATGTTTAAAGGTCCTATATTATGCAAAATTGACTCATGTGAACTTTAAGCCATGTTGTAAAGCTGTTTCCTCCTCAAAAACATACTGGAGTTGTGTTTTGTTTCACTCACACATGTTTGAGCAACCCTTTATTATTAGGCCATCCACATCTCCAAAGATTACAATGCTCTGTTCCACTTTGTGATGTCATACAGGGGTAGTTTTCAAGTTAACAGCTCCTTTTTACCTTTTGTTCTGTAGAGATTGGCAATTTCAGGGTTTCTAGTGAAGGTGCACGGGGTTTAAAAACACAGTGGAGCACTTCCTGTATTACCACATGACATCACAAGGAACATAGTGCTTTCTGCAGGGTTTGTGTGTTAAACGTGTGAATGAAACAAAACACAACTGCAGGTATGTTGTGTCTACTGTATAACATAGATCAGAAAATAGTGTAATATGAGCCCTATTAGCAGTGCTTTTCTTAATATTTTGCTGTGAGCATCAAAATCGTCTGTTTATCTTGATCCGTTTACCTCTTGCCCCTGAACACAGCAGAAAGAGCCGAGTCAGGACTTCGGCTTCCTCGTCCTTCTCACATGTGTTGAAGGGATAACATGTCCGAAGTGCCGGTGGGGTGTGACAGCGAGGAGGATGAGCAGATTAATGAAGACTGTCAGCTGCTCTCAATCCAGGTTTGGACTGCGGTGGGCACAGTCTGACAGAACAATCTCACTCTTTACCCTCTGGACTGCTTTAAAACAGTCATGATTTGGGCCAAATAGAATCAACACCCAGTAAAACAAGAGTGACGGGCCTTAAACCACCATACCGCCATGCAGCACAGCAATGGATTTATTTGTCTGTTTTCTCTGTGGCTGTATGTAGAGCTGACATCTTTCTCATAAGTATTTTTAATATATATAATTTATAGTCATTATGAAGTTTTGAAGAACAATCTCGTTGGTTCAGTGTTGCTGATTTCGCCCAATTATCTGGGACAAAGCAATTACTAATTATTATAGATTTGTTGCAACTTCGTGAACAACAGTGTTTTTAAAATCTAACAATAAGACAGGAAATCAATTACTTCTTTTGAATTTGACTTAGTGCTAATAGTTAAGTTGGTCAATCTGAAACAGAATCAGAGCACGAACGTGAAGAAAAACACAACAAAACAATGAAAAAGTGGAGGAAATCACAAACTAAACCTAGGTAAAACAGGAATTACAACATTGTTTACAAAGGATTGGAGCCAAGCCTCACACATGAGCAGCTCAAACAAGTCAACACAAGGCTTTTCAATGACAACAAACCGCTCTGGTCCCTAATCTGACTGTAATGCCATTATTACTGGTGACATGGTGTCAGCTCAAAACTATGATACAGTGCTATCATATTTCATCACCAATTGAAGAAAGAATGGCATTATGGGAAAAAATAGAAAACCAAATAAACATAATGAGCTTGTTAAGCATGTGCTCCGTGTGCAGTTGAATGACAATGTAAGTCATCCTCTTCCAGTGATACACGTCCCATTGTGCATAAATGAATTTGTGAACACTCTACAAAACAAAAGGCAAATGGAGGAATTCAAATGGAATGAAAAGCCTGGGTTGCCAGATAAGCCATGTGGCGCTCGTACTGAGGTATGAAATAAAGGCATTTGTTGAACTGTATGGATATGGCGCATGACTGCACACATGGCAGAGTGTGTGTGTGTAGTGTCCACCATGTTGGACCGGCTACTCTTTAATGCTTCATTAATTCAGTCTCTCTGGCATCATCTTTTGGCTGGAGCCTCTGCATATGGAGCTACGCTAGTGAGAGCCAAGAGAAACAAAGGTGACCGAGGGTTATAAAGAAAATGATATTCACTAATGATATGATTCCAAAGAGCCCAGCTGAATGCTTAATTCATTTAAACAGTATAATCAGTACATTTAAATATGTCAGTAGTGTATTTCTCTATTTACTCAAGAGAAAAGGCCTCAATGCCTGATGTGCCAAAGTAAATGCTTAACTGCTTTGGTGTTTGCATCAACCTTTCTTGACCAACAACAAGAGTGAGGGAGGAAGCTTTTTGTCAGCAGCAGCAGGCGTGGTCAGTCTGATGGATCTACTACATCTGCCATACTGACCACACCTGGAAACAACAGCTAATAAGACTCCTCTGACAAAGGTAGAAACCCAACTGCCAAAATATAGACAATTTGCAGTTTTTGTCTTATTAGAAGAAAACACATTTGGGGTACATCAGGGTGTAAAGAATTTCACTTTCTTTTTAGCGTTCACCGTCAAAATATTTTTTTTACCAGCAAGTAGTATTCATATTTGCTTCTATTGTTACGCTTTGTGAGCAGAGTACAGTCTGCACCCTGCTCTGGAGAGGCAGTCCCACATCATGAGTGCAAATACGGGCTCAGACTTTTGGCATTTTCAGCCCAAGCAGCAGAAGGAAAAGCCGTGTTTGATGCAAGGTGATAAAGACAAAGTCATCCACCCTACCAGCTCCCCGTGAGCACTGAGCCAGGGACGGGCATTTAGGGCTGAAAAATAGCAGCAAGACGAAAAGCGCTGCGGTGAGCAGTCTGAGGAGCAGCCTATAATTAGTGTGTGGAGCCCTTGATGAGTGCTGGAGGATTGTGCACAGGCCACAGGGACATCTTTGGCTTTATTTCCCACTGTTACTGCTGGGAATGCTGATGGAGCTGTGGACCCGAGGGCAGCTCTCATGGTTAATGCTACAGGAGAGCAGAGCATGTGGTGAGACTTCTGATAGTGGTGTTTAAAGAAGAACTGCAAAGACACAAACATTTTGATAGTATTTGATAGAATAAAAGTCTGTGTTTTTCAGGTAATCGATACTTAATAACAGACACACCACAGAAGGGGATTTGAAATGTTAGTTTAGGTACATTATCATGAGAAAAAACATCACAATTAAGTAATTATTCACCATTAGTTATAAGTACACAGGCAAGTGAAGGCAAGGCAAGTGTATTTGTATAGCACAATTTAACACAAAGTAAGCAGTACTCTACAGAATAATAAAGACATTAAAATCACAATACAAGAAATCAAAACATAAATAATCATCGTAAAATGAACATTAAAAGAGAAGCAAACTCAAAGAATAAAACCCTTTCGGTCATAGGCACAGTAAAAACGAACCATTTTGAGGCAGGGTTTAAACATTGTCAAAGTAGCAGCCTGTTTCAGATCTTCAGGGAGACTGTTCCAGGTTTTAGCTCTATGAAGCTACATTCACAGCAGTGAAAGATTTCATTTTCTTTCATTCCCATTGTGTAACAGATCACCATTCTTTATAGAAGTGACCAGCTTTATGAAATTAAAGGTAAAGCTTAAGTTAACATGACATAAACAGCCATATAAAGAAGCACCTTAGTCTAGATTGAATTGTAATGGCAACAGTTATTATTTAATTTGATTTATCCTTATGAAAGCAAATCCTGGGCACAGCTGTAGCCACAATATAAATAATGCATTACAACTGGAATTCACTAAACATGTAACATTTTTGCACACGTGTTGAGTGTTGTTTACACCTAGTGAGACTGTATTCTAGTAACACAGCATGAATGTGTCTAACCTATGTAACTTCCTGTCATATATCAGGCGGGGATAGCACAGTGACCAATACAGAAAGCAGCAACAGAAAACCAAGAAGTCAGAATAATTAAATGTATGATAAATGCCATATAAAAACCTTGAGCCATTTTCCATCATATAAAACCACAATCTATTTTCCATTTTCAGACCAGAAGCCGTGAAAAAGTAAAATAAGCCTGCACATACAAACAACTGCCAGCCTCACTGAAAGAGCGTATTTTTCATATGAAGCTAAGATGGCTGAAATTGATTTTTTGTTTGAGTGAATTTCTCCACTGTAAACTGATGACTCCATAATAGAGTCAATATCAAAAACACAAGAATTAAATTGCTGGAACGAAAGGTATAAAGAAGAAAACATTTATACTGTCAGCTTTATGTAAGATTTAGGTTACTGCAAAGGAAATAGATACATATAGTCTATTATTTCTCCCCTAGAGTCCCTTTGCATTGACGGTAATAAACACATTTCAGAAAGCATTGGGATCCTGAGTACAAACTACATATATATTTAATGATGATCAAATTGCAAGTAAGTAAAATCTGCATATAAAAGCCAAACAAAGGAGCAACAACAAACATGTTTCTTTTTATGATTTATTCTGTATTCTTTCTATCCATTCAAGTGCTTTGTGTATTTTGATCATGCTCAAATATGGATGGTTACCTCTGTTTATATTCTATGCATTTATTGGCCGCTACCTCAATTCAATTCATTTACAACAGCAGAATTTGCAGAATAGTTGATTTAACCAGCAGAGAGTTTGAAGAATCAAACGATGAAACAGCCATTGGTCAAGTAGTAAAAAAGCAAAGGAATAACTGTCCCAGAGCATCACTTGTCCTTAGACCCTCATTCTTGACCTGAGAAAAAACAAACAAAAACAAAACAGAAAAGCCAGTGGGAAAACGAGAAACCATGAGAGCAACTGGAGTGAAGGAGAGATCCACTGCCTCTGGACTGACACATATCCATGCACCTTGGATTGGGTTTTCTTAAATATATATTTGGATTCTCAGTTAAATAAACATATAAATAAAAACATGTAAAAACACACCTGGATCTGGGCAAGAAACTGGTTGGATTTATGCAAACGAACACTCGATTTGCAAAGGAAAGGCTTTAGATCACTGAGGAAAAAGAGTATTGTGATTTGTGAATGATTCCCCATGTATTCCATCTTGAGTTCTCCCTCTGAAGTACTTACACACAGGGAAATACATAGAAAGGGAAAAGGGAATTAGTAAAATCTCTCATATACTGTTGCCAGAATCCCTCCCTCTGCCACACAGCACTCTGCCTCAACATGACCTTGTGTAATGCATATATGTATGACTGCACGGACATGGTATAGAAATATTTACATTTAGATACACTGGGGTTTCCACTTTGGATTACTTTTTCATCTCTCGTCTCAATGGCCACATAACTTCACCATCTCATTTCTCATGGAGCATGTGTTATTGTGCGTGTGGATGCAGGGGCCAGAGGTGTCACTAGCCATGAATCGAGTCATAAAGAAGAGGCGTTTCCATCAAGGATTCTGGGGAGATGTTAAGTGCAAGAAAAGAGGAGGATGTTATCATTTTGGTGGTGACAGATGTGGCACTTGGTTTTGAGAATGAGTAATAAATATCATGTTTTATATGCCGTGCAAAAGGAAACTGGAGACAAAAGTATGCATACGAATACGCCTGGTTTTGATGACATTTGTGAAGGCTTGAAGTGAGGAAGTTTGAGATTTGGGAGTGAATTGTGGCTTTAATCTGCTTTTTTAGTAGATTTACCATCTTGTAATGTTGTCAGTGCGCTTTGGTGAGATCCCTGTTTTGCTTTGCACAATGAGGCGTCCCCTTTTACTTGACTAAGTCATGCATATGTCTTTAGAACGCATTTAGAAGACTACAGCCCTATCTCTCTCATATTTCAACATGTTATCGGATTGTGCAATGACATGCAAACACGAGCGCACAAGCCAAGGTCAAAACTGTGTCATACTATTCACTACTGCTTCTGCTGCCTTGACACAGCAAAACTTCACTTTTCTACTTCCTCTAAAAATGTATTTACACACAAACTCATCTTGCAAGCAGATTCTTGCACAAAGGCTGAGTGCATGTTTTCACCTGGGATTTTTGTGGTGCAACTACAGACATTTACTATTAGGCTCTACTCAGCTTTATACTGTTATAACCCCAAGTTTAGGAGTCAGTGTTCAGGTCATAAGACAGGAACTCATTTTACTCTCTATAATAGAATTTTAACAGCTTCCTCACCTAAATATCTTACATCAATTTAGACACATACAAAAGAAAATAACCTTTGTTCACAGGGGGATCAAACCTGCAACCAATTTGAAAGTCAGGGCAACGTCCACCCAGCTTTCTTTTTCATTTTATACCTATTTAGTTTGTGTTTTAAACGTACTTGACAGAGCAACATTTAACACGTGATAAGCTCATGTAACATACTACCAAGAAGCTTTAACTCCACACATATATATTCATCATCCGCACACGTTTATAATCTATTTTCAAATGAGACAAAACATGTTTCATGATTTTTTCTTTTCATATTTTTCTGTATAGACGAACCGCTCAACTACAAGCAACAGCCAAGTAATTTAATATTCACAAACATATTCAAATAAGAAGAGCTTGAGTTTCATCATCGGAGTGACCTTCTCCCAAACACTCCTCCCACACTCCACCTGAATCCACAGTGAGTGAAGCGTTCACTGCTTTCAGTAAAAAATAGGAAAAAACAAACTTGATCCAGCAGCCCTCAGGCATTGGACATGTTTGTAAAGGCTTATCCATCCAAGAGCAGCATCTCCCATTCTGTATCATTTTGTTTGGCAAGGCTGTCTCACTGTGCCTCTACACACACATTACTGTAAATACTGTCTTTTTTATGCAACACAGTTTAATACTCTCAAAAAGTGCGAGTTGTCATATAAGGTTAAAAACACGTGCAAATGAATAGATTTTAGCTTCACCTTACTGTATATGTTGTGTACCGTTTACCCACTGCTAAAAACGTCACAGTGTATTAGAAGTAAAGCTGCTTCATGCTGCAGTCCAGGTGGTCCGGTGTCATTCATCACTCTCTAAATCCACATCTCTTGACAATTTGAGCCAGACTGATACGGCTCTGCTGTTTTTAACCCTTTGTTAAACCACAAGTGACATACATACATCCATTTATTACCAGCTTAACAGCCCCCACATGTCACGGTGTCACAATGCGTACACCTGTGCCTCCCAGACATCTCTTTCAATCACTAATCAAAATGGAAAGGAAATGACATCTCCAGATTACGTTTGAACTTGGACTTTTCTGCCTTTGGTTTTTGAGCTGGAAGCACATGGGGTGATTTATGTTGTCCTAACCAACTTCTAAGGGCAGTAAGACATGCAGTCTGTTTTTTAATCTTCCCTCGCAGCCGCACAAAATAAATGAGGCACTATAAAAAGACTGTATTTATCTTCTGCAGTTCATTTACATATGGGAAACCGCGCAGATAAAGATCATTTTGATGTTTTGAAGCCAGTGATACAGAGCACAACAATAGTGTCTTTATATAAACTTGTAATTTCAGATCTGGAGATATGTATCAAGTGAGAATGGCAAGAGTAACAAATGATGGCACAACCAGCAAAAAAAAAGATATATATATATATATATATATATATATATATAACATCTTCAAAGAGCACTAATGAAGAATAAAGGTTCAAGCTAATTAGCACATAATCAATTTAACAGCACTTTACAGTTACTCAATGAGTCCATTCGCTCATCAGTGAGCTTTGTGTTTGATGCTGTGTTGTGTAAAACGCCACAAAAAACAAGCCTGGGATTGAGGAATCTGCTTTTCAGTTCTTTTTTCTTTTATTTTTAAGTTGCTATTTGGAATTTATCTTGACAGAATGCGTTGTACTGTCAAATGTGTATACAGAAGTATCAGTTGTACATTTGACAAATTTCATGCCATATATATATATTTAAATTTCAGATATTAAAGACTATTGAACTAGACTTAAAAAATATGAACAAGTAGGCTATCGGTACTGGAAAAAAGACATTTCAATATCATGACAACACTTACGATACTATTTCACAATTCTGAAGTCCACTCTGGACAAGAACCATGTCGAAAATACGTATTGAATGACTTGTTTATTTTTTCTCTGCAGTTTGTTTTCAGAAAAGGCCACCCTTCCACCGTGATGAAGAGAGCGAGGCGGTGTCTACATGACCCTTTCACATGGCATGGCCCGTTGATTGATCGCCAGCACTGGACTAAAGCCCTTCCAAGGACAAGCATCTTCAGACCATCAGTACCACACACAGACACACACACCCCTACACACTATATACACACACGCACACACACACACGCACGGGCTTTCTAGTTAGGTCTTTGAACATGTCTCCAAAGTACACCGCGGCTCGTGGCTCTGTTTGATGACAAATTCAGTACAGGAGCATAGGCAAACACTGACGCTCCCTATGTACTGAAGGATGTCTCCGCAAAGTCAGAGTATCACTGCTGCGCCTGCCTCTGCTGCTGCTGTTCAGATACAGAGATACACGGTTTATTGTTAAAGGTTTTTGCTCATTTTCATCTGAATTTTCAATACTGGCGTCCGACGTTCCTGCAAGATACGCTTATGTTAATATTTTGTTTTGTGCGTAGATGTGCGATTGTGCATTTGGTTAGAAAAGGACCGCAGTTTGATATTTGTGAGTTTTGTCAGAGGTTAAATGGAGCGTAAGTGTGGTATATGTAAGAATACACTGACATGGTTTTGAATAAATGATACAAAACATTGCTACGCCCACAGAGATAAACGCTTACGGGCAGGGCGGAGTAGCTTTGTGCCAGACGTAACGCAGAACCAAATCATTTGATGAATAAATTACAACTGGACATGTACTGCCCATGTATCTCATAGTTAATGGCTGAATTCATTATAGGTTTTACTAATGCTGTTTTACATAGCCTAATCATATCATAATCATGGGTGTAATTACGAATTCAAACCTTCAGTGGGACTTTATCACGTCGAGATTTTTATAGACTGCTTCAGGGGATGGGCCACTGAAACACTCGATGGGAATTTGAAATGCATATTCAACAGGCTTTACATATTAATCTACAGCTATTTTTATACAATGTGATCTAAAAAACAGCAGAAGAACTCTAATCATAGTAGTAAACGTAGTAGAAGTAGCAGCAGCGACAGTAGTAGTGGTCGTCTTTTAGTTTTACGACTGGGTGAAATGATACTATATTTGGAATTTCAATCGGATCCCTGTTACATTAGGCTATTTTGGTGATTTTGTCCTTCAATGTTCCTTTGTTAAGTGCAGCTTTATGCTCAAACATAAATACACACCCACTCTTCTTACTGGCCAGCCTCCATTGCGATCCCAGTGAGTGACAGGTGGATTTAACCAATCAAACTGAAGCAGCAGACATCTTTAGTTAACAAAATCATACAATTTAAAAGGTGATCTAGACATAAAGAAAAATTAGACCATCTCTAATGCCATATTTCTGTACACTGTACACTCCTATACTTACTACAAAGCTGCTGGCGTCCGCTTAATCCATGCACTATACTTGCATGCCTCGGGACTTGTTTGGATTATGCACAAATGCAGACACATATAGCCCACCCAGCACTGTAGGCTGTATGCAAATGTGAGTAGTTAAAGTTATGATCTTATGAGATGGGGCTGCAGGGCTGGACACTTGTACCACCAAGCAGCTGTTAGCCCCCTCTGGCCTGCCGTGTGCCATATTTATTGCAGCTCTGCCTACAGTCTCAGTGTGGTGGCAAAGTGGGTCAGCACATTACCTACTTCCTCTCATCCCTCCTCCTCCGTCTCTCTTCCTCCCTCCCTCCCTCTCCCTCTCTTCCTCCCTCACTATCTGGCCTTCATCAGCCTGGATTGGCTCGCTAATGTTTGCTCTGATCTCCTTCACTCCATATTACATCTTTCACTTCCCTTTTCTCCACGGTTATTGCTGCCTCTTTAACCTATTTTGGATCAGCATCTAAGTCTGGCTCTGCGTCATCGCCAAGTCCTTTTGATCAGCGCACGTCTTGGTACTAATGAGGTAGGGAGAAAAAATGGGGAAAAAGGGCCATCACTTTTTTTCCGAGGACAAATTTACAAGTGACTTTTACTCAAATTTATCTTGAACACTTTTGGAATTTTTGGCCTGCTAAGCAAAGTGTGTAAGAAATAGGACAAACTGCAGTAATAGTGGTATTAATAGCCCCAGTTGTTACTATAAAAAGGGTTTTCCATTCAATATACCTAAAGGTGTACTATGGAACTTTTTTAGTGGAAGATGTACAGCTAAACTAAGTAATTGACCGGTCTGTGGAGGGTTACATGAAAGCAAAGTATCCAGTACACTGTAACATATTTAATGCTTTACTGTGGAGTATGCCTGGCAGAGCAATAACCTAGCCATGAAGAAAAAGAAGGAAGCAGATCCTCTACTGAAATGTTACATCATATTTAAGAAGTATTTTGTTCATTTTACGGCAATAACAGATTACGTTTTTGAGATCTTCTTTCTAAATTCCAACACAATCACATGCCTGAGGATGCATCTGCTCACAGTCCAATCCTCAGCTGGATTTGAATATTGTTCCATATGTTGGTAATCCTGTCCTGACTCCCCCAGTCCTCCATAGGGCTGTGCAGGGTCGTACAGGGCTGCGCAGGGCTGCGAGGATGCGGCGCTGAGTCATCACGGTTTTGGTCCGTTTTTCTGGACTCTGGATGCTCCCGGGCTGCCAGATTCCCACCACTCTGAAGAGGCCGGCTGATGATTTGAAATCCCCTCTCAGACTGGCCTCAAGCCTTAATCAGAATCTCAATTGGAGCAACCCCAGGGGCAGAGGGCGGGGCATGCAGCTATTCCCACAGCTGGGTTGCTAGGAGACAACATTTGGCGCTAATAAAAATGAGCACCTGTGTCTGACTTGCACCTGCTACTCCGAGGCAGGAATTATTAAAATCTCGGTGCACAACTCAGCTCCAGTCTTTCCTTTCAATACGTTCTTATTTCTGAGGAGGTATAATCTTATAAATCATTTGCGACCATAATCAACCTTTGATACTTTCACTCAAAACACTTCTTTTTAATAGCTGAACTAGTAAGTAGAAAACTAACATCTAGCGCTGACCCAGATTCACAAATCTTTTCCAATAGACATTTTTGTTTTATTTCTGTTGGTTCTTTTTAGGCATACCTTTATTAATAAGTGCCGCCACACCAATCCAATAATATAAGCCGACATTAAAGGCACTGTGTTTGATTTTTATTGTTTTAAAGATGTCTGCACTTACCTTATGCATTCCAAACATTCTAATTACTCACCACGATGAGTTTGTAAGAGCTTTTCACAACTTTCAGAGACCAGAGCGAAGTTTTGCCACCACAGTAAAGTTAACATCAGCTAGCATGCTAACTTTGCACTTCTTTATCCTAGGACAATAAAACATTTAAAACACTATAATTAAATTCACACTGTACAAAGTAAACACACTTTCAATTCAATGGCTGAACACTTAACAACAACAAATCGTACATTCAAGCAGAGTTCATGCCCTTCGATATCCCATCATGCACCGCATCAGCCGTCATGATTGCTAAGCGACATAACGTAAGCGACATAACGTAAGCGACGCAACGTAAGTGCACCGACAGCGGTCGACGTACGCTCCGTGGCCTAGGCCTGTCCCATTTCAACACGCCCTTTGCAGTTACACAGAGGAGCACCCTTCGTCGGCCAAGATTTTTCGCAGTATATATATATATGGGAAAAATCGGTACAAGCCCTTTAAAATCAACTAAGAGCGTAAAGGGCTTAAAACCATCAACTAAGCAAGCACATTCCACAGGCATACAAAGTTGCATTAAAATTTTGAGCACGTTGTGTGGAAAACAGTCTCTACAGAAGCACATATTCTGGGAAAATGAAAACATGTCACGAAATAACAAACACTTGAAAGCATTGGGTCTGAAATATACCCTGTCTGTACTTGGGAAAACACATTATAACAGCACACTGGTGAGAGAACTTAATTGAATATAGGTCATGAAAGTGTTAGTGAAATAATGCACCAACCACACATGCATAGGCACCTTGCACATGGATAAAGGGAATTAAACCCTCCAGCAATGCCTGCAGCTGTTTTCTGAGATTCTCCTCCTTTTATTTCACTGCCTATAGACATACACCCTATTTCTTCCCACTCCCACCTTCGCAAAACAATACATGTGTGCTAGCCGCTAGGAGAAAATAGCTTTGGAGGCATTGCAACCAATTAAAGACATCCGGCTCTAGTCTGGAGTATAGTGCTACACACAAGATAAAGTGGTGTGTATGTAATCTAGCTCAGTGTCTGGTGACAGGGCCCTGCTCATCCATCGTGCCTCCGGCGGATGGCAGAGGGGCAGGAGCAGGGGGGGCAGGGCCTATAGTGCCAGGGCAGGGTCGCTCCATCACCAACTTGTACGTCTTTCTCCCCTATTGCCTCAGCCAAGGGGCACTATAAATGTCAGCTGCACCCACCCCTCTGCCCGCCCCACACCCATACACCCAGAGTCGGCCCCCCTCAGGCTTTGATCCATGCTTATGCCCTTCTCTGTCCACACCTGCGACGCCCCAGAGAGAACCAGGCTGCACTTTCCTCTATAATGACCGTCATTCATCCAAGCAAACTCATCCTCCTGCCAGTTCAAATGTGTTTATGATTTCAGGCATTTACAACAAGGTGACAAATCGGCCAAAACACCCATTTACGCACCCAAGGACTCACCTGGAAAAACTGTCTCTCCAGTCAGCTTTAAGTTACTTTATTTTCCTATGCTGTGTGTAATGTGAAGTGACTTGCCTGTTTATTTGACATAATCATTCATTTATTTATTTCAGACTTCATTTTAGACTATCTATTCAGGCAAAAAAAAAAACACTTACGGCACTTATTTTGAAAGAACTTTCTCAAAAACTTTCAATTGTATAACTGATATGACCTGATTAACCAAGTTTTAGCTCATGCTCCGTTCTGTTGCACAATGAATTTCATAACATCTCTTACGTCCACAAAATAACAGGAGCTGTAAGTTACTTGGCTGCACAGTAACAGTCGGACCTTTAGGGCTGCCAAACAACAAATGAAAGAGTGTGTAAAAGTGATAGAAGACTGCATCTCCAGACCTAGTGGCCATTCTGCGGTCTGTCCCCCCTGACCACTGCTCATTTCGTACACCCATACACTCGCTGACATTTACTTACTGCATGCCTGCTTCCCTAATATCTTTACAAGAACTACCCTGCCCATCTGCTATTTTTTCATCTCTTTCTCTTTCCTCAGGGGCAGCAGATATATTTTTAGCCCTTTTGTTTCTTGTGGTTGTTCCTCTATTTTGCCTGCAGAACACTACACTCCATTTTAGCAACAAGCCTCCTGTTGTTTTTGGCCTTCACTGATTGTCCAAATTTCACACACTGTGTCAGCACAAAATCCTGCCTAAAGGACAGAAATGTGTTGTTACAGGAGTTATAATTCAGGCTGAAAACTTTGTCCAACTCAGAGTCTGCTCTTGACTCTTCTTAAAATAATCTTTCCACTGTCTAGTCAAACATGAAACTCAAGCTGTTTGGAGAAAACTCAATATGAGGCTGGATGCAATTGTATCTTTACAGACTGTTGCCCACATGTGTTTCTTTTATGCTCATAGAGTTATACAGTATAACACGGAATCACAAAGGCTGCAATTATTCAAAAAAACAATGTCGTCTGCAAAGAACAAAATATCCTGTCTTACTATGAACACACGAGGGTTGATAGAATATTACCACAGCACATTTGCACCCACCATCTTCAAATGTTAGCGGCATATACAAAGTTTTTACCATGTGCCACAATGCTACGCTATTACTCAAGTGCTCCCAGTAGCTGAAAAAGTGAGTGTGATTCGGCTAACTCTCATGTTTATTCATACGGCTGCTTTAGTGAGTGATAACGTTTCCTCGCCTTGACAAAGCCATGGCAAAATGTGTACTTAGGCAAGAGTAACAATGTCGGCTTATTGACTAAATGTCATTATGTTTTATGCCACTATGCAGATTATACGCACTCCGCTGTCAAGCCAGGACATTTTGCTAACAGAAGTGAATAGAGAGACAAAAACGTCTGAGTTTGCTGCCAGTTTTTCAATTTGCACCTCTACTCACTGATTAAGCGGCCGTCTCAAGTAGGCAAGCGAACACAGTGAAGTCAATGGGAAGTAGCACCACGGACAGCTCCACAGAGGATTTTTCAAAACCACGTCCCATTTTTGGTGCTGGGTGGAAATATTCCTGGTTAAGTCTCTATGTCAAGAAGAAATATGTGTTTGACAGTAATGTAAGGGCATGGAAGGCTAAACGCAGTGTGGCCTGAATGTGTCAGCTGCTGCACATTGACTGGGAGATCAGCACAAACAGCTTTTATGTGGATGCCATCAGTCTTCTCTGAGGGGCAGTGTATTGTAGTGGAATGTTCTGGCTCTTATGTCTCTGTAACCTTTTTCTCTTCAACACTGCAAAACAGCTCTATAATGTGCACCCTGTGGGGAATGTACCTGCTGTGTTCTTCACATGCAAACATATGAGGACCATTACGCTATAAAACACCACTACAAAATTAAGACATGCATGGTTTTCAAATTATTATTTTTTAGCAGTAGAAAAATACCTGTTATTGAGAGAAATATGCTTAATGACATATTGTGGAACATTCCAGGCAAAGAAATAGTATCTCAGTAGAGACGGTGGTAAAAAAAAAAAAAAAAAAAAAAGAAAAGTTAGTATAGTTAAAGTTAAAATATCTTCAGAGATCCCTTACACTTTTAGTACTTTGCACCACAGCAGCTTCTACCACATTTTCTTCCTCTAAAAAACTAGAATATTTTGGTCCAGTATTTCATAAATGTGGGTAATTTGGCTGTAATGAACCATGAACATAAATTCTATCTTCAAAGACTTTGAATAATTTCCCCACAGTATGTTTTACAACTCTCGCTTTTCCCTACTGTAAATAAAAATATTTTCCAATAGTCTAGGATTCTGTTTCAAAAAGTGGACAATCTTACCCCTGTTGCCAGTCGTCTTTGGCCTCCCTCTCATGAAAAACAGTAGGACAAGGTTTATTCTTCTCACATGATTCAACCAATTTATCTGGGCTTTTGCTTCCTGTAGTAACAGGCGGTAGCCACACACATGCCTCACACACGTTGCAGGACAAGAGCCTCAGACACCGCAGCAAAGACGTAGGATAGACCAGCTTTGTCGGTGCACGGAGCGGAAATCTCCTGGACAGCTGGGAGAACCACTCTGTTGACTGGGAACCAATTTCAGCGTGCAAACTGCAATCACCCATGAAAAACAAGGGCACGAGAAGTTAAAATGACCTTCACAAAGATACAATATATATAGAATGTTTTATGAGTGCTTTTACAACACTGTGAAAACCATAGCATTGCATTATGGTATTTGTAGGACTTGTGCAATAGCTTCTGCACACAGCACTCACTTTGATGCCCACAAAACAGGAGTAATATGAAGAGCTTATTGGGCGACTGCTGTGCCATTCTTTGAAAAGCATATTGGACATGGATTTAATTTACACTGCGCAGCTTCCGGTCGCTTTCTTCCAGGAACAGAGGAGCCGAGTTCACAGAGACAAAGATGAGTGGCTGGGAAGGACTCCATAGAACTGCCAAACAATAATGGCTGATTGAATGGAACTTTTGAAGGCAGAGGCAGTGTATGCTAAATTAGAGTCCTGTACAAAGCACGCAGCATGAATGACACTGCAAAAAGGGATTTTCAATTACGCTTTTACAAACAAAACCATTATGTTTGGTGGTAAATGTATGCATGCAATATAGGCGTAAAACTAATCTTATTTTTAATCTTTAAATCCTCACAGAACTTTTTGCCAACTTTCCAAGTTTGGATAAATGGACAGGGTGGTACATCAACAATACAACGCTGTACATCTGACTATACCAATCACCGCACAGAAGGATTTAGACCGTTTTCTTTAGCAACCCAAGGGAAAAGAATTTGTCACCAATGTAAAGGTCAGAGCCGGATGAAAAACTACATTAAATGCTAAACAACAGTGGCATTTAGGCCTGACACGATCATATCTGTATCGACTTACTGTTCAATACGTGATAAATGGAACAATATCTTTCGGGGTCAATAGTTACTCTTTGCAGGAATGGGGAACTTTTTATAATTATTTTGTAAAGTGATCAAATTTGAGCTGCACAGAGTTAATACGTGACTTTAAAGGGTTATTATATCAGTGGGAAAAAGCAGTGTGAATATGCATATCATGATATTTCTCTAGCGATATTATGCACTTCAGAATGTGTTATCGTGACAGGCACAGTGGCATTTTGAATCAATATACGACTAAGATTAGATGCCCCAGATATATATGAAAATGCCAATGCTTGTGAGTAAACAGTAGGCCAGGGGGAGGGAGGAGCCCCAGCATGGTGGACAGATGTGTGCAGCAGGTACACAGGTGTGGACCACTTTAATGAGCAGGGGGAGGTCATGTGAGATAAACTCTCTCATCTGTTGCCATGGCTACTCTGATGAGTCCATTTGGGGTCAATTCCAACTTCATTTACCTTACAAACACATTAGATTAAGCTGTACGAGTGGGGAAGTGTGCAAAATGTATTCATGTTTACAAGATTAAGAATATAACAGTTGATCAATTCAGTTTGGAGAGATCTTATATTCATTAAATTAGAGGTGGTTGTATTGATCAAAAATACATAAAAACATGGCTTCTTACAGTGAGCTGGGTTGCTTCTTCACAGATCTGACCTGTAACTTGGTCTTGTGATGTCACCTGCTCGTCTTCATGGAGATATATACATATGTTTAATGTCATACTGTGGGACATTCAAGTCATAGCAATAACATTTCCATGGAGATAAGCAGGTGAGTGACAGGTGAGTGAACCTACACCACAAAATTACATAGTGCAAGCTGTTCTTACATTCCAGCGTACACTGCTTTATAAGAGTGGGAGGATTAATAATGTTTTTGCGAATCAGATTTGACATTTTTCTGGCTATTCAAGAAAGAAAGCCACAATGCAGATTAACAATATATGAATATAGACTATGTTTCTGAATCATTAACTTTACATTTACATTTCTGCTGTACCTAAGTTTCTTCTTTCTAAGTTTGTCTTATCATCCTGTGCTTGCTTGAATGAGTAACACAGTAAATAGAGTGGGCTGGGGCAGGACACATGTGGCAGCTCTGGCCTGGCCCAGAACAGATGAAAGCTCCTGCTCCTCTGTTTGTGGCACAAGCCGTCATAGATCTGGGCTTTGATGGTGCCCCTTGTCTACGGCAGCTGCCCCATCCTGGTCACCTCCTGGCATTTCTACCACACTCCCTGCATCTCAGATATTGTCTATGTTATTTACTCCCTCACCAGTATCAAGTTGCGCCTCAGCATTCACAGTGCATCTAGAGCCAATCACATCACTGTTTATTACCCTCGGCAATTACATTTAGATACAGTGTGATTATACAGTGCAGATAGAGCTGCACAAAACTCCATCAGTATTGATTATGGTGCCACACAAATAGGAGAATGAATGGTTCATGGCTATTGCAGTCATTTATCAACATCAGCTATAAGGAGTATATGTATAATTCATCAATGTCAACCGCTATAAAGATATCATTGTTTTATGCATATTGCAGATTATATTGTTTTTGGTTTTGACAACTATATATGTTTATTTTATGAAGACTTGCAATGCACCACTAGTAAAATGAAGCCTAAATGAAAACATGGACTACATGCACTAGTTTATACCTGAGCTGGAGGAAAAGTCAGAATTATACTATGGAATTTGCTGTTTAACTGTCAGATTGCAGATTTGTTGACTTGGTTTATGATTAATATGTCTCTAAATACTAGGTCTATCTACATGAAAAATGGCATGAGGTTCAACATCTTCTCTGTCAACTGAAATGATAAAATCATCGTCATAAAAGCTTGAGAAAGTGGTGCCATTATTCAACCCCAAAGATGTGATTGTTGTCAGTTGAAAGGACTTTAAGCCAACACAGCAAGTTAGGGGGGGCACTTCATAACAAAATATGTACTTAGATATATCCAAATTTCTTGTTTTGAGAGTTCTTTCAAAAACTATGCATCTCTCAGGGAGTTATACAGCCTCCTGCCCTTCATCAAACTGAAGAATGTGAACCTTTTAGGACTAAACCGGGTGCAGAAAAGGTTGCAGAACAAAATGTCAAGTAGTAACTTAATCAGGATTTTTTTTAGGTTGAAACAAGAGCTAAGCAACTGAACTGCATATACAAAGTTCAACCTCTTCGCTCTTAAGAAGGACTAAACCAGGTCTAAACAAGGTCTTCACTGAAACCTATATTGATGTGTTTCAGTTTCCCGTTATACGCAACATTTTGAGGACCAAATACTTTGTCTGACATGATTAATCGCCCACGGATACCTCCTCATCATGATTCCTATAAATGAAACTGTGTACTAAGAACCTCCTAATGACTTTGTGGTGCCTTTTAGAGAAACCTGAATCTCCTTAGTGAGGGTAAATTTGGTTTGGGCACGTGGATGCTGATAAGATAAAGTATCCGTGGAACAAATAGCCTTGTTTTTCTTTATAGAGAGAGAGAGAGAGAGAGGGCATGCAGATCATTTGGGGCAAAGGCATAAAAGCAGTCATGTGGTGTGTGTCCCTCTTCAAGTCTGACCTCTAAGGAGCGCAGTATCGACTCGCAGATGGCCCCCGTGCGCTTCACTGGCCATTGTTCACCCTGCTATACCTCTGCTGTCACCTTGTACCTCCCCAGTCACACAAACCAGTCGCTTAGCCAACTGTCAAGAGGTAAGCTTGGCCTGAACCCAATATAAGACTAACACAAAACAGAGCTCTGGGCCAAGAGGAGAGTAGTGTTTATGCAACGCAGACAGAGCTATTTAGCAAAAAAATGCATTGTGGTTGGGGATAATTGTCTACAACAGTGTTTGTGTACTTTGGCAATAAATGGGGCGAACCAAAGATATCTAATTTTGACAAATGCATCATATTAAAGGAGTTAACTGATTTGACTGCGTGGCTCCAGTTATCAGTCACACCACTCTAGATTGATAGTCCATCTAAGACATTCATTTAGGGAAGTATATATAGTAATCGTGCGGAAAAAAGAAAGTAAAGGCAACAGCTATTACAACCTTAACACATATACTATACAGTAAGAATACTAAAAAGTGATACGTTTACTACACATTAACGTGAACTAATGTATAGCTGCATATTTATGAACACATGCTATTGTAATTGAGCTACTAATTAGACAGACTAAGCGAGATATATTCAGTGGCAGGCATGATTGCGACACATTGTGACAAGAATAAGTGATAATTATGGGCTTGTGTGCGTTTGTGTTTGTATGTAGCCGCTAGAGCACCTACCATATGCTGCATATGTGTTACCAGTACATAAGGAAATAGTAAAAGGTCTTGAACAGTGCAGTAATTGTTAGTATTAAACATATGTTTTTTTGTCAGCACTTCATGTTGCTTTATGTATATGCCATATTTGTATGTGTTATTTAAAGGGCCCATATTACACAAAACTGACTCTTGTGAGCTTGTTACTTCTTCAAAAACATGCCCAGAGTTGTGTTTTGTTTCGTTCACACATCTTTGAATAACCCTTTATTAATCTGTCTACGTCTTCAAAGCTCAAAATGCTCTGTTCCACTTTGTGATGTCATGAAGCAGTAGTTTTCATGCTAACAGCTACCTTTTATGGCAATTTCAGGGCTGAAATTATCCAAATGATTTTTGTGAAGGTGTGTGGAGTTTAAAAACACAGTGGAAAACTTCTTGTATTACCATGGGGCATCACAAGGTGGAACAGAGCGTTTTCTGTGTGAGAGAAGTAGAAGAGAGTAGCCTAAATATGCAGGATTGGTGCGTTAATGAAATAAAACAGAACTCCTGGTATGTTTGTGATGAGGAAACAACATTATAACAGGCAGCTATTTTTGAACTGTGGTGCATTTTGACAATTGCGCAAAACAGTGACTTGAATCAAAAAACACAATCTTCGGTCATGCCCAACCCTTCTCATCCATGTCGATTTTGAAATGCGAAAGAATAATTATGGTCCTTGAATGAATTCTCCTGACACATGCAAATGTTTTGAGCAAATTACACCAGTCAAACAACAGCAGAGCATTGATACAATAGTTATTACTGTCAATCACACCATCTTCAAGAGGCTTTTTGTTTGTGCCGAACGCCCACATCCTGCATGGCCTTCACCACACTGCCTTCCACTGCTGCTCATAAGTGAATGGAGAGTTTGCACAAAGTACTTCTTGTATCCTGTTCTCTATTTGCACACAGATGAGGAAGAGGAATGGAAGCAGCCATTAGGTTATTAATACAGTCTATAATTAACAGTAATCCAGGAGATGACATAAATGTTCCTAATATGCTCGCACAAGTCACTCCGCAAATTCCAGAAGTACATACGACAAATACGACTGGAAAAAATTATTTATTTAATGGTCAAGTGTTGTTGTAAGTTGTAACTGCTTACCTTTTTAGATACATGTAATCAGAAATGTTTCCAGATGAAATTATACAGTATTCTCTTGTAATAATGTATGTTTTTCTGCTGTCCCTAGTTTCTATCCACAGGTTTCCAGAATCAGGGTTGTATAAGGACCCCTGTATGTACATCTGTATGCAAGCGAGTGACAACAGGGTGCAGTAGGTGCGGCTCATTGTCTTTGAACACATGAGATGAAAGAAGTTTCTCTGTGGCTGGGACCCCACCCGGTTCCCCCTGTATACCTTCCTCTGTAATCCAAAGACACGCTGAGCTCCATCAAGCCTGCCCACACCATCCACCACTCAATCCTCATTGTCTTATTGACATGCAGAGGCCATAGTGCTCTCTCCTTTCAAAGAAAATGGATTTTTACCAATGTGAGTCCACAAGCACTTTTAGCCCCTCCAACGTCCCAGAAGGTTTGACAATGGACCAGAGGAAAAGGCACTGCTAACGGCATGCAGTTAATCTTTAAGCGCTCCATTGATACATTATGTAAGTGTTCCCCATGAGAATCTATTGAAGATGTAATATTTACATAGATTTAACATATGTTGATTTCTTAATAAGCTAATTACAAAATAATGTCATGACAGGCTTTGAAAATAGTGTTACTCGTTGAATGGTTAGGGGTGACATCACAGGCCCTTAACTATTATTATTCTAGGAATAATAATGCTAAAAATATGTGTAATGAATAGTCATTAATAAAATTGAATTAAAAAATTGAATTAAATTCTGACAATATTTTTGTCATGTTTTCTTTTTACCGCATCTAATTGCACATTTGGATGCAGGACTTATAAACTAGCCCAAGAATTGAACCCACAACTATTGGTAGACAGTACTGACAAATTAATTTGTATTATTTGAGGTTTAAACCTAAAACAACAGGTTAAATGATGATGTGGAAATATCGCTTTACCCTTGTTTTGGAACAAATGTTTGTTTGCTTTTTCATTTTTAATAACCACTTTTTGCAGCACTTTAGAATATAAAAGACACTCTAGTCAAATTTGGCTTGTCTTCAAAACAACATTCCCAAAATTCAATGATATTTCGATAATCTGCCCAACTACAACCTTTGAAGCAAAATTGCTCACCAATCACCCCGTAATCCAAAACAATTACCCACAATGCTTTAGTTACACACCCCTACTTTGCTGCAGTCCAAAATTGTATTCAGTGCACTTTGGCCAAACCACTCTGCCTGATTTCCCAAAATGCATCATTGTATTCTCTGTTAAAAGGCCAAGGGCGCTTTTGTAAAGGAGTGGAGGTCCGAAGGCAGGGCTCTCTCGTCTGTCTCTGCCCATGTAACAGACTGTGTGCCCTGTATTTGTCAGTGCAGCAGTGCGGGTGTTAGGAGCAGCACAGATTAGCTCTGTGTCGGCTCTGACGGAGGTTAATGCAGGAGCCAGCAGCCCTTTGTAACCCAAAAGGAGATGAATTACTGTCAGGCTCCAGAACAGACTGCGTCATTCACCACAACACCAGCCTTTGTTTTCAGTCACTCCTTTATGCGCTGTCAAAACTTCAATGGGGATCATGGCTGCCTGACTTTCCTCCACTCGACTCAACCAAACCATTAGGATGAGCTGACCTATTATTTTGGTTTATTTGAACACGCAAAAATATTAAAAATGTATTCAAAATAGCTACCCGCATAATCTAAAATGACCTTCTGCATTCCAAATATTCTTTTTATTTATCTACAATTAACATTTATACATCTCTTCACTGGTCTCGCTCAAGGCTATACAATAAATTACTTTACAGAAGATTGGTTTATGTCAAAAGAATCTGGACACATTTCTTTTTCACACTATATTTTAGATTCTAAGAAGAAAAGAAAGATCGTGCTGAAGAAGTGAATTTATAAGTAAGTACTGACCAAGGACAGCCAATGTATTTTGACTGTACTGCAGTGGCATTGAGAAGGAAAAATTAGTTAACCTCAAAAACAACATTTTTCAGCAGCCAATTACATTTGTTGTTCAGGTGCAGAAATTCAAGCGGTTTTATGACAATTTCTTGCTTGTTGTGTGAGGAACCTGTCAGCTAGTATGTAATAATAATATTAATTTCCAAACAGTATGGAAGAATATACTGTATGCACTTTTACCACAGGAAAATATGTCTTATCAAACTAAAACATGTAAATATTGTGACTTTACGCGGCATTTCTGTGGGACCAGTGTGTTCTTGTGCCATAAGGTGCAGAAGACTGAGGTCATCACTTGAATAATAAAAAGTTGAATGAAAGTACTATCCTCAGAATACTATTAGAAATAAATTTTTGTGTGTGTTGCTAACAGTAAATGGCAGTTCCCGCAGCCATCACGAGCAGGTACCATCGAGGGAAATCAAGTCAAGCACAAAACAGCAAAACACCAAAATCTCAAGGTGTAACTCCCCTGAGCTTAGCCTTTTGGTGTTAAGCTGTTTGTCCCTGATTCTTTCCTTGTTTTATTGTGAGCTTTAGTACACAATAAAAGCATACAGGTACTATGAAGTGGGATATAAAGCATGTTTTTTTGTTTTTAGTGATTTTTTGTTGTTCCTGGTTTACCTGCTTAGACTGCTGGCAGGGATCACAGATGCATATTTTTACTTTAAAACTGCTATCAGCTATTGTAAAAAGACATACCACTGTAAGAGAATACAACGGAAAAGTCACGGTGAAATTAAAAAAATAGGTTTGATGGTTAATTACCCTTAGCCACTGTCAAATGCTCTGTTATTCCTCTTTGTGCTACTTTAAAGGGTCACTTCCTGTCACTGTTATAATTTGAATATTCACTTGAAATGTTTTAAGTAGGGTGACCATTCTAACTACTGTCCTTTATTTCCGCTTAGGAGTGACTTGTGTCAATGTTACGGACCAGTCCTGTTTTGGCCTTCCTCCCACCCACCCCGATCCACCCACTGGTTGAGCCGCACCTGGAGCGGTCCAGCAATCAACTTGGGAATAAAAGCCCAGAGAACAGCACATCAGCAACCAGTGGGTCCTCCGTTGCAGCATCTTCGATTTATTTGTATTTTATTTTTTTATTACTCAGTTATTTAATTTGCACACCTTTTTGAGCATTATTTTTGTAACAATAAAATCTGCTTTATCATTTTTTGAACTTGTTACGTGCCACTTGGTCCAGAGGTGGTGGCACGCAAAGAAATTATGTTAAAACCGGGCGTAGAACAAGATGGGAGCATGTAAATGTGGTCAAAAAATGATAAAGCAGATTTTATTGTTACAAAAATAATGCTCAAAAAAGTGTACAAATTAAATAACTGAGTAATAGAAAAATAAAATACAAATAACTCAAAGATGCTGCAGCGGGGGACCCACTGGTCGTTGCTCCGGGCTTTCATTTCCAAGTTGACTGCTGGACCGCTCCAGGTGCGGCTCAACCGGTGGGTGGATCTGAGTGAGTGGAGGCAAAGCCAAACCAGGACTCCGTAACAGCCAACCTTTCAGTACATTACACTGGATTTAAGAACTTCAATATTTTTTCTGCTAAATGTGTCCCTCATCATATATTCTTATCTGTCCAGCACAGTTTTAAGTAGACTTATCAGCAAATTATTTAAGTGATAATTATTAACAATCCACTAAAAATAATGAAATTACACTCAAAACTGGATTTACCTCGTTGGCCCCATCTCGCAAAGGTCAAATGACACCAAATGCTAGTCATTGCTGTATCGTGCTGTCCATGAGTGACCTTTCAGAACATTTCATCAAAATCAGAGGATGACTTTTTGAGCAACAAAAAGCGGGCAAACATAACCTTTATCGTGCTCAAGCGTTATGACTTCTCTGTATTTACTTTATGTCAACACATTATGTATAGCAACCACTTTAAGCAAGCTGCACAACCTCCTTTTCAATTAAGCTCATATAATAGTTAAACGCGAGCTGCATTCAAGGGCTATGTGCGGTTTATAATTGGGGCTCGGTGGGAGAAGCAGGTTTGAAGGGAGATCAGGTCGTAAGGGTCAGACTTCAGACTATGTTTATGCAGTTTGACTTTCTCAGCTCTGCATGTGAATATGGTTTCTACAGGTGAGTTTAATACCCGGCGCCTAATTGGAAAAACATGCACTTTTCACGGGCTGCTTAATGACTCTGAATGATTATATAGCTTGTCAAACAACAGGGTGTTTTCAATTACCTCAAGATGCCAGTGCTCATATCCCATGAAATTTAGTAACAGGGACTTAAGGGAAAAAAGGGGACGCTTAATCAGATTAGGAAGTGGACCTCCAGCCGCAAAGACTTTATAGTTCCAGTGAGTATGGAGATATAGTTACAGAATATGTTTTTTTTTTAATTTATTGCAACTATGAAACTTTTTGCAAGGTAGGTAAAAGATATAATTCAGTCTGACAACACAGAACTAATTTGAACCTAAAAATAGGCCAGGTGAAATAAAGTAGGAGAGTTAAAAGAGAGTTAACCACAATCTGGAACACAGTAACTCAACACTGTAATATTGTGGTGTGAATGTCTGAATGTCTCTCCCCATTCTTTGCCCCATTTACATGCTTTTTACTTTGACAATGTTTAAATCCAGGCTCAAAACTGTTCTGTTAGCTGTGCATATGACTGACAGCTTTTTATTCTGCACTTTTCTGTTTTAATGCTAATTTTATGATGATTATTTGTGATTATTTGCGCTTTGATTTGTGTGATTTTAACGTCTTTCTTATTCCTTAAAGCACTTTGAATTACTTTGTGTACGAATTGCGCTATACAAATAAACTTGCCTCGCTTTGCCTTACATTCGTCCTTTCCTTTAAAGCATATGCACCAAAAAAACAAAAAAAAACATCATCCATAGTCTAAAGTGATTTGATTCTGCTTCACCCAAAATGAATCTCCATAATTTTCAAACAACATACAAAATGGTCCCCACCTCGTATCTGTGTCTCTTGTTAACTGCAATATAAAGAAAGGAGCCATTTTGCTGCACTGGCACACAGCTCCAGCCCCTAAAGGCAGTCTACACAGAGCACTCTTATTTTAACCAACCTGTGTGGGTTCAACAATGTGAACA
Organism: Periophthalmus magnuspinnatus; assembly: GCF_009829125.3. Classification (NCBI taxonomy): domain Eukaryota; kingdom Metazoa; phylum Chordata; class Actinopteri; order Gobiiformes; family Gobiidae; genus Periophthalmus; species Periophthalmus magnuspinnatus. The sequence continues at coordinate 7,126,140 of NC_047138.1, forward strand.
ATTGGTTTTAACATTGCAGAATTCCCCCTGGACACAGTGATTCACACACAGCACTATTCTGCATTGCTTTTCCTATATTATAGTCGAGGTTTACTCAGTGCATACCGGCTTTCATTGAATAGTAATGCAGCCTATAACAATAATGTCAATCCTGTCAGAGCGCTTTGATATTCCGCAGTATGGCATTAAACGTGTCTACATCTCCATCCACATGTTGACAAGCAGGTGACGACAACAAGCAAAGTTACAAATCAGATCTATGAGGTGATCCCACTCCCACTAGAGAAAATTCAAGGTACTTTTAAACAATAACGTAACAATTAATGCAATATTTATCTTAACCAGCTTAGTAATAGAACCACTGACTTCCTACGTAACTCAAAACTAAAGAACCGAGAACCTGCTGCTACTTCTCTACTTCTCACCGTTGCAAGTGGCTTATATTTATTCACTTGTTTTATTGTTGAAAAATGGCTACGAGGCATTTTTGGACCCTAAATGTATAACCTGGAATGTGAACATTACGCACAGGGCTGTGAGGGGAGATAAGAAGTAGGTGAAAGCTGAAATTTCCTGAGCACTCAAGCACAAACGCAAGACAACAGATTACTTTAACTTGTGTGAATCAATTGAATTACAGCTCTGAGTAAGCTAATGATTGGGACACACTGTTATAAGATTCAAACTTTTGACATTACTTTGCTTTTTTCAAATAAAATCCAACAACGAGCAGCTCAAGGGACGTGTGATGGGGCAGACGTCAAGAATTAGATTTTCCGTCTAGGAGGAGCGTGCAGCTGGATTGGGGTATGATAAACTGTTGGCTGTAGCTCTGCAAAATAAAAGAAATGAAGGTGGAGTAAAGCAGTGTCTATCTTAGATTTAATCAGTGTACAGCAGCGCTCAAGGCAAATCCACAGCACCATATCTGTCATGATAAGAGCGCAGGAAATGATGCTGTAAACGGATTCCCTGTGCGCGATGGTGATGCACTGGTGTACGGACTCCTATGTGCACAACAGCTCGCCACGGGCTAAACCACCAGCGACAACAACAATAGCTACAATTATAAAGCAATAGTCATTCATCAGGTGGACAAGTGCGCCACAAATATTTGTTTAAGTGTTATTAATGACATTCACCACCTCGCTCCGCTGCTATGTCCATCTGTCGACTTGGGTAGACTTCACAGCCAACACATCTGTCTATTACCAACACTACTTCCCCACAGTATTCGTGACTCTCTATAGCATTATGAGAAACTACTCATTTCCCTGCACAAAATGGCCAGTGCAGCTGTGCTTTGGGTCATATTTCGCAATGCTTCCACCGAAAACAAAATAATGAAAATTATATGCGGTGTTGCTGTTAAGTGCTTTGAGCAATGGCCGTCTGTTGGTCCTTTGTCTCACCAGTCTGTCAGAGATTTTGCAGGATAGTCCAGGTCATATGAGGAGCGACTTGTGCTTGTTTATGTGGTAGGAAAAACGGGACCAGAGGAGAGGTGCAGACACTGGAAGAACATGCAAACTTCACACGTATGCATCCTCTGCTTTTCATCTATCAACCAACACCAAAGAGGTAGATCAGGAGAGTCAATCTCATTTTCACAGAGGGCCATATCAACAAAATGGTACCTCTCAAAGGGCCAGATGTAACTTTAAGACAGTATACATGTAACTAAATATAAACAAATGTAATGTAAAACAAATGCAACAACTTTTTAATCTTGTTAATTTACTATTACTATTACTTATTCAAGTTACAAATATTGCATATGGATTTGCATAGATATGAAAAAATGGCTGTGTAACTGTGTATCTCCTGATAAACTGATGTTTTAAGTCAGTCACACTTTTGTAATTTAATAATAATAATAATAATAATAATGGCTTACGCTTTACAGGCTTGTCAAAGCCTCTCAAAGTGCTACACTATAGTCATTATTCATTCATTTCCACACTTGGTGATGGTAAGCTACTACTGTAGCCACAGCTGCCCTGGGAAGACTGACGGAAGCGAGGCTGCCAATCTGCGCCATCGGCCCCTCTGACCACCACCTATCATTCACGCACACACCACTTTCATACTAGGCAATGTGGGTGAAGTGTCTTGCCTAAGGACACAACGACAGAACTCTGTCCATAATAAAGGTCCACATAAAACGGCGTGGCGGGCCACATTTGGCACACGGACCTTGAGTTTGACACATGTGAGGTAGATTGTCAAAACCCATCTTGAGATCTGGAGCTAGGCTTGTTCAGGACTGCCATAGATGTTCTGAGTTGTTCTGAGGATTCTAATGCAGTACTATTTGCTTAGAGGCAGGAGTGTTATTCTCTTTCCCACAGTGCCTCCAAATAGAGGTAAGGGGTTCGAGTCCCAGTGGGGCTCAGATCAGACATGTCTATATGACTTATGATATTAGGTGTTTACACAGTAACCATGGCCAGTACTACCATATTGTATTTGTAGACTTTGCTCTTTGGCTGTAAAATATGTTTCCTGTATGTTTACTGTATGTATCATGATTTTCAGTTTGAACTCTATTGAACTCTAGACTATTTGTAAATAGCATGGCCTTATGTGTCATTTTTATTCTAGCAAAACCCGCTTAATATATTTTGTTACAGGAACTGACATCCTGCAATTCAGACTTGAAAGTGTTTCTTCACCACTTCAGCAGTAGGTCCAGACCACACTAAGTCCTGTACTGTACATTTTGTGTTCCTCAGACTCGGTTTGCGCTGATATAATGCACTGTGATGTCTGTTCTTGTTCTCAGTTGATTTTGTTGTCGCTGCAGTGCTGTCATCTCTTATTCAAGTCACTCATGATTGCCTTTCTGAGCTGCTGACAGGCCGGGCCCCATGGAGCTGGCCAACGCGCTACTAAGAAAATAGAAGAAATGTGGAAAAACTACTGCATTATTACTGATCTAAGGCACATGAATCCAACTGGTTAGCCTGTAAGCAGTGTTGTGACTGATCTACAGAAAAGAAAAGTACTGTTTATAAGGAAATGTAATAGAGACTGTGCTAGAAAACAATGTACATGTATCTATATGTCTTAACAACACAAGACATTTATTCAGTATCTAACAAAGAAAGAGCATAGTATTGAATGCAAAACAACAAAGTGAACTACAAATACTACAAGAATTCAACTGCAAAATGAACACCTGTAAAATGGTGACAATTTCCCAAGTTTACTTTTGTTCTGCAGGGGAAAAAATATGCTCAAATGCCATGAATAGATGGAATACCATTGTTATTAGACATGTTATTAGAGTTTCTGGGCATGCTTAAGTAAATGAAAGTATTCAAGTTTATTTATTACATTTAAAACTACTTCAACTGACCAAAAGTGCTTTACATAAAAGTCAACAAAAAACAGACATACAAATAACACGATAACACATGAAAAGACCAATAAAACATCAATATATCATGTGTAGCTAGTATTAAATGCCAGGGGGAAGAGGTGGGCTACAAATGCACACAGACGACATTATATCCTGCCTTTTAAAAGAAGAATCCACTACAAATATGTGCTGAATTTCGTGAGATTCTTGTAAAAGTTAAAACATTTTCTCTTTTCTCAACTGTTAATGCTCCTGCAGTGGACTCTGAACAGAATCCTACTTTGTAAACATAACATCACACATCTTATCACAATTGCAAAACTCCATCACAACACTACACTTTTTTTTTTTTTTTTTTTTCCTGAAATCGCATAGCCCTAATTTGAAGCATCTGTAGCAATGTTAAAGCATATTCCAGCATATTAACTGTCTCACTCATAGCACAACGCTATTTAATCTAGTGAAGTCAAGTCCAAGTCCCATGATGCTTTGAGAGTGCGCTGATCCTTTGGCCTGATGACTGGGGCAGTTGCAGATAATGTGAGGTACACAGTCACACGCAGGGAGGGCTGAGGATACAGAGGCGTAATGTATCACCCCCGCTGGCATGGCCTTTTCACACTGCCTGTTGTGGCTCTCTTATCGCCCACACTTCTTTCATGTGCAACAGCAATATTTCTGAAAGCGAATGGTCTAGTCATAACTGTACATCGGCCCCGATCTGCGGCCTCTGCTGGAGAGTGGGGGACAACCGGGGACTGGTTAACTGGCTTGTTTGTGCGCTACAGTGGAGTGGAGCAGAGGATCCCTGGGTATGAAAAGCCAATACGACTCTAGATAAGTGGAATAGTCACGTTAATTAGATTTGATTTTTGGTGTGTGTTTACATGCAACAAAATATTCAGATCATCAAAAAGACCAGGTGACATGTGTGAGTTCAATATTTTACATTTTCTCTTTCATTTTGCCACATTACTTTCCTTTTTTTTCTTTTCTTGTCAAAACCTGCGCAAGTGTAAGCAATCAGACAGAAATCAGATTACTCACATCACTTATAACATGACATATTAACAACCAGATAACTCCAGAAATCAGATAATGATCAGATTTTTCATGTGAATGTAAACACTGGTGTCAGATAGCAGGTTGACAGGATGGAGAGATAACGTGGCCATACAAACCGTGACAGTGATTCTGCTGTATCAATATACTCACCTACCACTTGTTACTCTGTTATGACTTATTAGAGTATTACAGACTCATTCTTGTTCTGAGTACTGTGACCACACTTAACACCCACTTATACGTATATACCATTATGTCTCAGTATTACAACTTGGATTACTACTATTACTATATGTTACTGCTACTATAGAAAAATCTCACACGCCTACTGCTCTGCTCATACATCTAATATTAAAAAATTACTCTGATACTGCAACTATTACTTATATAACAGCTGCTATCTACTTTTACCACCCACATCACTAGCGCCGGAACAATGGTTTTACTGTAAGACCAGAAATTGCAACACAGTTTTTGAATATCCTAATACAAAAAATATATTTGATTTCATTCAAATATAACAAAACACCTTTCTGCCAATATCATCGGCCCGAGACCTTAAATATGAGTTTCTCTGTTACACAACTACTTTTCTGTATTGAATACGGTGACCTCTAAATCGGGAGATGGATTTTCTGCAGTGTCCTTGCTAATACTGTTCAAACAAAGCAGAGGCAGATGAAGCGATGCGGCTGTGAGAACATGACATGAGATAAACACATTCAATAGATTATGGCTCTGTTTGTACACCTGCCATGCATCACCAGACCTTCTCCCAATTATCCCCTTTACATAATGGTGACTAATAATGGGGCATTTTAAGTGAATATTCCAACTCTGAAAGCTCTTCGTAGAAATACCTATGGCCCTGTAATTGTATGGGTGATTGTTCGGTTGAATTTGCGAACCACATCTACTGCTAAAAGCCGTTACTATTTATAATCCTAGACCCAAGATAGCAATCACATCACTGCTACTCTTAGCCTGCCATTTACAGTGTTAACGTGAAGTAAAACTGCTTTATGTGTCATTAAGTTTTCCAATCTGTTTGCGTAGCCATGAGGGAGGGTTAGTCCTGAGACGGTGAAACTATTACAAACTGCCATATGGACCGACCTGAGTGTTTGGGGTATTGGTGTATAGGGGAAAACTATAAAGCAAACTACTCACAAAACTATACAGCAAACTACTAACAGTCCATTTCCTGAGTACTAAAGTCCATGCTTATTTTTGTAAACAGCAAGATTCATTCAACATGCTCTTTTCTATCCTTGAGCCCTTTCAGATCAATTTAGATAACTAATAAACAAATAGCTTGCACGAAATGGATTTCTTAAGACAGAATTGACAAAATAAATAGGTTAAATCAAAGCGTTTTACCTCACAGCACATAATGAACATGTAATACATCAAATAGTATATATATTTTCAAATGTTTAATGATGTTTTGGGTGGTAATAGTTGAATCATTGGACATCTCTAGACATGTCCTGAATTCACAATAGATGAATATATGAAGATTTAATTTGCTAAAAGTAAGCACCATTTCAAAGTCTTACAGTTTGGTCTTTGTAACAATGTTTCTAAAGCTAAATGAACTATAACTAAAATATTATTCTGGCCCTTCTAAATTCACTCAACATTTCCATTAATAGTAGAAAAAAATGGTAACAAAAAGAAAAAAGTTACCCAGCTCTGTTTGTTCTCCATAACCCTGCATCAGTCCTGTCTCTCCAAAAACACATGTCGAAGTGCCATATTGACAGTTACGTGAGTGAATATCATTACGTGAAATCCACCAGAGGAGCTAAACCTTACCAGGGGATACTGTTGACAAGGACTCGCCCATCAAACTTCCGCAATCACAAAACAGACGTTGCAAAAGACACCAAATTTGCTGTCTAAATGGGCAGTTTCTTGTTCGACTCTTAACTATGAAGACACAATATTTCGCGACCGAGTGACACTTGAGGGCAGTTGTCATGGTAACGCACCAGTTTCTTCATGAGCAGACAGCTTCCATTGGCCCGCCACTGTCATTTGTTGGTGGTGAATGAGCACTTTAGTTTCACAAATCTCACAAAACAGACAGAAAAGTGATGAGACCAAGTCTGCAGTACAGATCTGCTCTGAACCAGCCCCTTCAGCGCCACATACATGCTGTTTTACAGGACGGTCCTCGGATAGTTTTACTCAAGTACTTCATTTAAGTTACCCACATACATTCTAAACTAGGGATTGTCCATGTGAAAGGTGCGAGGTATATCATAAAATTGGTAATATAACAGGGTTTTTTTTAGGAGATATAAAAAAAGAGTAGTAGAAGTGATATTTTTGTATTTTTGTGGTTCATTTTTGTGGTCCATTTGTGTATTGTGCTATAGACTCAAACCTTAAACAACATTAACAGGCTCATTTTTGTCAATATCACCCACTCCTAGTCCATATTATGTCAGAAAATGTTTAAACCACACACACAACAAACCTGGAGTCTCCATAATTTGTCAAACAAGAACATAAAAAGTTTCTCCCTCCTTGGACACTGAACATTTCCGTGCTCTGAAAATACAGGCCTGGCTTAAATGTTTTGATATGTGGGTGCTGCACTGAGTTCTGCTTGGTTTCCCTGTCTGCACAAACGCTCTCGTCATCTTGTTTGGCAACACCCCGCTTTGTATGTGTTTAGTCAAGAGGAACGACTTAAAAATAGCACGCTCTGACAGCTTTAAAAATAGACGTGTTTTTGCTCACTGATAAGGTGATGTCATAAACTTACCATTTTTCCTGGCACTTCCTTTACCCCGTGTCTCGGAGTGAAAATGTGGAAGTTTGTCTCTTTGTGAAGTAGAAAACTGGATCACTGTTGCTCCATTAAAGAGACTTTTACCATTTTATTGTATTTATTTGTGAATACCAAAGCTTAACCTGTTCGTTCTTGCTGACAATAGAGCTCGGGATGTGTCGTTACCGCTCAAAGATATATCAGTATGACCTCATTTTAAACCAATGGATATTTTAAGTTACAAAAGTATAAATGTGGCGTGTGTGTGAGTGTGTTGGATGTGGTTGGAGTGATGCCGCAGATTGGCAGCCTCGCTTCTGTGGCTACAGTCATAATGTAGTAGTAGTGAATGAATAATGCACTGTAAAGCACTTTGGGTGAGTTGAAAGGCGCTATATAAATCCATTGCATTATTATTATTGCCAGCAGTGATCCAACAGCTTATCGGATTGTTCCACGGCTCTTTTTTTTTTACTTTTTGTTGGTTTTTTTACATTATTTTGGCTAATGCAGCTCTAAAACATGGCAGATTTCCATGATAACAGCTGTTTTTTTTCTATTTGCCGCACCACTGCTAACCACCAGTTCAGACACCAAACAGACAAGCTTGAGCATGATCAGTTTCATTTCAGAATAAAATGGCATTTATTACTTTTCTATCAGTTCAATAATAATGTGGTACATGTATGTGGCTCGTTTCCTCCTTGGTAAAAATGTCAAACAGGTATATTATTTTGAATGTTTCATAATATTCAAAGCAGGCATGTCTAGCAGTCAGGGTGTGTTTGTTTGGGAGTAATTGAGCCCCCGTCAAATGTTTTATTCTAATGTTGGCCTTTGCAGTTAAACCTGCCTCTTGTGAGAGATCAATGAATGTGAATTTTAAACAGCTATTATCCCCATATTAAGCCTAGGTTTACGACACTCACGGTGGAGTGCTTTCTGATTGTGTTATTTCATTATTCTGTAGGGAAGCTTATATTTGCATGAAAGCTAATGCTGAAAAAACAAGAAACAGCCCAAGCAAATGTCAAAGCAGCAAAACCTCATTTAAGTTTATGTACAAGACACAGTTTGTGGCTCTGGGCACACACACTGACACACACCTTGGGTTTCCATGCTTTTTGGGGACATCAACTTACTCATTTCTTGGAGACCAATCCTAACCTCATAGCTACTACTGCCTTAACCCTAACTAAACCTAACTAAACCTGTTTTAACATAACATGACTTTAACTTTGCAGATCTTAAAATAAAGGATTTATGTCATTGGATTGACTTTTTCCCCCAAAGGAAAAGCCCCATGATGTGAGTGTGTCTACAGATTTTAGTCCCCAAATGTGATAAACACCCGCCTTCACACAACCACTTCAAAAAATAGAGCTGCTCTCTTCTGTTTTCTGACGGATTGCAGACATCCACCAATGGTTTTATGAATGACTGTAAACACTGGAAGTAATAATTTGATAAATAATTGTAATATAATATATTATAGACTTAAGGGAGTGCTAATCTCTGCTATGCATTATGCATTGTATTCATCAAAGTATTAATAATGGTTTGGTAATTTTTCACAAGCAGAATTACACACTGGAAAGCCCAAATCTAAGAGTGCAATAAATTGCAGATCTCAGAAATGTGACATTTAGTCAGTTATCACAGCTGTCAGAAGGAGTGTTTTCTGCACTCTGTACGGCGCAGTGGGTGGCGGCGTGGGAGACAAACAAGAGCCAGAGGTAGGCAGTGTAAGTGTAGACAGG